>NC_052626.1:70143835-70475813 GCF_016161935.1 Mauremys reevesii
GAGTGCTTTACTGAGGGCTAGTCTACACTGGCAATGCTAAAGTGCTGCCGCAGCAGTGCTTTAACGTGGCTTGTGTAGTCACAGCAGAGCGCTGGGAGAAAGATCTCCCAGTGGTCTAAAAAACCACCTCCACGAGAGGTGTCGCTCCCAGCACTTGTGCACTGTTTACGCTGGCGCTTTACAGCGCTGAAACTAGCTGCCCTTAGTGGGGTGTTTTTTCACACCCCTGAGTGAGAAAGTTGCAGTGCCGTAAATTGCCAGTATAGACAAGCCTTTATGTAGGAATACAAGTATACTCTACCAGCAAAGTACTCCCAGTATGGACGCAAAGCTGTACCACGACCCCACAAGTGAAACAGGCTATACTTAAAAAAGCAGCCCAGTTTTGCCAATATAGTTGTATTTATACTATAGACTTCTGCTGGCATTTCTATGTTAGTCTGGGATCACACCTCTCATTCACATAGCTATGCTAGCAGAAGTCTGCAGTGCAGAGACACACCCAAACAAAAAGAAAACAAATATTTTAACAAATTATACAAGCTAAACTATTATACATGTTCCTGAAATAGACAGGGAAGGGGAGTGGGGTTGGCACATGGAGTTTGTGGGTGAATGGAGGACTGCTAGGAGTCCATGGTGTTTGCAATGAGTTTGGCCTACAAAAGCAATTAAGGCGTGTGGCCCTGTAGTTGTGTTTTCATTTAAAAAACACTGTTCCATCTGTAACCCAGATCTTTACATGATCTGACAACAAGACAGACCATTAAACACACATTCTCCATGCTCAGGGAGGTTAGTCTTCCAGTTAATGGAAAAACAATTAAATCAATTTGTCATAGAATCATCTTCCAGAAAAACTGCACTTCACCCATTGGTGTAAACCAGGGGTAGACAACCTATGGCGCGCGTGCCAAAGGTGGCACGCGAGCTGATTTTCAGTGGCACTCACACTGCCCGGGTCCTGGCCTCCAGTCCAGGGGGCTCTGCATTTTAATTTAAAGGAAGCTTCCTAAACATTTTAAAAACCTTATTTATTTTACATACAACAATAGTTTAGTTATATATTATAGACTTATAGAAAGAGACCTTCTGAAAACATTAAAATGTATTACTGGCACGCAAAACCTTAAATTAGAATGAATAAATGAAGACTTGGCACATCACTTCTGAAAGGTTGCCGACCTCTGGTGTAAACTCTCAGTATCTGGACAATGCAAAGGGAAGAGAATGGAAGACCAATAACGTAGTAGAACAATCATTATTACAAGTATTTACAGTCAGGAGATCTGAGTTCTAGACATGGGTCTGTCACTGACCTGTTGTGTGACTGGGCAGATCACTTCATTTCTCTGTGCCCCGCTCTTTCCATGCTTTCTCTGTGTTTTCTGTTTAAACTGTAAGGTCTTCCAGGCATAGACAGCCTCTAACTGTTTGTACAGCACCTAGCACAATGGAGCTTCAGTCTCATTTGAGAACCTCTAAACAGAAAAACAAAATAAATTACAGTGACATGGCAACCCAATGTGTCGGGGAGGTGGGGTGGTGAATGAGTTTCATTTATAGTAGTGGGGAGGCATTAAATGCTCTTGAAAACTGTGAAGGACATTACAAAATATAACGAGATACACTGGAAGGATTCCTGGAATTTCCAGTTCTTGAATCCCAAGGTAAAGGAAAGATATTTAGGGGGGAGAAATTCCTAAAATAAGGACTGAGAATTAAGTCAATAGCCTGTCATTTCAACTCTCATTAACTCTGGAGTAATTCCATAAGTGTTTTTTTTCTTCATTCTAATGTCTCCAGATAGCAGGAGTAAAATCCTGTATGTTTTTCATATTACCTCTTTAGATAAATGCACATTAGCTCTCTGCCTATTTAACTTTAATACTTGAAAACTGTGAGGAAGAAAATTACAACTCAGAGAGCTTGGGGAAAAAAAACTACTTGATGAGCTAGTGCTTAGTCTCTTCCCACCCTTCCATGCCCTTTTTCTCTCTGCGTCTCCTCATCTTTCCTCTTTCTTTTTACCGTCCTTATGATGGTTCATCAAATGCCAATCAGGATAGAGGTATGGGGAGAATGGATGCCTTGTGCCATTAGTATATTGCTAAGACTCACCATGAATTACTGAACAGTGGCTGTAAGCTAATTATCTCCAATGGAAGAAGAAACAATATGCATGTGACTGGTGCTCAGAAGCACCACCCTGGGTCCAAAATTAACCAATATTACTCTGTATTTTTATAAGTAAAGCATCTGTGATATTTTTATCTTTATCTTTAGCATACAATGTTCTAACAAAAGAAAAAAGGCCAGATTATATCTATGAACAGGAATTGGCATAATGGATCACACCAGTGAGTCATCTGTCTGGTATTCTGTCATGGATAGTGACCAGTACCAGATGCTTCAGAAGATGATGTAAGAAATCCAAAAGTGGACATTTATGGAATAACCTGCCCACATGGAAAGTTTCTTCCTAACTCTCATCAGTTAGTGATTGACTTGTCCCTGATGCATTAAAGTTTATAAATCACCTAAACATTTTTCTTATTATGTATGTTTCGATATTTTCCGTGTAAATGTAATGCCCTTTTCTGCATCCTACTAAGAGGTTGGCCTCAATAATTTCTTGTGGGAATGAGTTCCACCGTTTAATCATACATTGTGTAAAAAAAAATGCTTTTGTTACCTTTCACTTTCATTGATTGAACTCTTGGTCTCATATTCTGAGAGAGATTATTGGTAGTCCATCACTGACAATAATGACGATATTGTCACAGGTCTCATCTTTGGCTACACATATCACTCTGAAGTCCGAACCCTAAAGCACAGAGTCAGCTGCACTGAGGGCATGGGAAGTCTGTATCTATGATGTTTGATGATACAACTTTATGGCATCTTTTACGTGCAGCCTGGAGATCAGGGCCGGCTCTACCTTTTTTGCCTCCCCAAGCGGCGAAGCAAATTAAAAAAAAAAAACCAGCCACAGCAGTGCTGCTGAAGAAGAAATGAAAAAGCTGCCGTTAAGCTGCCGCCGAAGAAGAAAAAAAGAAAAAGCTGCTGCTGAAGAAGAAAAAAAATTGGAGTGCCGCCCCAAGAACGGATGGAGTGCCGCCCCTTCAGATTTGCCACCCAAGGCACCTGCTTCCTTAGCTGGTGCCTAGAGCTGGTCCAGCTGGAGATGATTTTGTCGATCCTGCTCAAACTTGATTTTGTCAGAGTGAGTCCTATTCTGAGCCATTTTCTAGAGTTCTTTGATATTGATGCCAGCATACTGCAGACTGCTCTTCAGATCATCTCTGAAGCACTTATATGGACAACCCTTCTTTCTTTTGCCCTGTTTCAGCTCCCCATACAAGATCTGTTTTGGGAGATGGTGGTCTTCCATTCTGGGGACATGTCCGGTCCACCTAAGTTATGCTCTCAGTAGCATTTCCTCAATGCTGGTTATGTTTCCTCTTTCAAGGACCTTAATATTGGTCTCTGTCCTGCCAGTGAATGCTCATTATTGAGCGGAGGGAGCACATGTGAAATTGCTCAAGCTGTTTAATGTGACATCTAGAAAGAGTCCACATCTCAGATCCATTCAGGAGAGATGTTAGAACCACTGCACTGTAGATCTTCAATTTGGTGGAGACACGAATATTGTGTTGGTTAAGGACTTTTGTTCAGAGTTGGCCAAGGGCCTGGCTCGCTTTACTAATTCTGGAGGAAATTTCCTTATCAAGGAAACCGTCACTTGAGATGCTGCTGCCCAAATTCTTGAACTGATCCACATTTTTCAGCTATGAGAGAGATTAAGAAAAATGTTATTGTATTAATTTTGATGGAAAAAATGGACCCCAAGAATCAAAGATGTTACTATGACCCTGTTACTGCACAACATTAACAGTTTTAAACAAGGTTTGGGTGTTTGCATACAGAGACCTTGGCCTGCTTAGTACCATGGCAAACACACCCAAACCATTTTAACACCCCAGCTATTTAAACTTTGATTAAAGATACAGAAAAGAAATAAAATCAGCTAAAGCATTTGAAATATAAAGTAGTAAGGCTTTCAGTTTAATAATATTCCTTAGTCTCTTTCCTTTAACTGTAGAGTTTTTAGAAGGAAAAAAAACCCTGTCTCACAGTCTCTTAGACAGACAAGATGGGTGAGGTAATATCTTTTATTGGACCAACTTCTGTTGGTGAAAGAGACAAGCTTTCAAGCTACATACAGTTCCTCTTCAGCTCTGTGTAGCTCAAAAACTTGTCTCTTTCACCAACTGAAGTTGGTCCAGTAAAAGATATTTACTCATCGACTTTATCTCTTTATCTCCTAGGACCAACATGAATACAACAACAGTCAGGTAGATGGTATTACATATGGCAATAACTATCCTTTTTTGGGAAAAGAAAATGTTAGTTGAGATGATCTGGAGCTGTCGTGTTAAAGTTCAATCCTGTTGTCTAGAAGGCAAAACAAGCTAAATGCACGCAAGGGGAGAGAAAAGAACAGCAAAGAAAGAAGATGCAACTTTTATTTGTGGTATTAACACTCACTTGCAACCTTACTGCAGGCACAGGCATAGCATAAGGTCTTACCAGCCACTCTGAGACTGGGCAAACTTGTACTAGTTTTGGGCTATTGAGGGTATTGCTTTTAGCTGCCTCACTGGTCAAAGGCTTGCAGCAGTACTGCAAAACATGCAGTCTTAGGCATAAAGAGAGAGAGATAGGAAAAAGGAGAAATAAGGTCAGGAAAGTAAAAGGACACATGAAAGAAGAGGTGACAACATGAACCAAAGTACCACATCCCAGGTGGTATTCAGGAGTTAGCCAGAACTGCTGGAGGTGGTGATGTCATCTGGGTCCCTCTCTCTGGCCCAGTCTGGTCAAGACATTCCTCAGGATCAGGATGTCAAAGACCCAGTGGTGTCCTGGTGAATCCCAGAGTCCCAGGAAATGGTGGGGGTGGCAGCCACAATGGTGAAGCTCACTCCTTCTAGTGCGTCTATCTCACAGCCAGTCAGCAGCTGTCTCCCCGATCCCCACTTTTTTTAAAGACTCCAGAAGGAAGTGATAGATGGAATATTATTTTGTTCACCAGTTAGGGATAATTTTTGACACACCAGTATTGGTCCTTTGGAATCAAGAAGCAGAATCCTGTTGAATCCTCAGACCTGCACTTTCACCTATAAACTATTCTTTTCTCCCCTCTCTAATATAAAATAACATTACTGAAGTGTTTTGGATCATTACTGTAGTATCCCTTTTTTAAAAAGAGGTTGGAAGTTAATTTTCATTTTAATTAAAATAGATAAAAAGGTTTTACTCCAGGCCAAACAGCCAGTCCTGTTGAGCAGCTAGTCTGGAAACAATTTCCCTGCACTTAAGCAATGCTTAGGTCTCCTCTGTTCAATCATAGGATCCAGAGATGAGGGGAAAATATGAAATTACATAACCATCTAATGCAAGATTGTTCATTCATGTATTTAGAAATGCTTTGTCCAGTCTAGTTTTAAATTTGTGCAGTGATGGGACTTCCCTAGGGAGATTCTTCCATAGCCTAATTAATCTAATTTTTTTTTTAAAATCCCTGCTATTCAAACTAAATTTTTCCTTTCTTATTTTCATCCCATTGCTTATAGTTGTACCTTATTATACAAAGTATTTTTTCCTTCATTGTTCCTATTTGCATAGCCCCCAGTTGTCACACTGAGGTTATTAATAGCGTTGGATGAACTGAATCAATGAAATAACTGGTCTATACAGTCAAGATAAATCCAAACCAGTTTTAAGGGTCACAGAAAAGTTTGATCAACTTCCATTTTTACAATAACCTCAAGCCTTTTGCCTCTCAGTTCCTGTCTGTAATACAGTGGAGTTTGGTTATGACTAGCAGTTGTTTCTACCCAAATCATGTCTTGGATTGGCCCTTGTGAGACTGGGTGGTGGGAAGGCAGGACAGCAGAAAATGACAGCAGAGAAATCTAATGTACACGGGGTGTTCAAACATCTTCAGTTTTGCCTGAAATTGGTTTTCCTTCACAAAGCTTAACAGTTCTTTTGCAGGAACCCTGCCCCCAACTTCCTTTTCCGTCAGAATAAAAGGGCTGTGTGAGCTCCCCTTCCACTTAACACTTTTTGCAAAGGCACTTCAGGTTTGGTCATCAGGGACATGTGAGCAACACTCAGCACTCTTGCTCCTTTCCTCACCCTATGAAATAAAGAATATAAAGTAACATTGAAAGAACAGAAAATATCTCTAAGCTCTCAAAAAAAGCCCGGAACACATTATATCCAAAGACGGAGAATTTCTCAAAATCACCTTTGTTCTTTTCATTGACAAGAATATGGAAAAACCATCCTGATGCCAGTGACATGCATGACACAAAATAGTCTTATTTCTGGAGACTGCAATTTGTGACTTGTTGAAACAAAATGACAACAACAGCACTCTGTGAGGATGGGGTGAAGACAGGCAAATGGGTGTGTGAGGGGCTGCAGGAGAAAAACTGATGGCTTTAAACTGTCCCACCCGCAACGTGCCAGTCTACAGCATGTAACCCTTTCCACCACTTAATTTTCTAGTGCAAAAGCTAAACTTGGAGCTCTTCAACATTCCACATTTAAAAGCTGCTGAGCGCACCCATATTCTGCACCAAGGGCTAGATGCGCAAAAGGACATAGGTGCCTAACTGCCACTTTCTGTACCTAAATCCCAGAATCAGGCCCCAGTGAGATTTGCAAAACTTTTGCTCAGCTGCCCCTGAACTCTGTAAGTGACTAAAATTGCTCAGTGGCTAAATTTTTGCAGTAGAAGTTCTCTGGGTGCTTATGTTTCTGACTCTGGGCATGCACACTGCAGCCCCACACCAGGTATCTGGGCACCTATGCCGCAGCGCAATGCACAAACTGAGAGGAGATAGGCATTTCTCCATCTAACTTGCTGTGGGGCCCAATCCAGTAATCATGCTCAGACCTCACCTGCTGGATTGGGCCTCTATAGACAAGCTTATGTGTTGCTGAGTGTCACCACACATAGATTTCTTTGTAAATGTATCCCCAATAGTCTACTCACACCCTAGTTAGCTCTCTGTCTGAATGGTCAGTGATTGAATGGATCCTATGGACTGAACTGCTCTAATTCCCAAAAATGATTCAGCCAGGCCTGGTTTGAGGGATGACACTATTGTGCCTTTCCATGGGTTTTGCCAGTCTATTTGGGTAGACAGTAACTCCTCGCTTAACGTTGTAGTTATGTTCCTGAAAAATGTGACTTTAAGTGAAATGATGTTAAGCGAATCCAATTTTCCCATAAGAATTAATGTAAATGGGGGCGGAGGTTAGGTTCCAGGGAAATTTTTTTCACCAGACAAAAGACACACACGCACACACAGTATAAATTTTAAACAAACAATTGAATACTGTACACAGCAATGATGATTGTGAAGATTGGTTGAGGTGGTGAAGTCAGAGGGTGGAAGAGGCAGGGGCGGCTCCAGGCCCCAGCACGCTAAGCGCGTGCTTGGGGCAGCATGCCACGGGGGGGCACTCTGCCGGTTGCTGGGAGGGCGGCAGGCAGGCCGCCTTCGGTGGCGTGCCTGCGGAGGGTCCGCTGGTCCCGCGGCTTCGGTGGCGCCGCGGGACCAGCGGACCCTCCACAGGCACGCCTGCGGGAGGTCCTCCGGAGCCGCGGGACCGGCGACCAGCAGAGCTCCCCCCGCAGCATGCCGCCGTGCTTGGGGCGGCGAAATGTCTAGAGTCGCCCCTGGGAAGAGAGTGGGATATTTCCCAGGGAATGCCTTACTGCTAAATCTAGCACTCTGCTGAGCCCTCAAGGATTAGCACATTGTTGTTAATGTAGCCTCACACTCTACAAGGCAGCACAAATGGAGGGAGGGGAGACAGCATGGCAGACAGAGACAGAAAGACACACCTTGTGTTTGAGAGAGAGAGAGAGAGATGTGCATTGCCCCTATAAGTACACTGACCCCACTCTAAGTACACTGCCTTTTTAAAAAACAGGAGTACTTGTGGCACCTTAAAGACTAACAAATTTATTTAAGCATGAGCTTTCGTGAGCTACAGCTCACTTCTTCGGCTCATGCTTAAATAAATTTGTTAGTCTTTAAGGTGCCACAAGTACTCCTGTTTTTTTTGCGGATACAGACTAACACGGCTGCTACTCTGAAACCTGCCTTTTTAAGTAGATCAGCAAGTTGAGACAGCAGCTACTGCCCGCAAGCTCCCTCTGTCCTGAGCCCTGTTGTGCCCCCCCCCGCTCTGTGGGGATGGGGTACGCGGGGGGGGGGCAAGAGCAGGGGGGAGGGGAACACCCTGACATTAGTCCCGCTCACTCCCCCCTCCCCCCCGCACAGCAAGCGGGAGGCTCCGGGGAGCAGCTCCAAGGCAGAGGGCAGGAGCAGTACATGACAGTGAGGGGAGGGACAGCTGAACTGACAGCAATTGATAGCCTGCAGGGTGGCTGCTGCACAGGGAACTTAGGGGAGTTGGGAGCTGATAGGGGGGCTGCTGGTCCACCCTGGTTCCAAGCCCCCACCAGCTAGCTGCAACGGGCTGCTCTTCCTGCAAGCAGTGGACAAAGCAGGCAGCTGCCAAACAACGTTATAAGGGAGCATTGCACAACTTTAAACGAGCATGTTCTCTAATTGATCAGCAACATAACAACAAAACAACATTAACCAGGATGACTTTAAGTGAGGAGTTACTGTATCTGCAGCACAGAGTCTTAGAGCCTGGGTCAGTTGACTTGGGCTTGAAATGCGGGGCTAAAAATGGCAGTGGAGATGTTCCCACCCAAGCTGGAGCCTGGGCTCTGAAACCCATCAAGGCGGAAGGATCTTGGAGCCTGGACCCCAGCGTGAGTGGGAATGTCCACACTGCTATTTTTAGCCTCACAAGCCCAAGTCAGTTGGCCTGGGATCTGAGACTTGGTGCCATAGATTTTTCTTGGCACCTGTCAGTAGCATTCAATTGACTAAACTAAATTACTAGCACCAGAGTAAATTATGTTTCCATGTTCTTCCTAATACAGTGGCATTGCGGAAGAGCTGTTGCTCTAGCATTAAGTCTGAGTGGGCTGAAAGAAGGAAGCACCAGAAGTGCCATGAGAGATGCAGCTTTCATGACACTTCCAGACACATTTTGCAAACTCGGGTGGTTCTGAGAGTATGAGTTAACTCCCATGTCAGCTGGAACCTGCCAGTTCCCAGGTCTTGCTATTATTGAGCTTGTGCTGGAGGTCTGTTCTGCTCAGTGCTATACTGCAACTGGTATTGATGCTGTGCTAAGGGGCCCTAGTGGGTCAGAGAACTTTTGCTGAATGCTTTACTACCTTGCCAATAAATCTAGCAACAATTCAGCTTTTCACATATATACATCTCTTAGCCTCATCTCTGTCCCATCGGGATAGATTACCCCTCTGATCCATCATTCAGACACAGAATCACAGCTGCATACATCACCTGGGAAAATTGGATCAAGCTGGAATCAAATTCATTGCACACATTAAGGAGAGTTTTCACCTGATAAAATACATAACATGTCAAAGTTGATATAACATTCATGGAGACAAACACTCCAGCCTATCCATTTACTAAATGGAATAAATCAGCAGAGGGAAGAGAGAACCAAACAGGCACTTGCAGTATGTTTAATGGAACCAAAGTGCTCTAAATGTTAGACCTCTGACAGAGAGAAGAATGCCACCACTCCTCCTGGCTGCTAGTGCAAGAGGTATGGACAGGTTTTCCCCTCTGCCTTGGTGATCCCTGGCTGCTAGAACAGCCTATTGTGCCAGCTGTCAGTGGCCCAAATTAGAGAGGTCTTAAGCCTGCTCTAACCACTGGTAGCAGAAGGGCAGAACAGCCCCAGAAGGAGATTCTTTATTCTTCTCCAGGACCAGTGTTTCTTGTATGGAACAAACTACTATCTTTCTGTCTCCTTGAAGCAGGATAAGGAGATAAGGACATATGACCCTGTACTATGTTTCCACTTCTGCAACTGACATGATTCCACTCTTGCTTTGTAACTCTCACCTGAACTACATCTGTTAACATTCAAGTTTTCACCGATTGCCCATGTCCACTGACTTTAAATGAGTTTGACACTTGATTACATTGCTTCCCCAAACAACTGATTTATTCATTTAAATCACTTCCCCTACTGAGTATTAGATTACCTTGTCACTTTTGACTGACACCTGGTCCAAATGCCTAATTTACTAAATACCTATTCTCCTCTAAATGCTTTAGATATTTGATGGTGTTTCACTTTGCCTAGTTGATTGAACTTTTGGATTATCCTGAACCATTTTATCTGTCTATCCACTCCTTTTACCCCAGCACACCACTCACCGAAATCCTAGCCACCAGTTCTAGTCTTTCCTCCACATAACTGTCAAATATGGCTTACATTTACTCCTCTGCCCACCTCTTTGAATGATCATCTCCTCTCCCCTTTTCCATCCATTCCTCCCTCCTCCACATCCCCTTTCCTCTTACCCTCCTCACATCAGCTGTTCCCATCCCCTGTTTGAGGGCCTGACCCTGTGAGTTGCTGAGCCTCCCCAACTCCTACTTGAATGAGCCTTGAGCACCTGGCAGGATCAGTTCCTGGTGCGGGGACTGTCTCTTAGTTCATATTTGAAAAGCTCCCAGCTCAATGGGGACCTGATCTTGATTGGAGCCTCTAGCAGCTATCGTAGCACAAATAGTAATTAAGTCACTTTCGTACTCCCTCTCTTCAACTGAGCTGAACACTCCTTGGCTGTGGCTGAGGAACCGAGCCTGTAACTCTATGCCCAGAATTGCTACAATGCACTTTAGGGGATGTAATTACAACTGGTAGAATTATTGGATGCAAATAAATTATCCGAAATCACTCCATTTCTATTTGCGAACTGTTCACTAAAAGATCCTGATTTCCCCAAAAGTGTTTGTTTTCAGGTATTCATCACATAATTTATGCAAACAAATTTCTGTTTCTGGAGTATCTTCAAACTGCTCACTTCAACGAATCATGGTGTACAACTGGGCACTTAAATCACATGGTATTCTATCTGCTCCCTCATTAGAAGACTGAAACTTTATAAACAGGGAAAAATTATAATGAATGACAAGTATCTAATAATGAATGCTCTTGTTTGTGCATGAATAATGCCCCTTCAATTTCTCAAACAGGCATTCCCCAAATAGTCATACAAATAAAAACCATTTGCAAGAATGTTTGTGACTAGCAAATAAAAAGGGTACTGTTGAAAGCTGTGCTGACCCCTTACAGGCAGCCCAAGTTCAGCACATTTTTGTTTCCAGCTCTAGCTCACAATAGAAAGATTCTGGAGAGTGTAGTCCAGAAGAGGTCTAGGAGCTGGAGCCTGGGTCAGCAAGGAATGCTGGGAAGTTTGACAGGGTAAAACAAACAGCTTTCCCTTATAACAGAGAGACATGAAGGGAATAGTAAAAGCTTCTGGGTTTCTCCAGGCAAAGGGACTGGGAGGAGATTATATTGAAAGATTCCTGGAAGGAGGCCCAGAAGAAGGCTATAGAAGGCCCTTAGAGATGGTACATTTCATTTGATCAAGACGTTGGGACCCATGGATCAAGAGTGGTAAACCCTGCATCAAAGGATAAAGGGGCTTGGACCTTTATTAAGCTATCTGTTCTGTAGGACTCTTATTTGCCTCAGAGAGGTTTATAGACTGGCAGATCCTCTAGAAAGATCTGCATTTTGGACTTGACATTTAAATGTTTGGTTTTCCTTGGGATTATTATTTGGAAGGGGAGGATTTTGCAGAATTTGCTGGAGGGCTAAACTTCCTTAACATACCAACAGGGGAGGGAAATTGAGGCAGCAGTCACCCCTGATGATGGAGAGGTGAGATGCTAACATAGGCATAGACATGGACAAAGTACCCAGTCAGAGTCTAGCGATGTGTTCTGAATGGGGAGAGGAGGATGAAGAAAGATTCCTTCCTGTTTGATGGCACAGTGAGTTCACAAGCCCAAGAATCAGACTGCTCTGAAAAGTTTGTGATTTGATTCCTGGGAATCATTCCATATATTACATGGGTCTGCAGAATTTTGTGCAGGAAAAAGAGATAGTAAAGAAAGTAAGAAGGAACTAAATACTGCCCTTCTACTGTCCCAGTAAGGTCAACATAAATGGATGTCACATAGCTTGGATGATTACCCATCCTGGGGAGCCATTATAGACAGCAGCCTGGTTTAGTCTTTCAGCTGAGACACTACTTCTCAGAATGGGAAAATGAGGGATTATTTAGGTGAAAAGATTATGGCTGTAAATGCATTATGAAACCTAAGAGAGGTAGGAAAGAGACTAGGGCTAGAGAGAGGGAACTGAATAGATTAAAAGAACAGGTAAAATATAATAAAATAATCCTTACCTGTGTTATTAAAAGCATATTAAACTATTTAAACTGAATGCATCTTAAAATATAATTTACTCTTTCATTCAGCTTGGATAGTTTAACTTTCTGTTTTTCAAGCAATAGAACAAGGTTCCTGTATTTCACTTTACAGAACAGGGCAGCATATAAATATTTTCTTAAACTGCTTCCATTTAAACTTCCTAAATTTTTAAAAAATATTTCCTTTAACACATTTAAAACATATTTTCTGATCAGACCTAAAATCTGTGCATCAATTAAACCGAGTGTCCCTTTAAACAAAAGCCTCTGCGGATAAATTGTGAGTGTATTGGAGGGCAGGAATTTGCATATGTCACTGGCACTGAAGATGGAAATGAGATGATTCTCTTCCTCCTTCTTGTGTGTTTGCTCCTTTTTCTGACTAGCTCATTAAGTGACTTTACAGAGGGGATTTTAAAAAATTATTTCTGCAAGATATAAAAGTACTAGTCTTAATGTACACCATAAGATTAAATCAATTATTTTTCAGGGCTAGCAGTGATAAAAGAAGAAAGCTGAGTTGAAATTGAAGAGAGAAAAGTCATGTCTAATCTCACACCAGGCAAAGACATTTTGTTCCCAAGCCTTCTCTCCTATATATAGGAATGGTACTTACTGAAGCCAAAGGGAGTCAGATCTGAATGTCTGAGGGCAAGACCAAGCTCCTTAGGAATCAAAAGTGCTAGAGACAGGGAGGGATGGAAACATTAGACTTGCTCTCAGTTGTAATAATGTATAATAGTCCCATACATTTCATTTGTGTCATAGAAGAGAATGTCCCTCACTGGCTTGTAAAGGACACTCCATGGGGTCCAGGATGGGGCCATGGAGGTAGCTAATCCCATCCCATCTAGGGACTGGATGTCTGTCACCTTATGAGTCTTTTTCTTGACATCATTGTTCCTGGTTTTTGGTGATCTTTCTTCTAGGTTTGACTAATTGTCAATCTTTATTTTGGTTTGCTGATTCAATGTCTGTGTCCTCATAGGAGTCTGGATTGCCTTTTATTAGGTTTAATTTTTTGAGGGTCCTAATCCCCTCTCTTTTTTACTTTGATATCATAGGTTTGTCCCTGGTGGGTAAAGAGCAGCTTAAAGGGGAAACTCCATCTGTATCTTATATTAGCTTCCTTTAATGATGGGGTGACATCAGCTAGTCCCCCCCCCCTTTTTTTAAGAGTGGTGGCCCTGGATCCTGGAAGATCAGTATCCCCCAGCATTACATTAGAGAGCTCCCTGGCTCATCTTAAAATGTGCTCTTTTTGCACAAAATAATGAAGTCGCAAAATCATGTCTATTAGAATTTAAGGGGAAAGCATACAGGGCTTTGTGGGCTTGGTCTATCTCAATCTCATGGTCTTCTTAGCACTAAGAAGGTATATAGAGCCTGCTTTAGAAATTGCACCTGATGTCCTTTCTCCACTCCTTCACGGATACCCCTGAGCCATAGGTTATTTCTCCTTTCACGATTCTTCATGTTTTCCACTTTCTTTCCTTATTCTAGGATTTGGATTCTATTCTGCAGCTTAGCCTCTGTCTCCACTCTCTCCCCCATGTCTGTTTCCAGACCAGTCACTCTCACCCCCATTTCGCTGACATTGGCCTTAATTTCATCCAGTTTGGAATCTAGGGAGAACTTTCGGGATGTAAACTTGTAAATTAGCTGATCAAAATCTTCTTTAGTGACAGGGATCCCTGTTTCCTGCTCCATTCCTCCCCTGAGGGACCTGAGCACGTCAGCCACCTTCTTGGATTTTTCAAGTTCAGCCTGTTCTAAAATCTCACTGCCTTGTGAGTTCCTTTTCTGCAAATAATTCTTCAGATTCATCTCTATGGAAAAGATAGAGTATATGGAGTACCTATCTAAGAAGTAGGAGAGGCTTTTTTGGGAACTCACAGAGGGCTGGGGTGCAGCAATGTCCATGGATTGTGTCATGTTCAATACACAGCTAAAGGATCAAACAGCTATTCAGCTCTGGTGCTATCACTTCTCCCTGCAACACCTACCTTTTAGGTGTCCAGCTGCCTAGTGGAATTCACAACCCCAAGTTTGATGCCCAAGCTCCATATACAACGTATTGGGAGACTTAGATGCCTAATAAAGGTATTGAAAGAGCCAGCACATTGAGCAGGTTGATTCCTAACCTCGCTGGTAGGAAATGTTGAGAAGGAGCTCCCTCAAAGGGATTTAGGCATTTAACTCTGGGCTGGAGGAAGGCACCTTTCTCCACTTGGATTCACAACTGTGAGTCTTCTTGAGTTAGGCACCTAATCCAGGTCAGCCCTTTCAGAAGAGGAGGTTGTGCTGCTGCTGTTGTGTACCCAATAGTCCAGTAGTTAGTACAGTCACCCAGGCTATGGAAAGCCCAGGTTCAAATCTTCACTCTTCCTCATTCAGAGCAGGGAATTGAACCCAGGTCTCCACATCCTCAGGGAGGGCCCTAACCCCCCTGAGCTACAGAGTCATTCTCTCCCAATGAATAATTAATTATTTCTTACGAAGTGCAACAGCTTTAACACGAGAAGGACCCACCCAAGACTACCCAATATCCTGGCTGTAGCACTCCCCTGGGTGATAGGAGGCTGGGTTCAAGTTGCTGATCCAAATCATGCCAAGGAGTATCCACAGATGGCCACTAGAGCACCCAAGAGCCTCAAGTGTTTATGGATACTTGCCTATGCCCACATGCACATAAGCTTGTTCACCTAAACCTGTGTGCCCACAAATGCTAATCCAATTCCATCCAACATGGAGCAGCAGTGATATTCATACCTAATTTATTCCATCTAGTAGGGATGGTGAGCTGGACTGCAGAGGGTATAAAGTGTATTCCTTGTCCTGTGTAACATTTATTGGACATCAGTGGTGCAGACTCATGAAATATATCACCTTAGCCTTGGAAATGGTTTGTGGAGGGCAATGCAACTGACTCCACAGCAGAATGCGATTCTGTGAGCTATGAAGAATCTTTATAGCCCAGAAAGAAGACAACAAAGAGGCAATTTCATTGAAGTATGTAGACTTAATGGCATCTCTATTGTCAGCCTGAGTTATTAGGGCTATTCCGGCCCTGACGGCAGTGCAGGAGTTAGTAGGCGAGCGGGGGATAGGAATGTAAAATGAATTAAAAAACAAGATCTGGGGAGCCTATCCATCACAGAGTGACAGACGTATGGAAATGCCACTCTGGCACGTGAACATTTGCCAGAGTCCTGAAAAAAACCATAATTAGACAATTAAGAGCAAGAGCAAAATGGCATTTTGGAAATGGGAGAATAGGAGTAATATTTCTCCCAAAGACGGCTGCCTGTTTGGCAGCCTTAGATTAAATACTGCTACTGTGCATGTTGGGATTCCTGGAGAAAAGACTGGTATGAGATGTTACTCAAGTGCTCTTGGATAAGTCATCTGTAAGTCTGAGTACATGATCTGCAGATCCCTTGGGATTTATGAAGCTAAGTATTTCCATCTCCTTCCTACAGATGAGGGAACAGAGGCAGAGAATGGTGACATGACTTGTCCATGATCCCATAGTAAGTCAGTGGTAGCACTGGGAATAGAAGTCAAGAGCTAGAACTAACAAACCTCTGCTATAACCACTAGATAATGCTTCCATTTACAAATTAGAAATTATGACATTAAGTGCTGGAATGGAGGAATTAAAGAAGAGTCTTCTAGCATTTACTGTTCATTTGACATCTTTAAAGCTGCCAGGAAGGAGAAAAAAATGATGATGGTGATTTACATACAGCAGCATTATCAGGAAACACGTGGGAATTTTTACTTGCATAGAGCTGGGAAGGATTTCTGCCCCATTTCACACTGATAGGGATGTTGCAAGATTTTTTCCCTTCCTCTGGAGAACTGACCAGGAATGAATTAGTAAAATCAATTGGGCCTATCTTACATGTTCTATTTCTTGCAATGGCTGATGGCAGGGACAATAATAGTATTGGAAATTGGTCCTTCCTGTCATCCACTATATTTCTGGGATTAGATGCTATCTAGGTGATTGAATGGGGGCAACAATATGTTAAAAGTAAAAACATAAAGGACTCATCTGCAGACTCAAAGTCAGATTGCATGCAGTGCTCCGTGAAACATCTTTCTGCTTTTGCCATGGAAGTGCAGGCTGTTGGACATTTCACCAATATACTATAGGAATTAAGTTTTAAACAAAACATCCATGCCCAAAATGTTGAGAATAAATAGATTTTACCTGATCCCCAGTATAAATATTTTGACAATAAAAGTTAATGTTTAGGGAGAGGTGGATCAGATAAGTATAAATCACAATGGTCCCCTAACGTTCTTACAAACTGTTTGTACTTTCCTTATATAATCCATGGTATCATAGTCACCATCGAATTGATTTATATCTGGGTAATCAATCTGTCCACAGTAATTACCATGCATAAACAATATGCTGAGAAACATTAATTACATGGATACAGAAATTCTATAAAAATGTTCCAAGCAATTTGATTTTACCTCAGAAAGCCTGGGAACTGGCTTCTTAATTTAGGGCAGGTTCCAGACCTATGGACAGGCCACTAAGACTACTCTCAGGGAAGAAGACATTCTATCATCTTAAATCTTAAACAAGACAAAACCCTTCTCTGATGTCACAAGAAACGTCAAGAAGAAGGAAATCTCCAACAAGGGTGTCCTGGAGGTTTTAGATAAAGTGCTATAGTAAGCAGAAAATGCCAGATTGGTGAAAGCAATTAGAGACCAGACCATTGCATTCAGGTTAGTTTGAATGTGATTCAAAGTAACGTTTATTAAAGTTGGTGAGCTTTGACAACCAGGGCCTATATGTTTTATGTGAAGTGTAGGGAGTGTGGGCAGGAAAAATCACTGAAATCTTTTTTTTAAATGTCAGTCTGTAAGACACTTCTGTGGCATCTGTTCTTGCCTTAATTCAAGTTCTGGCAAAGCCATGGCTATAGTGGACATGATTGGGAAGAGGTACCACAGTAAAATTATTGTAAAAGATCTCTGCTGTAATGCCTACCTCTGCTGTCATTTTATAGTAGCTGCTGCTGCTGAATATACACTTGCACTTCTGAGAACCAAAAGGGAAAAAACAAATTTAAAATAATCAAAGGGCAGCTCTTATGGGTACTGTATACTCATAGGAATCTACTGGGTCATCCATTAGTGTCATAGTTTTTCTGTGAACTCTCTCCAAATTGGTAGGTATCTTTCTTGTAATTTGGTGCCCAAAACTGAATGTAGTTTTACAGGGATGGGCTATTATCTCCTGGCTCGATGACCTTATGCCTATATGTATGTATAGCCCAGAATTGCCTTAGCCTGTTTTGCAGGTTACAAACCATTTGGACATTTTTCTTGAAAATGATAAAAGTTTTGAGTTCTAAGAAAGGGTTCACATCAGTTCTTATTTTCTCCAAATTAATTTCCCCCATTCTCTGCAATATACTAATCAATTTCATCTAAAGTTCTGGAGGAGGCTTACTGATATATACTACATTTGTAACCATGGAACAACTTGAGGGTTCTCTCAGGGGTGTACACAGTGCCCACTCAGAACTTCACAATTAACTCTGATCCCCTAACTCTAAAATAACAGATTCCCAACATTTAAATTAAAGAAGAACCCTATTATTCCATTATTTACCTTAACTATCTATTAATAATACACCCAGGTATAAGGTTTATATCAAACAGTTTGAGTTCTGATTTTATCCAGTAGAGGGCAATAGTACATATACACTAGCCACTTTGAAGGGAGAGGTGAAGGAATTCTGCAAACTACCAACAATAGAATTAATGTCTAGAACTGACTGAAACTGTTACACTTCTTTTTCTTTTTTTTTTAAATGGCTTTGCAACTCAAACAAATTTTCAGTTAGATAAAAATGTTCCGAACTTTCAATAACAACAAAAAGAAAACTATTCATTTTTTGTAAAAGCAGCAAAGAGTCCTGTGGCACCTTATAGACTAACAGACGTATTGGAGCACGAACTTTCATGGGTGAAGTGGGTATTCACCCACGAAAGCTCATGCTCCAATACGTCTGTTAGTCTATAGGACTCTTTGCTGCTTTTACAGATCCAGACTAACCCCTCTGATACTATTCATTTTTTTGGTTCAGTTGTCAGTAAAAAAAATTGGTTGTGGGTTTTCCAAAATCATTTTTGGTACAATTTGGTACTTAAAAAATGGGATCTTCATAATTTTTTTCACAGGGAATTTTTAAAAAATAACTGGCATTTTTTTCAACAGCTCTAATAGTTTCTCAGATTATGCTGCTTGACACAAAAGGAAACATTGGCCTAATTTGTCAAAAGTGAATAGTGATGTTGGTGCCTAATCTTTTGGGTGCTCAGCTTTGAATACCTTAGAGGGGGGCATCTTTCACAAAGTGCTCTGCACCAACTCTCTATAAATCATATCCCCATACTATGTTAATTTGGGCACTCAAAAACAGAGGCTCCCTAATCACCAGTCATTTTTAAGCATTTGGTCATTAAATATTGAAGGAAAAAGGTTAGTGCCCTTTCACTCAAGTATATGAAAATCTTCTTTAGTGTTTATAATGCTAGCTGATAGCTGGTACATAGAATATGCCTCTCAGGTGCCAACCAACGAGTTTAGAGAACGCAAACACCTTTTGGTAGGTATGGTATATTGTACACCTGTGGGTTTTGGGGTAAGGAAAAACTTGTATAAGAGATTTACTGCCAAGAATCACTTTATTTTTAATGTCCAAAAAGAGACACACAACTTCCTCCTAAGGATTTTGGGCATTTCATGTAATATAATTAGTAATATAATTATGAATACTATGAGAGGGCATTCCTAGCAGTGGGGGAAGGGGGTATACTGTGATAAGGTGCTTGGAGGTGCCAGGAAGCCTAGCTGTTAGCATACCTGATTTCCAGCCCTTTGCTTCACTGGCAGAGGTACCTAGTTCTTGACCTTAGGCCAGGAACCTTTTGGCCTGCAGTTGCATCGGGACCTCAGCCCTCAAGGGACGTGGCAGGGGGACACAGGCCCTCCCTCTCCACCAGGTCCCATTCTCAGCCCAGGGCCCTGTGTGAAGCAAAGCCATCAGGGTCCTCCCAGCAGAGAGTCTAAGTCCATTGCTCTGGTCTACTTCCTGCCTATGTTCCTTCAGGTTGGGGCATGGCACTGAAAGTCCAAGCAGTTGGCAGTGTCTCACCTGGAGTTGTGCCCTCTTGTGCATCTTTTGCAGCATCCTGCCAATGCCTCAGGTGGGCAGGGGTGGATGTCAGGTTGGAGGGGCCTAGTCTCACAATGTTCTTATAGTCAAATAGTAAAGTTCACTCACTGCTGGGTACTCCCCAGTCTCCTCAGCAGTGTCTCTCTGTCAGGGAAACCACACTTGTCCCCCCATGGCTGTCCCAGCTGTCAGGCTTTTGGAGACGCTCCCCCTCCCCCCCCACACATAGAGAGACGCAGCTGCCTCTTCACCGGTCAGCCTTGCGCTGAGCCAGATTCTCTCCTTTTCTTCTCCCTCCAGGTCTGGCATTGGCTGCACGTATAGTGGGGCAGGTCTAGCTGGGCCCATACATTCTCTTTAACTCCTCTCCTGCTGGTGTGAGGTTTCTCTGCTCTCTCTCTCTCTCTCACACACACACATATTATAGGTCATCAGGATTAAAGGAGTCATTAATGTGTAAGAAGTTCAACAGGATGGACAATGTCCTAAAGCCGGTCAAGTCCAAAATCTGTTGTTGATGGTGACAAAGCTGTTAGTAGCAACAGCAGTCATGGATATGACAGAAATAATGTCTGAGGTAATGATTGTTATGATGGTGATTTTGATTATAGATTATAGTGATGCTATTTGCAGGAGTGAAATGGAGTCTGATGGTGGGAGGTTTCTGTGGGGCATATTGTTTGTGGAAATGATGAGTTATGATAGTAGGGAAGGTGGATGTACCATCAGTGGTGCTTTTGAATGCAGTGGATGTTGGTTGTGGTGGCAATGGTGATTATGATGGATTCCAATAATGGATCTGGTTACTGAGATTGTGACCGATTTGGGTAATTATGGCATAAATGCTGTGACTGGTGGTATTGATGGTGGCCATGGCAGTGATGGTGATCAGGATGCTTGTTGTGGTACTGATGGTTGCTTTGGCACTAACTGTGCTTAGGACAGTGCAGACTGTGATGTGAGGGCTACTGCTTCTTTTTCTTTCTTTCATTCTTTCTTTCTTTCATTTTTTTTTTTGCCGCACTCTCCTCCACCTGCCCCCTAATGTCACTGGAGGAGGTTCTCTTTACTTTTCTCATTAATCACCTCTGATGTGCACTTGGCTTCTTATCTGAGAGAATGGATTTCTTAGGGGACTTGCTGACTCCTGCCTGCAGTAGATTTCAAAGCATATTCACCAAATATCTCTTAGACAAGAGGGAAATTTGACAGCCTAAAACTATAACCATTTTTCTTTGCCACTTGAAGCCTTTAATCTTTACAATGGGGAAAATGTTTAAAACATTTTAATGATCAATGTGATCCTCCTTTTATCAGCTTTTCATCCCCATTCTGAACTTATACTACAGAGAGATTCCACTAAAACAAACCAGACTCTTCCCACATAGTATTATTTTTCCTTTAAGGAGATTAGTTTAAAAAGATGATTCATCTTATTTGACTAATGCAAAATATCTCATTGCCTTCCTGTGTGTACTAGAATACCAAAATAACTAGCACCAGAAAACCATTACAACTGTGCTGGGTACCCACTTACAAAATAGGTGTGCCTCAACCTTTCTGATTACAAGGGTTCATTTTGGCTGTGTATATGGGACCAAATTAGATTAAGAAAAAATCAAAACTTGATCTCAAAACTAAATGACCAATCTGAATTTTAAATATATCAATGGAATTTTATGCTACCAACACATTTAACATTTAAATAAGTTTGTGTAATTTTGAAAAAGAAAACCAGTACAACAACAATTATAACAGGGTTAGGTTTTCACAGCGTTTTGTAAGGGAGATCTTTGAGGAACCCACAAGCCCTGTAAAAACTAATACAGTGCTGCAAGCTCTAGCAGTATTTGTCTTAAAGCTTTCATTAAAAAAAAAGTTTTGGGGTCTCAATGTTGTGGAGAAAAGCTTAGCGATGTGTACCCTAAAGTCACCAAAAAAAAAAAAAGTAAATAAAAAATCCAATTTTTAAAATTTATTTTAAGTCTCTTGATTTTAAAGCAAACCTCATGATTTTTGGGGCCTGATTCATGATGCTTCCTGCAGTGGGGACATTTTGGTGTTTCTGAAATGAAATATGCTCCCTGGGTTCTTAGGCTGTTGGCAGCCTCTGCTGCACAGTAGTTGATGGGCTGCCAAGGAGCTGGGAATCTGGAACCTGTCCACATGTGTTGCCAAGGAGCCAGGGAGTCTAGGCGCCTGGGGAGAAAGGTAGGAAATGAGGCAGTTTCTGGTGGAAGTTTTGTATCGACATCCCGACAACATACTGATTTAAATGAATCAGCATTTTCCAACAGAAAAAATATTTTTGGAAAATTTCTGATCACCTCTAGTTCCGATCACTTGTGGTCATTAGCAATCCAGTGGTCATTCCTGTGAAAGCTGGTATGTCTGTCCTGGTCTCCTGACTGAATTCCAACATTCAGCCTCTGCTAAATCTCCCTGCTGACAGTACTTCCCATAAATCCCATAAATCCCCAGCTTCTTATTCTTTCTCAGGTTACATTCTCTGTCCTTTATTGTACTGGCTGTAGCCTGCATACAGGAGATGGGAGGATGCAGTCCAAGAAATGTGTTAACACCTAGAAGTAGTTTTGATTGATTTATCCTTCTCGTTGTACTTTTATACAAGATGAGTCCCAAGACAGGTTGTTAATTGGTTTGCCCTTCACTTTGGGATAGCTGGATAAATGATGTTATATAAATGTCAGTCATTCAATATTTATCAAATAGTGATGCAATGAATTTTAGGATCAAACAATTCCTGACTCTGATTGTATGAAAAACCTGTTCTCATTTTAAAATTGAAGTCAGTCTGATTTCTTCCCTTCATCAATCTTACATCAAAAACTGTTTTTTGTTAGACTCTGATGGCCAAATTATGAATCTCAGAGGCAGTGTGACATTAGGGTCAGGGAGGAACTACAGCAACTGAGTAATGTAGCAGGTGGCTTTATGCCCATGTAACTTACTGGTCAGTGTGTTAAATGTCCCCTTCTGTGCCTGATCCACAGAGCATGTGAATCTGTTACAGCCCCAGATACAGAGTCTGGCTCTTTGAATCAAGCTATAAAGATTTATGCTTACAGCTCTGGATGTCTCCAATACAGTGTTGGCCACACCTGCCTAAGGGATAGGGTGCTTGTATTCTTACTGTAGTCACTTATAATCAAGTAAGGGAAAATGCTACCAAATCACAAAGTTCTCACTCCTACTCTACATTCTCTTTGCACTGGTGTAACTGGCTACATAAGGTGCAAGGCAGTGAAAAATCAGGCCCAGTGCTGCTAGGGGCACTGAGAGGAACATTTGCCACAGCAGCGCTTTCTACACGTAAAAAGCGTGTAATGAATATTCCCTTGCACTGACCTCCTAGTATGAACTGGTCTAC
The DNA here is from genome assembly GCF_016161935.1 of Mauremys reevesii. NCBI lineage: Eukaryota > Metazoa > Chordata > Testudines > Geoemydidae > Mauremys > Mauremys reevesii. The sequence continues at coordinate 70,166,883 of NC_052626.1, forward strand.
AGGTGGATGGGACTGTGGCCACACCTTCAGCTGCAACATATCTGCTCCTTTTGGGCTATGCAGTATCTCCAGTAGTTGTAATGGATCAGATACTCAGCTGGAAGAAATTGCCACAGCTCAGTTCTTCAGTGGAGCTATATCAAATTACACCAGCTGAGGATCTTGCCCATAGTGTTATCGGGTATATTACAGCTGCCTCCTGTCTTAAAGTGCTGATGGGAAGAGACTCCCCGTTCTTTGGGTACGTCTACACTACGGGATTATTCCAAATTTGCATAAACCGGTTTTGTAAAACAGAATTTATAAAATCGGGTGGAGCGCGGCCATACTAAGCACATTAAATCGGTGGTGTGCGTCCATGGTCCATGGCTAGCGTCGATTTCTGGAGCATTGCACTGTGGGTAGCTATTCCCTAGCTATCCCATAGTTCCCGCAGCCTCCCCCGCCCCTTGGAACTTCCGGGTTGAGATCCCAGTGCCTGATGGGGCAAAAATCATTGTCGCGGGTGGTTCTGGGTAAATGTCGTCAGTCACTCCTTCGTCTGGGAAAGCAACGGCAGACAAGCATTTCGCGCCTTTTTCCCCTGGATTGCCCTGGCAGATGCCATAGCATGGCAATCATGGAGCTTGTTTTGCCGTTTGTGACTCTCACCGTATGTGTACTAGATGCCGCTCACAGAGGCGATTCAGCAGCGCTACACAGAAGCATGCTTTTGCTTTTGCATGACAGCAGAGATGGTTACTAGCCATATTGCACCATCCAAACCCTTCCATAAATTGGAACTGAGGATGATCATGGCTACCAGTCCTTTTGTACCATTTGCTGCTAGTGCCCCTGGCCGATCAGCCAGGAGCGCAAAAGCCAAGATTGGTTACTAGCCATATTGCACCTTCCATCGTTTTGTACCATTTGCTGCTGTCATAAGTGCCCCTGGCCGATCAGCCAGGGGCGCAAAGCAAAAATTGGGAATGACTCCCTGAGTCAATCCCTCCTTTTTGGTATCTAAAAATAGAATCAGTGCTGCCTAATATAGGCAAGTGTACTAGAGAACCACCGTATCATAGAACCAGAGAGCACAGCTGCTCTGTGTCAGAGCCTGCAGAAATTATGATCTGTATGCTATTCACAGGGGTGCTCCTGTAACAACCCCACCTGTTGATTCCGTTCTTCCCCAGCCTTTCTTGGCTACCGTAGCATTGTCCCCACTTGTGTGATGAATTAATAAAGAATGCAGGAATAAGACACACTGACTTGTTAGTGAGAAATGAGTGGAAGGCAGCCTCCAGCTGCTATGATAGTCCAGACAGGACATTAAGCAGTGTGTAGGAGAGAAGCCCAGCATCCCACTGCTAGTCCAGGGGCAACTGAATCTTTTCTTTACACATGAAGGGTGGGGCTGATGGAGCTCAGCCCCTGTTGCTATGATGAGGATGGTTACCAGCCATATTGCATCATCCATCAACCAGAAACAATTAGGGCCAATAGGCTGATGACGAGGACGGTTACCAGTCCTTTGGTACCATCGGCTGAGGCTGAGGGTGGGGATGGATTTCCATCTTTGTGTCCCATCAGCCACCCATGGCGGGAGCACGGATGTTGGTGTTGAGTGCTGCACTATCGCGTCTATCTGCAGCATTCAGTAAAGATAGGGTGACATGTAAAAGAGTCAGAGGATTGTTTTACCTTTCGCTTCTGGGGTGGGTGGGGGTGGGTGAGTAGAGTGCCAAGCTATGCCCTGACCCGCGGACACTGTGTTTGACCCTAGAAGCATTTGGAGCTCAGCCAAGAATGCAAATACTTTCGGAGGCTGCAGGAACTGTGGGATAGCTTCAGTCCTCCAGTCCATGAGCATCCATTTGATTCTTTGGCTTTCCGTTACGCTTGTCACGCTGCAGTGCGCTGAGTCCCTGCTATGGCGTCTGTCTGGAGATTTTTAAAAAAGGATTCTGAATTTCATCTTCTGTAACGGAGCGCTGATAGAACAGATTTGCCTGCCCTTACAGCGATCACATCCGCATGGTCCATGCGGGAGCTCTTTTTTTATTTTGATTTCGGACTGCATCGCCACCCGTGCTGATCGGAGCTCCACGCTGGGCAAACAGGAAATATTCAAAAGTTCGCGGGGCTTTTCCTGTTTACCTGACCACTGCATCCGAGTTCAGACTGTGGTCCAGAGCGGTCACTGGTGCACTGTGGGATAGCTCCCGGAGGCCAATACCGTCGATCAGCGTCCACACTAACCCTAATCCGATATGTTAATACCGATACTAGCGTTACTCCTCTCGTTAGGGAGGAGTACAGAAACCGGTTTAAAGAGCCATTAAAATCGATATAAGGTGCCTCCTAGTGTGGACGGTTTTGGCGTTAAATCGGTTTTACGCTCCTAAAACCAATTTAAACGCCTAGTGTAGACCAGGCTCTTCTCACCACCCATTGCACAGCCATTGATGGGCTGCAGTCATTTAGAGTCCTAGGTATTTCAGAAAGCTGCATACTGTAGAAGTTGTTCCATTTTATTACCATCTTTGTTCAATGCACAATTATTGATCTTCCCTTCTGGCCAAGGTAATTCCTGGCGCCTTCATTTAAAGTTGCACAATTACAGGAAATAGATACATTCCCTACTCTGCAGTAATGGCAGGATAATTTGTCAATTAAGAGAGATCAGTTCTAGAATGCCTTTTATGTCTGAATTATTTCTGAAGTCTTTTAATTAGATCCAAGCCCCTCCATATGTCTTCTGAGGCAAAGGATATTAACCTGACTATGTCTGTATGTAAGGTTTAGATGAAATACAAATTGTACCAGAGTTTAGGCACTGGGAAATTCTGATTTTCGTGGCCAACATGTGTATCTCTGTGTTATTTTTGGTTGTTAAGCTAGTATTTGAAAGTGAATTAGGTGCTGGACTGCCAGCCCTGGATACTGCAGCCCTCTCTTTACTTGTTAAACAGGCACAAAATGAATTCACAGCCTGACAGTCTGTGCCCCTTGCCAATATCCCTCAGACCTGGCCTGGAAGGACCACATCTGGGAGAGGTAAAGGGAAGGAGGAAGTTCATGTTCAATGTTCATTCAGGCCTTAGCTTCTATGCTTAACAAAAGCCTCTCTAATAGACCTGGCCAAAGAATGGGAATTTTTGCAGGAACACTTTGCATTCAAAATTTTCCCATTAAGAACATTTCAAATGGGGATTGTTCCTCAAATATTTGAAAAAATAAAGTGTAGAAAATCTTATTTTCTAACTGTTTCCAAATGGAAAATTTCAAAGTGTAACTTTCTCTCACTCTTCAAGTGAAAAGTAACATTTTAATGTTTTTTTAACTTTCTCCTCACTTCTTGAGGGGTGATTTTTTTTTTTTTTAAAAGTGAGCATTTACCCACAATTGTAAAACAAACTATGTTGAGAATATTGGAAAAAAATATTTTTCCCCCAAAATTTTCATTTTGAATTTGTCTTTAAAATAAAAGTAAAAAAATGATTTTTTTCATAGAAAGTTTAATTTTCTATGAAACCCCATTTTTTACGTAAAAATTGCCAATATTTTGACCAGCTTTATCCTACAACAATAAAGCCAATCACAATAAAGACCATTTAAAGCAGTTCTTGTGGATAATGAAGGACTGGAAGATAGGCGATTTGGGTTCTCTTTTTAGCTGCCATGTATCTCTTTTGTCAAGAGTGGGCAAGTCATTTCTCTTCTGCTTCAGTTTCCTCATCTCTAAAATAGGGTTGATCATATTTGCCTACCTCTAAGGTGTGGTGAGAGGCTTAATTAATGCTTCTGCCTCTATCTAGGCTGTTGTACCATACCCATCAACATGGTATCTGAATGTCTTTAAAATCCTAAAATGTAAGTTGTTATTATTATGGAAAATAACATGTAGCAGGATTTTCAAAGGAGGCCTTAAGAGTGAGCAATAGGCAAGACGAATGTATCACAGTGGGTTAATTTCTATATATTCCCAGTAAAAAATGAATTATTTCCTTCTACTGCCACGATCCTGCCATTGGGCACATGATATTGCAATATAATCTGGATATTATTAGAACATTGGGAATGCACTAGGATTTACAAGGAATTTTGTAAGACTAATTTGGATAAGATGCCCTTGATCCTTCTGGTTATTGGTCTACTAAGAGTCAGGACTGCTACGTTCTATTTCCTGCTCTCAGCTGACTTACTATACAGCCTTGGTCAAGTTATTCAACTCTCCCTTTACCTATCTGTTTAACGTAGATAATAATTACCTACTTTTTATTTGAGTGACTGGGATTATGATACTTGCAGTAATTAATCTTTGTAGACCACTTTGAGATTATTGATGAAACGTAGTACAGAAGAACTGTATTAACAACTCTACAATCACTTCCCCACAGAAAGAACTCTTAAAATCTGATCTGTTGATTCAGTGGCTTGGTGCTTTGTTTCAGCATTGGCTTCCAGTTTTACTCCTGGCGGAATTCTGCGCCACTTCACAATGCAGAATTTGTGCAGAATTAATGTTCTGTACAGAATTTTTCCCCACAGAATTGGTGCTACAGAGCTGCTGGCTACCACTGGGGCCACTGGACCCAGCAGAGCCTGGCTCACCAGCTCGCAAATACAGGACACTCGTGAGTGGGGGGAGAAGAGGAGGAGCGGGAGCTGGAGCATTCCGTGCAGCTGTGGTTCCCAGCATGTTCTGAAGGAAGGAGGTGGCATGCAGGAAATGGTACAAATCTGGGACCCAGCATCAAGCTGTCTCTGGATCCCTGGGCTCTGGGGAGGGTGGGGGTAGGGGGTGCAGGCGCCTGTGCTGGGGGGTTGCCCCATGGCTAGGCACTGTGGGAAGGGGGTGCGGGTGTCTTGGCTTGTGGGGAGCACCCCATGGCTGGGTTCTGGTGTGCGTGTGTCTGAGACTGAAGGGGAAGAGTTTTCCTCCAAGATGTGTCCATCTAGCATGTGTGACACCCAGAGTGAGGTGCTCAACAAAAGCATAACAGAGAAACAGGAACTGGCTTGTTGTAGGGGTTTCCTTAACTCTCTACTTCTGGGGGAATCTTTTTCCTTGTCTTTATTGTTACAGACATACTTGCTGACAACAATTTTTAAATAAATTACCAAACTAATTGAAACTGGTGTGATTATATTGTGTTATTTTGACAAATAAAAATGCTGAATTTTAAAATATTTTGTGTAGAATTTTTAATTTTTTAGTGCAGAATTCCTCCAGGAGTACAGTTTGGAAACTTAGGATCTGATTCTCTTGTCAGGGTGATGTAACACCATTGACTTCATTGGAGTTCCACTGATGTAAATCTGAGTAAGTAAAAGGCAAATAAAGGCCATAGTCTTGTCAACTCATACTAGGATATCAGGGGGGATTACTGCGTTTTTGCAGGCTACTGTTCTAACATATGGGGCCTTAATATATTTAACTTTAAAATTAATATTTTATACAACTCTCTAAACCCCATCCTTTTCCCTTCTCTGTGCACCAAGCCCTCTTTGTTTGTGCATTGCTTCCTTTTTTGTGTGTGGTTTTTTCCCTCCCCCTGTAGCCTGAGCATTTTCTCACCCTTTGCTTGAAGCACTGCTTCTGGTTCACCCTGTGGCCTTTCCCAACCAAGGATTTGTGAAGCCACCATGCATTCTGGGAAGATGGTCATGTCACAAATGAAATTCTTATGAGGTTATATAAGGTAGTGTGTAAAAACTGGGGCAGGGATGTCTATGCTCTGCACCACGACTGATATGAGAGGAAAGGAAGCTTTGCCTGTAAAAATGCAATTACACAATACCTCGGCAGAATTGAAGAGATGCTGCTAGGGAGAAACTTGTTTGTCTGGGAATGGAAGGTGCTAAAATCTGAGGGCTTTGTTTGCTTTCTCCTGAATGACTGACTGACCTCCTAAATCCCCAGTGCTTCCCTTCAATCTCTTCAGCCTCCCAACTCAATCTCCTCAATCTGTCCCTGAAAATAAAAATGTGGATATTGTTGATGATTCTTTATTTTCTCAGAACTTTCTGCATGTATCAGGTCCTCTCAATTGTGAGTTCATAGTCTATTAAAATGTGGGACTCCGTGCTTCTGACGGCTGGAGATGGGAGGTTTCTCCTCTCTTTCTGTCCTTTACCTGAAGGAACATGTCTCCTCAGAAGGGAGCATTTTCTTTCTTGGGAAGTAGGGTTCCCTTCCCCCACATCTTCCAGCTCCCACACTGCTGGACCTAGTTGAGACCTATTCTAATTTGGTCAGGACTACCACCCACTCTCCTTATTTTGGAGATTTTCAGAAAGTGGTACCTGTTTTATTATAGTTACATCTACATTGATCAATCATAATGCTCCCTCTTCATTGCTCCTCTACAAAACCTCACACCCTCTCTTCTTGTTGCAAGGTCCCAATAACATGAAGGAAGGAGTTTGGTTCTGTATGCAGGTAGGAGAAAATAACTCTGTGCAAACTAATCCAGCTCTGATTTTATTCATATTAGTATATACTGCCCAACATGTCAAGGGGCTAAAGCAGGATATAGGTGGAGATGGGCCAAGCTGGAGCAGTGCTTTGTGTCAAGTCATAACACTTGGTTTGGGGCAAATGGCCCTTCAGTGGGGCTAGCTCAGTGGTTTGAGCACTGGCCTGCTAAACTCAGGGTTGTAAGTTCAGTCCTTGAGGGGGCCACTTAGGAATCTGGGGCAAAAATCAGTACTTGGTCCTGCTAGTGAAGGCAGGGGACTGGACTCAATGACTTTTCAAGGTCCCTTCCAGTTCCAGGAGATAGGTACATCTCCTATTATTATTGGGCAGCGGCTCTTGGGGGTCAAAATGGACAAGTCTTGTGAAACCTGGAACTGTGGGGAGATGTGTTACCATGCAACTATGTTCCCAGGACATTGCCCCAAATGTCTTTCTTTACTGTACTATACAACATTCATACTTTGTATTCATCATGCTTTCTTAACACTCGCTGCTTGTAAAGTGGTGGGTAAATTTTTTAAGTTGTTTTTGTGGATGATAGAACTAGCCACATTTGAGACCTCCATCTTGAACCTGGTCCTGCCAGGTGACTTATCTTCTAGGGTTACACCATAATACTAGTATAAGTCAAAAGCTTTGTCTCTAGAATGTGGCTGTTGTTCCCCCTTCACCTACATATCAGCACCTGGTTTTTCATGTTTTATTAAGCATTGTACAGTTTTGACTATGTGGTGATACTCTGTTTTACTCATGACTGTATTTGTCATTAAGGCAGCACACTGAGCTGCCCTTCTGTGGAGTAGGGAAGTGAGATGGAACAGCTTAGAAATACTAAATAAACTTGGTTAACTTACAGTTAAGGTTGCTTTTAAAAATACAAAACAAGACATTCCCGTACTATTGAAGAGCTGCTCTAAGATGCCCTCTATGTGCTGGCTGATAATAGCCATGTAAGAGTTGCTGTGATGCCACAAAATAGCTCAAGTGCAGTACATAGTATCCACACCTCCTTCCTCCCCAAAAAGGCACCCTTCTGAGGGGGGGCAGAAAGGGGGCTGATGCAGAGATGTTATAACAGCTCTGTGCTGGCTGGAGAACAACTCCCTTTACATCACCAGAGAAGTGTAAAAGAGCCACATCATGAGGCAGAATCTGGGTAATTGTGTTTTGATGTCTGCTAGTGATAATTTTATTGCATTACTTCTTAATACTATGCAGGAAATATTTATTGGACTATACTACTCAGAATCCTTAGCAGGAATCTGAGTGTGTGTTTGCAAAGTGACAATCATAATGGATTGTTAGTAGAAAACCTCAATGTAGCTGTCTCTCTCTATCATAAGTCCCACATATATACAAAATTTTGCAGATGGTGCCTGTTACACACTACAGTTCCGTTTTGGGTATTAGCCCAAATACCGTGGTACAACCTGGCTCAGCCACAAGAGTACTACAGATTGAATGCTACACATTGCAACATCAGAAAGATTTAGATATGGCAACTAAAAACTGTTTGGGTTGGGAGGTGGTGACAACTGAACCCAGAAATTCTAGGTGTAAGAAAGCCCCTTAAGAGTACATTCTCTGTGTGATCTTAAGGAATTGGACTACACAATGTCCAGTAATGACAATTGCAGCCAGACTGCTAAAGCTTCATATCAAGTTTTGAAAATGTTTCCCTGGGAGATTACGTGTAAGGTCAGATTGTGCTTAGCTTAATTCTTTCAGCTCTGATGGCTGAAGTGCTCAGGGTAAAGGCAGAGAGAAAGAGGATTGATTCCAGCTGTGACCAGAAGCCCAGGAGAGCCAGCTGAGGTCACTCAATTAGGGTGAACTGCAAAGAATGGGGCAGGCAATCCCCAAAGCTGGTGGATATTCCAATACTTAAATTTACCAAGGCAGCACAAAAAAGCTTCTGTTATACTTCACTGGTTACTCAGAAGTCAACAACACAGTTCCCTTAAAGTAATCCAGCCTCAGGCCTCCACCTAGACACCCAAGTCAAAATGATGAGGATTACTGAAAAATCTTAATCATCATATTAAAAAAAGTCTACCAATCCCAAAGGACTTTGGGATTCATTCATTAATCCCAGGTTGATGAATATTCCAGACCTTTCCCAAATACACACTTACAGCCAATTCTTATTAACTAAACTAAAATTTATTAAAAAAAGAAGAGAGTGTATAGGTTAAAAGGTCAGTATACATACAGACATTAGTACAATCTTGAGCTTCAGATTCATAGCAGAGATGGTAAGCTTTGTAGTTGCAAAGAGTTCTTTTAGAATTTAGTCCACAGGTTATAGTTCACTGTCCAATATCATATTCAGGGTGTTCCATTTTAGGACTGGGATCTCAATCTTGTGACTCAAACTTCCCCTGATGACGCGTAAGCAGATCTGAGATAAAAAAGGATTGGGACCCAAGGGTCTTTTATACAGTTTTCTAGCATCCACTTGACCATACAGTCCTGGGTAAACAATAGGCTTTTGATGTAACCTTCTGTTTCCTAAACCTCACCGGTAATCAACTACATGGATTAACATAAGATAATGTATCCATTAAGCAGTTTATCACAGACTTTAAAGAGACATATAGACAACGACATTATTGCATTCAAGATTAATCTTAATGTTAATATTCCCCTTTTGATCTCTGAATCCATAGCTGTAGTGAGAGACAGGAACTGTCTGTTTACATGGCTCCCATCTAAGATGCACACAATTAGTATCACCTCTAATTCTCTAACAATACAGGTTTGCACTTCAAAGTTCTAGTCTATTTACCACAGAATGGCCCTAATTACCAATCACATATTTTCCTAACATGACTTTAAAGGTTGGCTTTGGGTTAGTTAGACTGCAAGCTGTTTAACCCTTTCTGGCCATGTTTCACACCAAATAAGTGGAAAGATGAGTTACAGGGGGAGAGGTTAAGAATGTTAACCTATTTGTGTTGGAAAGTCAGGTAATGAAGGGGGATTCTAACTGAAATATACAGAATCTTAAATGGTATAGATAATGTCAGTGCAAGATGCTTTATTGAAAATAGCATAAGATGATTAGTGCCCAAGGCAAAGAGGGAGTAAAGACAAAGCTAATGAAGAAGGAAGTGAAAGAAGACACTTTTCTATGTATAATAAACATTAGCAAAGGGCCTTTTTGGAGGACATTAAAGAGATAAAGATGTTGTGGCCGTTCAAGAAGAAATGACATATTGTCCTAGGAAAGAGTCTTCAGGAAAAAGGATGTACTCAGAATGGCTTTGGTGACACTCAGTATCTGCAAGATGCAGGGCATGTCTACACTTACTTCTGGAGCGATCGATCCAGCGAGGGTCGATTTATCATGTCTAGTGAAGATGCGATAAATTGGCCACCGAGCGCTCTCTCGTTGACTCCTGTACTCTCCACCAGAGCGAGAAGTGTAGGCGGAGTCAGCAGTCAACCCACCGCAGCAAGTAGATCTAAGTACATTGACTTCAACTATGTTATTCACGTAGCCGAAGTTGCGTAACATAGATTGATTTCCCCCGTATTGTAGGCCAGGCCGCAGAGTCCTAAAGAGCATCTGCTATGATTTGGCTTTATAAGGAATTTGAGTGTACAGCAGGAGAGCTCAAAGGACATCCTAAAATGCAACTATCCTCTCTCTGGGGATTTAGCATGCAGGCTATTTCTGATTAAGTTGTAAAAAGGCCAATTTTTATTTGCTTTTGCACTTATTTCTGCAAGCTGAGTGGGGTCACCACTAGTTAGTACGTTTTGTTTCTTTGGAGTCAGAGAGAATGAAAGGTGCTGCAAAAACTATTTTTTTAAAAAAAAAATTCTATTTCTCTCCCTTGTAATATTATCCCATCTCTTTCTCAGTATGTCCTCCTATCACTTTCCTCTCCTCTTACCCATCTATGTCTCTCCTCCATTCCCTCCCACCCTCCCACTTCTGTTTCTCTCTTCCCCCACTATCTCCCCCTCTACCATTCCTTCCCCAATCTCTTTGTTCCCTAGCCTCTTTTCCCTTCTCTTCCAGCTCTCCTGTTTTTCATTATCTCTCAATAGCCTCTGGCTCTCTCATCACTTTCTTTCTATAGATCTTTCTCCTCAGCTTTTTTTACTAGATGTAGACACCCCCATTTGATTTCTTTAAAACACTGTCTGGCTTAAGCTTGCCTCTTCTCCTATTGCTGCATGAGGTGGAAAAAAAGCTCCTCAATGTGGCTCTTCAGCTGGCCTACCACCATCATAACATGTGTTTTGCACTAAGATATGGAGTCTCACAGTGCCATCATCCTCTGAAAAGAGGCTGTGTAGAAATGACACCTTCTGATTCAGCAAATCTTCTTCCATTGTATCTCACTCGTTGATTTTAATGATAGAATGAATTTCCTACATTTACATGTTAGCCTTTCAGAGCTAACAAAACAGACAGTGAGATAGATTTTATTTCTTCTTGTGTAGCATCAACAGAATTGTTTACTAAGTCTTAGCTACAGGGCTTATCAGGTACATCTGTGCAAAAACACTGAAGGCAGTCAGAATACACACATTACTGAGGGCATTACTGAGGGCATCACCCTGGTAATAATTTGACTTATAGAATGTTTATTACCGGGGTGATGCAAGAGAAGGAAATAACTTGTCTTAATGAGATTTAAATTGCATGGAAGCTGGTTAGGGAAAAAAATCTTTCTAGCTGTAAATTGAGTACATCTGATCTGGTGCTAATGGGTACAGGAGTTTCTGGAGGCTAACCGTTCACTCATGGGCTAACTCACATGGAGCATGAACAGAAAAGTCCTCTCCCATTAAGGTATAATGCAAAAGGCAAACTTGGGAAAAGCTGAAAGGCCAATGAGGGACGTGAGCTGGGGTTGTAGAGGACACAGCCACTCTGAGCTGGCTGCATTACTGCTGTGATGTAACTGTACAAATGCTATCATGCCATAATTGGCTCAATTAAAGAAATATATCTATAAAGTATGAAGCTTTCTTCATTTCTGTGGTATAAGAATAAATACATAAAATATGTTTGGGGCAAATATTACCCCCAGTTACAACTGTGAAACCTATATGACAATCATTCTTTAGAAATGTCCAGTATAAACAAATATTCACTGTGATGGAGGTAGCATGGATTACACACACACACACACAGTGATAAGGGACCACTCAAACCATAAAAAACTTCTCTTCCTTGCTGCCACAAGTCCTCGCTCCTCTCTCCAGAGCTCTGAAACTTCATAGGCTACATATAGTGCCAAATGTGTGACTCAGCACTATCTCTGCATTTTGCATCTGGTGCCTGCCCTTCACTTATGTTTGACTGGGTTAAGTCTTCTCCGATTCTGTAGGTTCAATCAAGACTTTGCTTGGGGCAGATCTTTGTCAGCTGAAAGCCTTTGGTTGTCAGACTGCTTCCCAAAGAGGATCTGCTGGAGTCTCTTGTTGGTAGATTTTAGGGCATATTGCAAGTTGAGCACATGACTTATGAGGAGAGGCTGAGGGAACTGGGATTGTTTAGTCTGCAGAAGAGAAGAATGAGGGGGGATTTGATAGCTGCTTTCAACTACCTGAAAGGGGGTTCCAAAGAGGATGGATCTAGACTGTTCTCAGTGGTAGAAGATGACAGAACAAGGAGTAGTGGTCTCAAGTTGCAGAGGGGGAGGTTTAGGTTGGATATTAGGAAAAACTTTTTCACTAGTAGGGTGGTGAAGAACTGGAATGGGTTACCTAGGGAGGTAGTGGAATCTCCTTCCTTAGAGGTTTTTAAGGTCAGGCTTGACAAAGCCCTGGCTGGGATGATTTAGTTGGGTTTGGTCCTGCTTTGAGCAGGGGGTTGGACTAGATGACCTCCTGAGGTCCCTTCCAACCCTGAGATTCTATGATTCTAAGTTGCATTAACGGCAGAGGTACATTTTTTATCATGTTTAGGCTCTTCCTTTGCTTTTATATCCACTGCCCTTTGTTCTTCTCATTGCTTTGTGGGTGGGGTTTACCAGGCAGCAAATGATGTCCTGGTGCAAAATATCTTTCTTTGTACCATGTGGCTGGCTCTTTAAATTTTTAATGTCATGTTTTTAGTTTTGATTGTATGGCACTTAGATGACTTTATAAATGGAATAAATGAATAAATAATCAAGAGAAATTTCATATGGGCAGAAACATTGATGGAGGGTGTTGGGAGGAATATTGACTTTCTGGGGTTATGCCTAAGGCCCTTAGTTCCTTCCAGACAATTATTAACCTCCAGGGTGTGCCCTGCATGTTAACAGTTATAGGAAAAACAGAATGCATTTGCTATGCTCTAAAAACACCACTCCAAAATAGTCTGGTGCTGTCAACAGATGCTAGCTGTAATTATGGAGGGGAGCAGAACTCTAAGAAAAGTCACCCCTCTGGGTAGTGTAGAATAAAAAATACTGTGACAAAGTTCTATCCTTGACTCTGTGGGTCCTGCATTTCCTGGCAGATTTCACTAGCTTCAGAGGCTCACTGTGACCCTCCATGTAGCCTCTCTCTCTCTAGAGGCAAGAGTCACAGCTTACTGAGCCATTTTCATCATAAGCCAACAACAGAGGTGAGGAGAAGCTATCTTCCCCCACACAGTCTCTATTGTCTCCCAGTCTCAGTGATTAATCAGGGACAGGAGGGGGGACCCCAGGCCTATCCTCCAGGCTTCAGCCCAGGGACCCTAAAATTAGGAGCTATGGTAGCTGACTTTTTGGAAATAGGATCTGTACAATTCCCTGGGCCACTTCCCTACAGCAACCCCAACTCAAGATCTCCTTCACCATTACCTCAGGGCCTCCTTCCTTACACCTGGTATGGATTCCTACTGCTTCATTCCTCCAGCAACACAGCTCACTCCTCGCACCCACCCCTCATTGACTAACTGGGAGGCTTTTAACTAGTTCCAGCCAGCCCTTGATTGGCTTCAGGTGTCCCAATCAATCTAGCTGTCTCCACTGCCTTCTAGAAGGATCTTAATTGGCCCCGGGTGCAGGGCCGGGGCAAGGATGTTTTGCGCCCTAGGCAAAACTTCCACCTTGCGCCCTCCCGACTGTGCCCGTGCCCCCGCCCTGAGGCGCCCCCCTGTGGCAGCTCCCAACCTCCCACCCTCCACCCTGAGGCACCCACCCGCAGCCCAGCTCACCCCTGCTCTGCCTCCTCCCTGAGCACGCTGTCGCTGCTTCACTTCTCCTGCCTCCCAAGCTTGCGGCGCCTAAGCTGATTGGCGCTGCAAGCCTGGGAGGCGGGAGAAGTGAAGCGGCAACAGCATGCTCGGGGAGGAGGCGGGGCAGGGGTGAGCTGGGGCGGGGAGTTCCCCTGCGTGCCGCCCCCCCTTACTTGCTGCAGGCGGCCCTCCCCGTGCTCCCCTGCCCCAGCTCCCTCTGCCTAAATGCCGATGGCAACCAGGATGGCCGAAGATCCGGCCGCCGTGGTCGCTGCTGAAGAAAATGGCGCCTCCCAAATCCTAGCGCCCTAGGTGACTGCCTAGGTCACCTAAATGGTTGCACCGGCCCTGCCCAGGTGTCTTGATTAACCTGGAACAACTGCCATTTGGTTACCATGGTACCACGGATTTGTTTAGCCTGGGGCTAACATACCTGTTCCTAACTACTTTACTGTAGCCATCTGGCCTTGCCCCATCACAATCATACACTCAGAAGCACTAAACTATAACTCTTGGTAGCTTATTCTCAGAGATGACCAGCTGCAGTACTTTAAACAGTTATACAGACAAATCACTCCATGTATTATTCAATTTACAGAACAAATTTATTGTAACATACATGGGGTAAGTATCTGGCTCAGTATTTGCATGGAGAAAAACAGCAAATCATTACAGGCACTAATGCAGACTGCACAGAATTTTACAGTGGCTGTGATGTGGGTGCAATACCGGCTCAGGAGAGGTATCTTGCTTCTGTAGATTTATTCAACATTCACCTATTTCACACACAATCCTTTTCCATTTGTGCAACTCTCCAGATTCTCCAACCAGCAGTGATAGGACCACCAGTTTGCATAGGTGCTGGAACTAGGGGTGCCATACCCCCTAACTTGAAGTGGTTTCCATTATATACAGGGTTTACAGTTTGGTTCAGTGACTCTCAGCACCCACACTTACAAGTTGTTCCAGCACCCCTGCCAGTTTGGGGACTATAGTACCCGTGTAAGCTGTTGCTGCAGATGTAAGGGAGTGAACCAAGAAGGAAAGTGTGGATGCAAGGCCCAAAAATCTGTTTTCTCTCATTACCCAAAGGAGCTTCTGTCTCCACTGGTGCATTTATGATGTAAAAGTTATTGGAGAATAAAGATGGTATAATTTAGTTATGCTAGCACTGTTGTGACACATGCAACCAAGAATGAAGCCCCTAATAATCATAGACTCATAAATTTTAAAGTCAGAAGAGACCATCATGATAATCTAATCTGACCTCCTGCATATTGCAGGCCACAGAACCTTGCTTACCCACTCCTGTAATAGACCCATGACCTCAGGCTGAGTTAATAAAGTCCTCAAATCATGATTTAAAATGTCAAGTTACAGAGAATCTACCATTTACATTAGATTAAACCTGCAAGTGACCTGTGCACTATGCTGCTCTCTTGATTAGGAGCTCAGCCTAATGTGCCCACAACCACCAGGGTCAGCTGACTTTGGAGCGTTGCTGGGCCTCAGTCCCCCATGTGCTCACTTCCATTAATGACTGTCATGGATCCACAGAATTGGTGCTATGGTCCCAATTTTGGAATGATCTCCAGGAGGAATGGTGCTCACTGTTCCTCCAGGTTAAGTCATGCAGCTTCACCGCCTCCTTAGACTGGACCTCTGGGCCTGCAGCGCTCCTGCTTCACACCGTGAGCACCATTCAGTGAGTCCACCTGAGAGACCCCAATGCAGATTTGTACACTCTTCAGGCATTAATGCACCTCTCCAAGTATTGGCAGTGACACTCACATGACATTGCCAGACAGTAGGGTTTATTAGTCAACTGGAACACAACACAGGGAGTCCTTAGGGTAACATAAAGAAATGAAGATTAAAGCATAATCCATTCTGGTTAGCCCAGAGCCCAGTCAAGCTGTAGTGAACCCCTTGGTTTAAGCTCTGTCTGTCTCCTTCTGACCTCCTTGGTAAACTCCAGATGAGAGCTCCAGCTCCTTCCAGCCACCCACTCTTATCCCCCACTCATACCCCTTCAGTCCTTTGATCTCCTGCTGGGATATTGTTGTTCAGTTTCCCTACAGAGAGGCAGGGAAGTCCATATCTCTCTGGGTTTTTGGTTGCTAGGTGCCAATGTCCTGGTGATTGGATTCACCATTGCCTTCTCAGATGCTCCATTGATATGGAGGCTAAGGCCCAGACAGTTAGGCAACACCCATACAGATGTCTTTGCCTGCCTTGAGAGCAAACAGTCCCTGTCCACTCACTGGGTAACAATGCAGCACATAG
Source organism: Mauremys reevesii (assembly GCF_016161935.1). Classification (NCBI taxonomy): domain Eukaryota; kingdom Metazoa; phylum Chordata; order Testudines; family Geoemydidae; genus Mauremys; species Mauremys reevesii. The sequence continues at coordinate 70,182,809 of NC_052626.1, forward strand.
GGGAAACTGAGGCATAAAGATAACTCATAAAATATTACAAAATATTCCCACTTTGTCACCATGACAAGCTCTCATGGCAGCACACGCTGCTCCTTTAAGAATAGTAATTATATGTGTGAAAGTACATGTTGTCCTCAGGGCCCCCTAAGTCATTTTATTCTCCTCTCAGCCGATATCACTTCTCCCACTCCAACAATCTCTCTCTATTGTGATGGCAGAATCTTGCACTAATTGTGGGAGGGTTACCTGGGATTGCATATTATTTGTATTACAGTAAGCATCTTCCATCTCTGTGCTGAGTCCTGAAGTTCCTCAGCACACTTGAGGTCAGAGCTGGCTTCAGGGGTTTTGCTGCCTCAAGCAGCCAAAAAAAAAAAAAAAAGAAAAAAGCCGCAATCGCGATCTGCAGCAATTCAGCGGGAGGTCCTTCGCTCCAAGCGGGAATGAGGGACCCTCCGCCGAATTGCCGCCGAATACCTGAACATGCCGCCCTGCTCCGGAGTGGCCGCCCCAAACACCTGCTTGATAAGCTGGTGCTTGGAGCCGGCCCTGCTTGAGGTAAAAGTCTAGGGCTTAGTGGACATATTTATTCAACAAACAATAGGAATGTTAAAAAGTATAATCCCCAATTTATCACAGTGGGACTATCAATAATTCAATCTTTCTATTTTATTTCATGTTTTATTCTGCTGTTCATAAGCCACAGAAGGAGTGACCATAGACCCCCCAAAAGGGCCAAAACAAGGGAAATCTGCAAAGAAATTAGGTGACTTGTCACACACTCATCAAGGAGAGGAAAGGGGCTTGGGCACATGACCTTCTCTCTGAATGTTTGGCATTTTTAACACATTGGACCTAATTCTTATCTCAGTTACACGAGGGTAAATATGAAGATTCCAACCTCTGCCTTTTTCTTCCCAGCTTCTCTCTATATCAACACGTTCCTATCTCTCATTTACATGGATTCGTCTACACCCTGCTCTCATCTCTATGGGCCACTGTATGCTTGGCCCTGCATGGGTGTGCAAGGTCGTGAAAGCACAAGGAGCTTCATTTCAGTGTGCAAGCACCAGTCAGAATTGCAGTCCCTGTAATTTGCTAGCAAACTGTTCTGTACAAGTCACCCCAGAGAGGGTAGGGGGATGAGGAGAATGCAGGACAGTGTTCTCTAGTTGTTGATGGCCAGTCATGAAGGGGGATTGCATATTATATTCAACTACCATAAATTTCAATGGGCATAGTGTCCTTTCATTCTAGGAAGCTCTTGGAGACATTATGTCTTCCTGAAGTACAATGGACCGGATTCCTTTGTGCCCTATAAACTTTTGCACCAGCTAGACAGCCACAAAGAGGCAGATGTAAGGCCTACAGCTGTAAACTGTCAGACTCTGCCAACTCATGAATAGAGGAGATACATGCCACCCCCACCATCTCTCCTTGTGCTGGGGAGTGTGTGTGTGTGGGGGGCTTCACACTGCTTCCAATGTGGGCATGTGGCTTAATAGCACAGTCTGCTTCCATATAGATTAGCCTTCCCCAGTACATGTTCACTCCTTCTCATTCCTTCAGTTTGTATTCACAGTCATCTTGCTCTCTTATTTACATTACCCACGTTTCTCTCTCTCTTTCCCAATATCAAAGCTCTATTCATCATCTCCGACTCATACTCTCATATGTGATGTGGAAAGTCTGAGCCCTCATTCCACAGTATGAGGAGCTGTCTGCCTGCACAACACAGTAAGGTATTTAAGAGTCGTTACTCTCCCTGAACTTCCTTACTTCTCACTAATTAATGGAAATGCAAATGAATGAGTAAATTACAAGCAAGAGAGATTTTATTCTGAGTCTATGCTTTAAAACTGTCCCAACGGCAATAAAATCAAAAGGGAATAGCAGATCACATGCATCCCAAAAGCAACTCAGAGGTGTGCAGTGCAAGTGGTGATAAGAGAAACAGGAAAAGCTGCTGTCTTCAGCCATATCATTGTCAGATGTAAAATAAAAATGATACCATTGGCCCTGGGAGATTTTCACTGTGTGAGCCAATTTTGAACAATTTGTTTTAAGGGAACCTTCCACTTCTGCATATAATGTCTACTGAACAGAAGTAGCATAAATCTCTCTGCCTAGTACTTTAGCAAACACAGTGTCATATCTCATGGCTATTGGGATTGGTATAAGGGACAGCAAGCAAGTGAATGAGATCATGGTTGGATTAACATATAAGTGCTACAGGTTTAGGGCTCCTGTTCCTGAAATCATGGGATTACATCACAATCTCAATTTACTTTCTTTACATTAAAATTTCTAATCTTCATAGTTATGAGGAGGGGGAAAAAGCCTTGAAAATGTGACCCAAGTTGTACCTGAGTCTGCAGACAGCCTGAAATAACAGCTCTGAGAGATGTGAACTGACTCAGACACTTCAGTATGGTGTTAACTCCAAAACCCACTGTGCTGGAGGGCCCTGCCATCACCACTGCATCAGGGGACTCTGGGTGGCAGCAGGAGAAGAGTGCAGCAGGGCTTGCCGCGCCACCCAAGCAAATGCACCTTGATGGTTGGATAAGTAATGAGAAGCCCCCTTCCTGCCACTCCTGCTTCCCCTGGGGACTGAATGGATCACTGCTGTTATCTCTGCTGCCCCCAAGGGGAACAGGATCCCTTATGCCATTCTGGAGAGGGAAAGAATGGGGTCCCTTGCCTCTCTGTGAATGGAGGGGGCTTCCTGCTATAACTTCTCCATGTTGGGGCAGGGCCATGGCATGCAGGTGGATCCACAGTATGTATCATATTGTGCTTGGAGCCACACATTGCCATAATCCAGCCCTGGAAGTGAGCGGTATCCAGTGTGAAGGTGTACCATCATTTTTTTTAATGGCCATCAGAGAATTATCTTTCACCCCTTTTCACTATGACACAGCTTAGTCATCCTTTGGACTGCAGTTCCACATTGTGCCAACATCTTCACTGACTTGCCCATGATAACATACAAGACCATTTTTTCTGAAAGGTAACAACTAATTCCCATGCCATGTAACTTTTCTAGTCTCAGAGTGCCTTCACTCTCCTTCTAAAAATTGCTCTTGTGACCTTGTAACACTCCCTCCATTTCTACCCACGTGGTTTGTTTAATTGATGTTGGGAAAGGGATTAATTCTGCAATGGAGGCCCCTCAGGGAAAGGGTAGGTTGGCTTTGTCCACCTTGAACTGAGTCAGATAAAATGAGATCTTTACCTGCTACTAAGAGATGACTGAGTGCACCTTTCTTAGGCAGTTTCACCTGCATGCCATCAGATGTCACCAGACTTCACTGGTGTTTCTACATGGACAGGGTAATAGTCTCAGCTTGCAGATTAGCCAGAGAAAAGGCAATTTTGAGAATCTAAAAAAGACATGAGGAGATGAAAGGAGAGAAACAGCAGGATTAGGATCACAAATTAAATGGTCAAAGCCAGATGCAGAAGATTATCCCAAAAGCTTCATTAGAGGATTTACAAGCCAGAGCAAGCCTGCAATGGAAAAAATAGACAAAGCAGAAGCAGCTAATAGCAAGGCAACTATTAAAAAACAGACAAAGTGAAGTGTCTCAGATGAGTAGTAAATCATAAAATCAATTTACATGTGTGTACACACAGACACACACACAAAATGTCACTGTGGGGGGGGGGCGGGATTACTGGGTAGTTCAGGGGTTATGGAGAAGGCTACAAAACCTTTCAAATGTAGGTATCTGCTGTGAGTCTAGCTCAGGCCTGGACATGGAAATTCTGAAATACAATGAGAAAGGCTGTTCTTGTTTTCCTAGCCCAGCAGGAAATACTGGGATGTTGTTAGCTTTCTAGCCAAACTTTATAGTCAAGCAATCTATATGAGGGTTCATCAAGCAGCCAGACTTTCAGATGCTTATGCAGTCTCCAAACCTTTTGAGATTTGCTTATCACCAGACAAAGTTCTCCCTGTCACCCAAACTGGGGATGGGTCACCATTTTTGTAGGTTCAACAAAAAGTTAGATGGTTTTAATTCTCACTGGCAAGTTTCTTCTTGTGGGAAATTCATAGGTCTCTCCCAGCCTCCACTCGATTGTTTCCCCCCTTTCCAGTTTGGTTCTAGGTTTGTCTTCTCACCCAGCCCTACAAAGGCTGCTCTTCCTCATTCCAGCTCTCATGAATTCTGAGACTGCCATCTAGAATCATAGAATCATAGACTTTAAGGTCAGACGGGACCATTATGATCAACTAGTCTGACCTCAAAGAATCCTGTGGCACCTTATAGACTAACAGACGTTCTGCAGCATGAGCTTTCGTGGGTGAATACCCACTTCTTCAGATGCAAGTCTTGCATCTGAAGAAGTGGGTATTCACCCACGAAAGCTCATGCTGCAGAACGTCTGTTAGTCTATAAGGTGCCACAGGATTCTTTGTTGCTTTTACAGATCCAGACTAACACGGCTACCCCTCTGATACTAGTCTGACCTCCTGCACAATGCAGGCCACAGAATCTCACCCACCCACTCCTGTATCAAACCTGTGTCTGAGCCATTGAAGTCCTCAAATCATGGTTTAAAGCAGGTGTAGGCAACCAAAGGCAGCACGCAAGCTGATTTTCAGCGGCACTCACAATGCCGGGGTCCTGGCCACTAGTCCGGGGGGCTTTGCATTTTAATTTAATTTTAAATCAAGCTTCTTAAACATTTTAAAAACCTTATTTACTTTACATACAACAATAGTTTAGTTATATAATATAGGCTTATAGAGAGAGACCTTCTAAACATGTTAAAATGTGTTACTGGCATGCGAAACCTTAAATTAGAGTGAATAAATGAAGACTCGGCACATCACTTCTGAAAGGTTGCCGGCCCCTGGTTTAAAGACTTCAAGGTGCAGAGAACCTTCCAGAAAATGACCCATGCCCCACGCTGCAGAGGAAGGTGAAAACCCCCCAGGGCTTCTGCCAATCTGCCCTGGAGGAAAATTCCTTCCCGACCCCAAATATGGTGATCAGCTAAACCTTGAGCATGTGGGCAAGACTCACCAGCCAGAATTCTCTGTAGTAACTCAAATCCCACCCAATCTAACATCCCATCACAAGCCATTGGGCATATTTACTGCTAGTAGTCAAAGACAAATTAATTGCCAAAATTAGGCTATCCCATTATACCATCCCTCCATAAAGTTATCAAGCTTAGTCTTGAAGCCAGATATGTCTTTTGCCCCCACTACTCCCCTTGGAAGGCTGTTCCAGAACTTCACTCCTCTGATGGTTAGAAACCTTCGTCTAATTTCAAGTCTAAACTTCCTGATAGACAGTTTAGATCAGTTTATATATAGCCCTACTACCTGGCCCTTTGTCCTTATCCGGCTCCCAAGCTGTTTCTTCTAGCCTGCTGCTCACATCCAATAGACCTCTATCTCTCTAGCTGCATGTAAAATAAATAAAATCCCTTTTAACTCAGAAGCCCTGGGAAGAGCTGAGCACAATGTACAAGAGTTTGTGTGACAACTTTGCTTTGGTTCCATAGGATTTGCTTATCTTGAGCTTCACCTTGAGTTTAGGATTGAGATGAACACAAGGAGTGAAATCTTGGCCCCTGTGAGCTGATAGAATCATAGAATCATAGCATATTAGGGTTGGAAGAGACCTCAGGAGGTCATGTAGTCCAACCCCGTGCTCAAAGTGAAGACAGGATTTCACCCAGGTACTCAAAGGAAAACTCATCCAAAACTGCTAGGCTTTTTTTTGGTTTCACATTGAAACCAATAGAATTTACTAGATGCCTGATGGCTTCCATCCAAATACATAAGTTAGATTAGGGGTGCTTTTAACAGCCCGAGTTTTGTGCAAAATTTAGACCCAGTTTGTTAAAAGATTTGTAATCATTTCAGCACACCAGGGCTGAGTTTTGGGATTCTAACATATTCCATTGCATTATAAAAGCCTTTCAGAGCTCTAGCTAACCAGTCAGATCAAACCAGAAAATAAAACCACTCCCCTAAAACATACTGGACCTGGGCTCAATATTCCAATAGCCTCCTCTCCTAAGCATGTGTGGAAGATGTGTTACTAACATCAAGTAGGTGGAGAGGACATACAGCGGGAGAGGAAATTATCCAACGAGGAAGATTGGTTCACATGATCTCTGATCACTCCAGGTAACTTTCATCTTAAAACCGCATTAGATCTGAGACTATAGACTGTCAGATGCCTTGAGATAATTTGAAAAGTAGTAAGGTAGCCAGAGAGATTTCTAATGAAGTTTACCCCACCACCAACTTCCTCCACTCAACTGACACGTCACTCACTTCCTCATGACCTTTCCCGACCGCATTTTACTGGATTTTTGATCAGACCTCAACAAAAAGACACTTTTTCATCATCTGTTTAAAAAAAACCCCCCACAAAACAAAACACAGTTGTTCCTTAATTAACTGAAAGGCAAGCCTTCAAATATAGACTCATTCAGCCTGCAGTGAAGAGTCTTTCTGATTTGCCTGGAAAGGGGAGAGAGAGAGAGAGAGAGAGTGTGTGTGTGTGTGTGTGTGTGAAATCTCTGGAATATGAGGGGGATGGATCTGCAAAACACAGAGGGTCAAACCTTGTTCTTGGTTCAGTCTGCTTTGTGCTGCTCCAGTGGTGCAAAGCAGAGACTTAAAGAGCTGGCTAAATAGCTGGCTAAGGATTCCTCATTCAAACCAGTGGGACTGGCCATATGCCAATCTCTCTCCCACAGCCTTGCTGAAGGAGTTGTGGTTTATACAGTCATAAATAGTTTTAAAGGCCAGTGTAGTTTGACCTCCTTCAGAACACAGGCCATAGAATTTTATCCTACATTAAGCCCAATAACTTCTGGTTGAGCTAGTTAATATATTTTAAAAAGACATCTAATCTCAATTAAAGATTTCAGGTGACTGAGAATAAACTACAACTGTAGGTAAATTGTTGCAATGGTTAATTACTCTGACTGTTAAAAAAATTGCACGTTATTTCCAGCCTGAATTTGTCTAGCTTCAATTTCCGGTCATTGGATCTTAGTGGTAATGATTCTCTATAATCAGTAATATTCTCCTCAATTGATACCTACTGATGGTGACCAAGTAACCTTCTCTTTGTTAAATTAAATAGATTGATCTTCCTAAGTTTCTCACCATCGGCCTGTTTTCAGACCTCTAATCATTCTTGTGTTTTAATTAATTAAAATTAAATTAAATAATAACTAAAAATAAGTGGATACATTCCACTGTCCCTACTAACCCTCCCCAAATCAGGCAACATGTGGTGGGGAAGGACTGTAGCCAGAGTGCTGCTGTGCTCCAGTGATCCACAGAACTGCCCTTGGCAGAGGGCTTTTCTAAAGTATGCTGCCTGGCTGTGGCCCCAAAGAGGCCATTTTGGCTGTGGAGAATAGCCAGAGATAAGTAATGTGCTAATATCTCAACATGCCTATATGCCAGGGAGATCATGTACAGTTGAATGAGATGGCTCTGCACCAGTTAGGGACTTTTACTATCTGGGGGAGTCCCAAGAGGGGAGGTCTGGTGTCTCTCCAGACTCCTTGTGCCATTAGAGCAGTACAAAAGGGTTGCATTATAGGACAGAATTTGGTCCTCTGTATTTACAGATTTTACCACATTAAAATTCAAAAGGTAAACACAGGGGCAGCACTAGACTAGCTGCCAGCAACTGGCACCCTAGGTGAACCATGCAATCGGTGCCCCCACCCCCAAGCCCCAAGGGCAGATCTAGGCTGAGGTTTTTGGTAAACTGGGAAACATTTTGCCCCTTTTTTTCCTTTTAATTTTTTTTACGCTTTTTTTTTTAAACAGAGACTTAATTATTCAGTTTGTCCATCCGTCCATCTGTCCAACCAATGTTTCTGACATCAGATAACATAGAGACACGAAATTTTCAGAACAGATTCGTACATGACGGCTAGATGATATTTCAGTCCTATTTAAAAAAATGCATTAAAATGTTAATTATAATTTTTATTATTACAAATCCAAAATCATACATTATGCTATCCTGCTTTAACTGCTATTACCACCACATCCAATATAGAAAGAAATAAGAAAACTCTTCAATGAACTTTAACCTGTATTTACAAAACACTCTGAATAAAAAACACTCTGTGCTCTTAAAACATGCCTTTTCTTGCTTGAAGTTTTGAAAATTCAGTCACTAGTTCTTTTAGATCCAGTTTTCCAGCTATTTCATGCTCTATTGACATTTTGGCAAGTCCAACAAGTCTCTCTTGCGCCATTGTTGCATGCAGATATGTTTTTATCAATTTTAACTTTGAGAAGCTACGTTCCTCACTAGCTACAGAAACTGGCGAAGTTAAAAGAATGCGTAGAGCTATAAAAATGTTTGGAAAACTACCTGTGAGTTTATTTTCACCAACTAACTTCAGTACTTCTTCGGGAATAGAATGTTTCTTAAGTCGTCTTGAAAAAGCCTGAACCTCACTACACAAATTTGTAGCATCAATGTCTTTTGAATTTTCATGAGTCAACACCAACTCCAGTTTTATACAAAAAATTCTCTTATCTGTTTTGTTGTTTTCTTTTGCAAGCTGTGGATATCATGTAGAAAGCCAAATACTGACTCTAGCTGCTGCATCTGTTGAAATCTTTTGTCAACCGAGCGAATAACAGTATCAAGGACTGTGAAGTAGAAATTCACTTGTAACCTTTGTTTTGAGTTCTGAATGGGTGTGTCTCGTCCTTCATACAAACACTGCTGTTTCTTTTGCTGAATGTGAACTAGGTCTGGTTCAAATTCTGTCAGAAAGTCTATTTCTTCAGCAAGCTTGAGAGAATCTACCAGTGTTCTTTCGAACCCTTCATCACTTCGGAATTCCTCCAGAATAATTTTAGTTTGCTGCAGTTTTTGAATAGCAGAATGTATGTTCAAGTTCTTTTCCTGAAGCTGCTTACTAGTGAGGTTAATCTCAAAAAAGGATATTATACCACAAAATGAGTGAAGTCACAAATTTGAACTTGGAAAGGCCATTTGCAAGAGCTTCTGCATCTGAATGTGCCTTATTGCCAGATGATCCAGTAAAGGTAGTATCATCAGAAATTTCAGTTAAGACATCATAAATGTTTCCAAGTTCATAGCGAAGAGGCTTCAAAGCATCAATGCAACTCTCCCATATTGTTTGACTAAGTAGTTTCACAGTTAGAGAATTCACATGGCAAGTCAGAATCTCCCAATGGCATGTTGAGCCTGAGAAAAACATATAAACACATTGCACCAGGTCAAAGAAACTGCTTGCCTCCAAAAAGCATCTAGCAGCTGTCATCAGATGCTCCTGGTGTGGTGCTCTGTTCTAGTCAATGTTGACATCAATCAGCTGCATGCTTGTGTTCCCTCTGTGTGCTGCCCCAGCTCTGCACAGGTAGCTGACCCAGCAGACCCCAAGAGAACCCCCAATGACCACAGACTCTAGTAAGGTACAAAGGCACCCGGGCCAGGTTTATTGTCAAAGAGAAACAGTCTCCAGCTTTCCCTGGCATAGAAGTCCAAGGTGCTGCTAAGGTGCTGCTAGCTAGTACTTATGTGCTCCCTGACAATGGACCAGCTCAGTCAGTGGTGGGACTTTCCACTGCCCCTTTAGGCCAGACAAAGACATCCATTCAGGGGTGCATTCTTATACAGAGGTACAAACAAGTTACACATCACTCCTGACATATTGAGGTGTAACCCCTCTACGTAGCAAGGTACAACCCCTCTATATAGTAAGGTGCCACCTCTCACCTTGTACATGTTGGTTCAAACAAAACAACTCTATCCATCCTATTACCCTTTTGGCCCTGTCATTGGGATAGGTCAGCTTGTTCCTTGTTAACTGTGTGGAGTGTACAAGTATGCGAATGTTCTGATATCTGGTGTCCAGTACTTTTTAGGTATGTCTCTTTTTGCAGCATCAGCCCTTTCCTTGCCAGCTTCTGTGAGCAGGGCCTGCTTCTGACTCACAGCTTAACTTTGCTTTATGTTAGCAAAGTCTTGACCATTACTTTAGTTCAGGCCTTAGGCCTCATACTGGGCCTCAGATAAGGGTTTATGTTTCAGGGCCTCATCTTACTACAGCAGCATCACTGACAACGAAATTCAGAGAATGCACACTGCAAGGAACGAAAAAGTCCCTAGGATTGATTTCCATCATTCTCTTTTGCACACCATTGTCTTTACCCTTCATATTACTCCCATTATCATAGCCTTGGCCACATAAATTTTCAACAGATAATGACATTGTTTCAAACTCTTGTAGAATAGTTTCAGTCATAAATGCTCCAGTCGTCTCCTTCAGTGGTACGAAACCCAAAAAATGTTCCTTTATGAGCACTTCAACATTATCTTCATCTGCAGACTTTTCCATATCCACAAAACAAATGATCATCGTAATTTGTTCAACGTGACTCACATCTGGTGTACAGTCCAGTATTATTGAAAAATATTTTGCAGAATGGCAACTTCTACAATTTTCTTTTTAATGGCATTTACTAGGATTTGAATCAGTTCATTTTGCTTATTTTTTCCTAACTAATGAACCTATGTTTCATGATCAGTTATTTTACATAGATGCTCCTTCATGACTGGATCAAACAAAGCTAGGTATTCAACAAATTTTAAAAAAGGTTCCATTATCTGGAGTGTATAATTTTTCATTTCTACCGCAGCTGCAGAATGCTAAATGTTGGCCACCGAGAACTCTCACTAAAGCAGTCAGATGCTCTAACATTCGTTGCCAATATTATTCTTTTTCCTTGATCACATGTAAATTTTCTTCATAGATAGTTTTTTCTTTTTTTCAAGTAATTCAAGTTCTTTCCAATTTTGAAAACATTCCAAATGTTCTGTACTTCTTTCATGTGAAGAGAGAATTGAAGATACGTTTTTCCAGTCCTTTGAATCATTTTCAGTAAGTGACGTATCAATTGCTTGATTTCTAAACAACTTGCAGCAAAAGCAAAACACAGAGTCCTTCGACACTGAATATTGTAACCAGTTTTGATGAATTTCTTCCCCATTAATGAGTTTCCTCTTGTAATACTGAGCTGAGAATTTTATTTTATTTCCATCCGTAGGGAAGGGAAATTCATGAACTTTTTTGGGTCCATGTTCCATGAGAATTTGCCACACACTGTCATCACATCTGGGACATGAAGCTGGGTCTGTATACTGTAACTTGTTTGTAACTTCCTCATCCTTTCTTCCTTCTACTTCATTTACTTCAATTTCTGCATGTGTCTTTGAAGGTGAATAAATTTTCTCCACTTCCATATCAGCCTGATGCTGTGAGCTGCCTTCATCTAGAAGTAAGTTTCCATCATCATGAGTTTCCAAACTGCTTTTTTGTGGATGTGAGCTACCCTCATATCGAAGTAATATACCTTCATCTTGATTTTCCAAACTGCTTCCATGCGAATGTGAGCTAAGCTCCTCACGAAGTAAAATTCCTTATTCTGGATTCTGTGAACTGCTTCCATCTTTATTTGGATTAAAGAGAAGATATTTCAGGAAGGATCTCTGACGTTTTGCTTGGTCCTTTTCCTTCTCAGCCTTTCATTTAGGATACTCAGCTCCTGAAGCTTTTCTTTTTCCTCTTTCTGCCATGGAGCATTTCAATATTGTTATGTACTGTGCTCCCGACTGCAAGCATTATAGCGTTAAGGATGGCTGACACACCCACAACCATATGGTTGGTGATTTAAACCACATTGCAGCCATCCCAACATGTCTTTTCACTGCTTAAAGGTTCAATGATTAGTAACATACACTCACTTACCTATTAAAACAGTTAGTTACAGTGTTTACACGGGCAAAATGACCTTTTTTGACATTGTAACCCGACACCGGTTGTCTGGAAAGTAATCCCCTTCCTCAGGGTTACCCGCTTGGAGTGTGACGTCATCGCTTTTATAGTCTATTAAGCGTTAACACTGTTACTTTTCTTTTATGGACCTTATTTATTACATATGAACCAGTTATAACAAAGAAAAGTTCATAATTATACAGCCTGAAAATAATGCTATGGTTTAATAACGCTTAAAGATACTTACATTTTGGATTTATAATGCTGAAAGATGTTATTCTTTATTCTTTGGCACCAAGAAAAACAATTTTCCACAGTATTCGCTTGATTCTTAACCATCTACCTGCAATGTGTGTTAAAATGACCGTTTGACATGTATCAACTCGTGATATCTCCGCTCTACATGAATTTCCAGCTATGCGACCTTGATGTATATTTGAGTTAGGTGTCACTAGCATTGCAGCTCTTGCCGCTAGCGGATGTGTTTCATTGTGGCTGAGTTATTGCTTATCAAAAGTGCGGAATGGGTCATTTTGACCCTACATCACAAATTGAAAAAGAAATTGCTAAAATATTATTTATTTTTGCAGTAAATAAAAGATTTGACATCTTAATAAATTCTCAGAAATGTAGAGAAATGAATTATAATTCATATTCCCTCCATACATGCACAGGAATTGAAATAATGACATCTTCATTATTTTATTTGTATTTTTTCCATCTTTTTCATTTTTTTCTTTTTTTTTTTTTAAATTTGATTTTTTTCCTCAAATTTGGTGCCCCATTTAACTTGGCACCCTATGCGACTGCCTAATTCACCTATATGAATGGGCCGCCCCTGAGTAAACAAAAGAAAATTACAGAAAAAAGACAGATGGTTATTAGACAGAATAGCAAGAATGTAATGTATTTACCTACAATGTTCAATGTTTATTAAAAAAACAAACAAATATAACCCATCAAATGTAAGTATTATACTAAAGTGTCAATTTTACTCAATCCTAGTCTAGGAAGATTTTTTTTATCTTAACATAAAAGTCTATAATATAGATCCTTTCAGGTCAATCGATTTTATTCCAAGTCGGTGTCAGTGGCAGTTGTATTGTAGTTTTAAGAATGCTTGATAGAGATCTTGTAGATGTTTATCTCTGTCTAAGGGATTGGAGCAAATACGGTTGTATCTTAGAGCTTGGCTCCTGATGATGATAGCTCATCTCAATTGATTAGTTTCTTCCTGTTGGTATGCATACTTCCACCTTTTCATGTTCTCTGTATGTATAAATATCTCCTGTCTGTGTGTTCCATTCTATGCATCCGAAGAAGTGAGCTGTAGCTCACGAAAGCTCATGCTGAAATAAATTTGTTAGTCTCTAAGGTGCCACAAGTACTCCTGTTCTTTTTGCTCATCAAATATGTTCATAATGGCTTCTGGGAAGAGCCTGACCCTCTGGACAGCCTGTGCCTGTTAGAATAAGAAATGTCCTTCCTTCATTTGTTTGTTTATAGATTCTGTAAGGAGGTCAGGGAAAGACGGTTATTAAGGGCTAATAGGACTAATTGACATCAATAATGTTATGCCTGTGTAGGATGGCTGGTGTAGGCTAGGAGAAATTACTATAAAGTAGATGTGTAATGGTTGAAAGACCATATTTAAATAGCAGTTTATTAATGATTTGCTGTCAAACTGGGAGGACATATATAGTGGGGTCCCATATGGTTCAGTCCTGGGAACAGTAGTAGTCAATATTTTCTTTAATGACTTAGATAGCAGAGCAGGGAGTATACTTAAATAATTTGCAGATGACACCAAGTTGACATGGGTTGCAAGCATTTGAAGAACACAATTAAAATTCAAAATAATCTTAACAAATTGGAGAATTGGTCTGAAATCAACAAGATGAAATTCAAATAAAGAAAAGTGCAAAGAACTGCATTTAGGAAGGAAAAAACAGATGCACCAATACAAAATGGGGAATAGCTGGTGAGGCAATAGTACTGTAGAAAAGGAACTGGGGGTTATAGTGGATCACAAATTGAATATGAGCTAACAAGGTGATCCAGTTGCTAAAAAGACTGATATTTCTGAGGTGTGTTAACAGGAGTATTGTCTGTAAAACTTGGGAGGTATACTCCTGGTGGAATTCTGCACCAAAAAATTAAAAATTCTTCAACAAAAAATTCTGCACACAATATTTTAAAATTCTGCAAAAATTTGCATATTTTATTTGTCAAAATAACACAATATAATCACACCAGTTTCAATTATTTTGGGTCATTTATTTCAAAAGAAATGTCAGCAAGTATGTCTGTAACAATACAGACAACAAATAAAGATTCAGGAAATATTTGACAAATAGATTCCTTACTAGGCATATTAATACAGAACTCTGAGTTATAATTCATTTAAACTACAATACAGAACCTGTAATAGTCCAAGGTTGGGGCCGTGCCCTCTCAGGGGCCGTCGGGAGCCAGGCCGCCTCACTACACAGTCCCAATCAGTCTCCGGGTTCTGAAGGTTTTGGGGTTCTGCCCCTCAAGCAGGGGCGGAACAGAAGGCACACGGTTAATGCAATGAGTCCCAGCCCTCAGTCAGGGCGGGACAGCAAACACTAGGTCTAGGCTCAGACCCTTTCCGCAGGCTGAGCACCCACAAAGTCAATAAGCCACGACCCTCCTTCAGGGCGGGCCAGCGAACCAGTTCTAAGCTCCGGTCCTGGCAGCCGGAGCTGAGCAGTTACAAAGTCAGTAAGCCCCAAGCCCTAGCTCAGGGCGGGGCAGCACACAAGAATCCAGGGAGCTCAGATCCCACTGCAGGCTGAGCAGCAAAAAAGTTAACAAGCTAAGCCCAGGCCCTCAATCAGGGCGGGGCACCAAACACAGCAGTTCTAGGCTCAGCTCCTTACAGCAGGAGCTGAGCAACAATAATAGTTCAGGGCTCAGGTCCTTGCATCAGGAGCTGAGCAACAATGGTCAGTAAGCCCCAGCCCTAGGTCAGGGTGGGGCAACAAACAATAGTCCCAGGGGCTCAGGTCCTTGCATCAGGGGCTGAGCAACAATGGTCAGTAAGCCCCAGCCCTAGGTCAGGGTGGGGCAACAAACAATAGTCCCAGGGGCTCAGGTCCTTGTCTCAGGGGCTGAGCAACAATAGTCAGTAAGCCCCAGGGTGGGGCAATAAACAATAGTCCAAGGCTCAGGTCCTTGTAGCAGGAGCTGAGCAACAATAGTCAGTAAGCCCCAGGGTGGGGCAATAAACTATAGTTCAAGGCTCAGGTCCTTGTATTAGGCACTGAGCCACAGCAGGTAAGTGCAGGCTTCTCTGCCTGACCACTGGTAGGAGGGGGAGTCTGCCACCCGTGAGTGGGGTGGCAGGGGGGACACAGGCCCACCCACTCCACTGTGTCCCAGCCCGGGTCCCTAACAGCAGCGTGGATCCGCTGCAGTCAGTGGGGATCCTGGCCGCAACACACTGACATGGGCACGTCAGTGCCCTCAGCCGGACAGGGGTCGGCTACCCCCGGGCTACACTCCATCTCCCCCTCCATGGGTACCTGCTCCTCGCTGGGCTCTGCAGCGGGGTCCCACACCATGGGCTCCTCGTCGTGCTGAGGGCTCTCTAGGTCGGGCTGCTCCTCCGGACTCGGGTCACGGGAACGCTCGGGCAGCTCCTCGGGGTACCGGGCTCGGGGCAGGCTCGGCCAGTCCACCTCGGGGTACCTGGCTCGAGGGAGGCTTGGTCGGTCCACGTCCGGGTACCTTGCTCGAGGGAGGCTCGGTCCGTCCGCGTCAGGGTACCTGGCTCGAGGGAGGCTCGGTCCGTCCGCGTCAGGGTACCTGGCTCGAGGGAGGCTCGGTCCGTCCGCGTCAGGGTACCTGGCTCTGGGCAGGCTCGGTCCAGCAGGTGCCTGAACAGGAGCGTCCGTCCTCTCCGGCCGCTGGGCTCCAACTGAGTGTTGAGGCCGGGCTTTTATACTTCCTGTCCCGCCCCTTGACTTCCGGGGGGCGGGAACAGGCGGCGGTGGCTCCGCCCACTGAGGTGGCTGTTCTGGTTCCTCTCTCTCAGGGGCCGTCGGGAGCCAGGCCGCCTCACTACACGGCCCCCCCCTCAAGGCTGGTTCCCGAGCAGCGGGGCCAGCCCATTCCACACCCCCCAGCCGAGAGAGGAAGTCCGCGTTCGCATGGTCCTTACCGGCTCTATGGTGGACCGTGAAGGCAAATGGCTGGAGGGCCAGGTACCAGCGCTGCACCCGCATGTTGTGGTCCTTCATCCGGGCCAACCACTGAAGGGCGGAATGGTCGGTGACCAAGGTGAAGGGGACTCCCAGGATGTAGTATCGGAGCGCTTCACAAGCCCACTTCACGGCGAGGGCTTCCTTCTCGACCACCGCATAGTTTTTTTCGCGGGGAAACAGCTTCCGGCTAATGTACAGAACCGGATGCTCCTCACCCCCTACGTCTTGGGACAAGACAGCCCCGAGTCCCACTTCTGAGGCGTCGGTCTGTAAGATAAACGGCTGGTTAAAGTCGGGGCTATACAAGACCGGCTCGCTGCAGAGGCACGTCTTAAGAGTCCGAAAGGCCCTGTCGCACTCAGTAGTCCAGTTCACCTGCCGTGGGCTGTCCTTTGTTAGGAGCCCCGTTAAGGGGGCTGTAATCGTCGCAAATTGGGGGATGAACCGCCTATAATAACCGGCCAAGCCTAGAAACTGCCGCACCTGGCGCTTCGTGGTCGGCGGGGGGCAGTTTGCGATGGCCTGGACCTTGCCGATCAGGGGTTTTACCTGCCCATGCCCGATAGCATACCCCAAGTACTTAGTCTCTTGCCAACCGATGCGACATTTTTTCGGGTTGGCGGTTAAGCCGGCCTTCCTCAGGGACCTCAGGACAGCGGCGACTCTCTCCAGGTGATGCTCCCACTGTGGACTGTAGATCACAACGTCGTCGAGATAGGCGGCGGCATAGTCCTGATGGGGCTGGAGGAGGCGGTCCATTAGGCGCTGAAAGGTGGCCGGGGCCCCGTGGAGGCCGAAGGGCATCCTGGTGAAGTGGTAGAGACCGGAGGGAGTGGCAAAGGCAGTTTTCTCGCGGGAGGCGGGCTCCAGAGGGATCTGCCAATATCCCTTACTTAGGTCTAGGGTGGTGATGTAGTGGGCCCTCCCCAGGCGGGCCAACAGCTCATCTATCCGGGGCATGGGATAGGCGTCGAATTTGGAGATGGCGTTAACGCGTCGGAAGTCGATACAGAAGCGCTGCGAGCCGTCGGGTTTGGGTACCAACACTACCGGGCTGCGCCACTCACTCTGCGACGGCTCTATCACCCCCAAATCCAACATTGCTCGTACCTCCTTCTCCACGACCTGCTTCCTATGGTAGGGCAGGGGCCGGGTCGTCCCCCGGATCACCACCCCCGGCTCTGTCTGGATCCGATGGTATACCAGGGAGGTGTGTCCCGGTTGGTCCGTAAAGGTGTGGGAAAAAGCTCGCAGGAGGCACCGGGTCTGTTGGAGCTGTTCCTCGGTTAAGGTCTCCCCGAGCTGGGGTTCCTCGGCGTCTCCGGGTTGGGGAACCTGGGGCCCCAGTTCTGGTTCTGGCGGGTAGGGGTTAATCAACAGCCCTTCTCGCTCCTTCCAGGGTTTGAGGAGGTTGACGTGGTAGCGTTGAATCTTCTTCTTCCGGTCCGGCTGATTGATTTCATACGTGACCGGGCCCACCTTTCTGACCACCTCATATGGCCCTTGCCACCGGGCCAGGATTTTTGATTCACTGGACGGGAGGAGGAGTAATACCCGGTCCCCGGGTTGGAAGTCCCGAGTCTGGGCGCCTCGGTTATAGGTCTGGGCTTGCGTGTCCTGGGCGGCTTTCAAGTTTTCCCGTGCCAGATCCCCCGCCTGCTTTAGGCGCTCCTGAAGTTGAAGCACATACTGTAAGAGACCCTGGGCCGGGGAGGGAGCCTGTTCCCAGGTTTCTCTCATGAGATCCAAGAGGCCCCGGGGTCGCCGCCCATACAATAATTCGAAGGGGGAGAACTTCGTCGACGCCTGGGGGACTTCTCGTATGGCTAGGAGCAGGGGCGGAAGGAGCTGGTCCCACCGGCGAAGGTCCTCTTGGGGAAACCGACGCAGCATCCCTTTCAGCGTCCGGTTAAACCTCTCCACTAATCCATCAGTCTGGGGATGGTAGACAGAGGTGCGGAGTTGCTTGACCCCCAGGATTTCGCAAACTTGTTTGAGCAGCGGGGACGTGAAATTGGTTCCTTGGTCCGTGAGGAGCTCCCGGGGTAGGCCGACCCGGGCGAAGACCTTCACCAGTTCCATGGCAATGGTGCGGGCTGAGATGTTTCGAAGAGGAATGGCTTCGGGGAACCTGGTGGCATAGTCCATCATCACTAAAATATACTGGAACCCCGCGCTGCTCTTCGGGAGGGGTCCTACCAGGTCCACGGCCACGCGTTCAAAGGGGGTTTCCATTAAAGGCATCGGTATCAATGGTGCCTTAGGGGTCCGGGCAGGGGCGGCCAACTGGCAGTCCGGACACGAATTGCAATAGTCCTTTACTTCTTGGTACACCCCGGGCCAGAAGAAACGCCCCAGGATCCGGGCCAGCGTCTTGTCATGCCCGAGGTGCCCAGCCGCTGGGACATCGTGGGCCAGTTTCATGACCGCCCGGCGGTGACACCGCGGCACGAGCAGCTGTGTCCGTGTTTCCCCGGTGCGGGGGTCCTTCTCCATGCGATAAAGGCGCTCTTGTCGTAGCTCAAAGTGCGGCCACTGCGCCGCTCGCTGGGAGTCGAGAATATTCCCCTCCACGGAGGCCAGCTGCTCGTAGATCTGTTTGAGTGTGGGGTCGGCCCGTTGGTCCCGGCAAAAATCTGTGGTTGTCGAGGGATCCCCTCTTCCCCCTCGGGGAGGGTCTTCACGTCCTCCCGTGGAACTGGTAGGGACGGGGGTCTCCCCTTCTAGTGCCGGCGTGGCCTGCGGGCTACCCTCAAGGTGGCGGCGCAATACGGTGGTGAAGTCGGGCCAGTCCCGCCCCAGGATCACCGGGTACGCCAGCCGGGGTGCAAGCCCCACCTTCATCCGCCGGGTGATCCCATCGATGGTCAGTTGGGTCTGGGCGCTGGGGTAGGCTTGTATATCTCCGTGGATACACTGCAGTGGAATCTTCTCCAGGTGGCCGTCCGCCGGCGGGCCTAAGTCCTGGCAGACCAGCGTTTGGCCACAGCCTGAGTCGAGGAGTGCCACCACCTGGCGTCCCTCAATGACCACGGGCACGGTGATCTTGGCCACTTGCGGACGTCGGGCACGGCCTTCCCCTGAGTAGACTTGGCCAAATGCACACTCCAGTTCAGGGCAATCCCGCTGCAAATGGCCGTAGTTTCCGCAGGAGAAACAGGGCCCCAAGGTGGCTCGCTCTGTCCGCTCCCGGGCCCCAGGGTCACCCCCGGGGGGTTTCCGGCTGTACTCTCTGGCTGTGGGCGCTGGGGTCCGTGTGGGTCTTCCGGAGGGCGCGGCCATCCGGGCCCGGCCCTCTACGCCGCGGGAGGGAACACTTATGGCTGCCCGGGGGGGCGTCCCCCTCTTTTCCGGGTTGGGGCGCTCCGTCCGGCCCGGGACCGCCTGGCCAGCTGACCCCGACGGGGTCTCAGCCGCGAGGAAGTCCTCCATTAAGGCAACGGCCGCTGACACCATCGTCGGCCTGTGGCGTAGGACCCAGGATCTTCCCCTCGGCGGAAGTACATGGGCAAATTGTTCCAATACAATTTGTTCCATCAGCTCTTCTGGTGTCCGGCGTTCGGGCTGTAGCCACTTTTTGCAGGTCTCCCGTAGTTCCTGAGCCACCATCCGCGGCCGGGCCCCCGGGGGATAGGACAGGCTCCTAAACCGTTGTCGGTAGGTCTCGGGGCTCACGTCCAGTGCGTCCAGAATAGCGGCCTTCACTAAGTTGTAGTCCTGGGCCGCTTCCACCGACAGACCTCGGTAGATCGTCTGGGCAGTCCCCGTTAAGTATGGGGCCAGGATGGTGGCCCACTGTTCCTGGTTCCAGCCTGCGACAACAGCCACCCTCTCAAAGGTGACAAGAAAAGCCTCCAGATCATCCTCGGGCCCCATCTTTGTCAACCGAATTGGGGGGCTGGGTCGCGGAGCTCCTGCGGTGCCCCCGGGTAGGGGTTCCCCCGGTCGGGCTAGAGCCGCTGCAAGCTGCTGAACACATTTCTGCTGGAAGTCCTGGTGTTGGGTAACCAGGTCCGCAATCAGCTGCCGTTGTTGGACCCCCAGCTGCTCTACGAGCTGCTGCTGCTGCAGCTGGTGGGCGGCCTGGTGCTCCTGTTGGTGTCGCGCCTGGGCCGCCTGCTGTCGTTCCTGGCTCTCAGTGATGAGGGTCAGGAGCTGGGATAGGTCCATCTCTCTTGCGGGAGATCTCTCTCCTGTTGCCCCCTTTTCACCGGTGTCTAGAGTTCGTGCCCACATTCTGGGCAAAAAGGTCCTCAGAGAAGGCACCACGTGTAATAGTCCAAGGTTGGGGCCGTGCCCTCTCAGGGGCCGTCGGGAGCCAGGCCGCCTCACTACACGGTCCCAATCAGTCTCCGGGTTCTGAAGGTTTTGGGGTTCTGCCCCTCAAGCAGGGGCGGAACAGAAGGCACACGGTTAATGCAATGAGTCCCAGCCCTCAGTCAGGGCGGGACAGCAGACACTAGGTCTAGGCTCAGACCCTTTCCGCAGGCTGAGCACCCACAAAGTCAATAAGCCATGACCCTCCTTCAGGGCGGGCCAGCGAACCAGTTCTAAGCTCCGGTCCTGGCAGCCGGAGCTGAGCAGTTACAAAGTCAGTAAGCCCCAAGCCCTAGCTCAGGGCGGGGCAGCACACAAGAATCCAGGGAGCTCAGATCCCACTGCAGGCTGAGCAGCAAGAAAGTTAACAAGCTAAGCCCAGGCCCTCAATCAGGGCGGGGCACCAAACACAGCAGTTCTAGGCTCAGCTCCTTACAGCAGGAGCTGAGCAACAATAATAGTTCAGGGCTCAGGTCCTTGCATCAGGAGCTGAGTAGCAATAACAGTTCAGGGCTCAGGTCCTTGCATCAGGAGCTGAGTAGCAATAACAGTTCAGGGCTCAGGTCCTTGCATCAGGAGCTGAGCAATAATAATAGTTCAGGGCTCAGGTCCTTGCATCAGGGGCTGAGCAACAATGGTCAGTAAGCCCCAGCCCTAGGTCAGGGTGGGGCAACAAACAATAGTCCCAGGGGCTCAGGTCCTTGTCTCAGGGGCTGAGCAACAATAGTCAGCAATCCCCAGCCCTAGGTCAGGGTGGGGCAACAAACAATAGTCCCAGGGGCTCAGGTCCTTGTCTCAGGAGCTGAGCAACAATAGTCAGCAATCCCTAGCCCTAGGTCAGGGTGGGGCAATAAACAATAGTCCAAGGCTCAGGTCCTTGTAGCAGGAGCTGAGCAACAATAGTCAGTAAGCCCCAGGGTGGGGCAATAAACTATAGTTCAAGGCTCAGGTCCTTGTATTAGGCACTGAGCCACAGCAGGTAAGTGCAGGCTTCTCTGCCTGACCGCTGGTAGGAGGGGGAGTCTGCCACCCGTGAGTGGGGTGGCAGGGGGGACACAGGCCCACTCACTCCACTGTGTCCCAGCCCGGGTCCCTAACAGCGGCGTGGATCCGCTGCAGTCAGTGGGGATCCTGGCCGCAACACACTGACATGGGCACGTCAGTGCCCTCAGCCGGACAGGGGTCGGCTACCCCCGGGCTACACTCCATCTCCCCCTCCATGGGTACCTGCTCCTCGCTGGGCTCTGCAGCGGGGTCCCACACCATGGGCTCCTCGTCGTGCTGAGGGCTCTCTAGGTCGGGCTGCTCCTCCGGACTCGGGTCACGGGAACGCTCGGGCAGCTCCTCGGGGTACCGGGCTCGGGGCAGGCTCGGCCGGTCCACCTCGGGGTACCTGGCTCGAGGGAGGCTCGGTCCGTCCGCGTCAGGGTACCTGGCTCGAGGGAGGCTCGGTCCGTCCGCGTCAGGGTACCTGGCTCGAGGGAGGCTCGGTCCGTCCGCGTCAGGGTACCTGGCTCGAGGGAGGCTCGGTCCGGCAGGAGCCTGAACAGGAGCGTCCGTCCTCTCCGGCCGCTGGGCTCCAACTGAGTGTTGAGGCCGGGCTTTTATACTTCCTGTCCCGCCCCTTGACTTCCGGGGGGCGGGAACAGGCGGCGGTGGCTCCGCCCACTGAGGTGGCTGTTCTGGTTCCTCTCTCTCAGGGGCCGTTGGGAGCCAGGCCGCCTCACTACAGAACCATATTTCCCGCACTCATCAGAAGCAGAGCAAAGGCTTGGGGGAGTCAGGGGAAATGGAGGAGCTGAGGGAGAGGAAAGTAAATTGCTGGGAAGGAGCCTGGTGTGAACTTGGAGGGTTGTTGGGTATGGGTGGGAAAAGTATGGAACAGGGTTTTTTTGGGAGGAGGGGGGAGGTGGGGAGGGATTGTTAGGAAGCTTTCCCCATGCAGACTCTGGCTGACCCCTAGCCTCTTCCAATTAGTCAGGAACATTTGCCCCTGTCCCCATGTGTCTCTGTGCCCTCACCCAGCCACTCCCCTGTCCCTATGTAGCTCTGTACCCCCCCCCATCCCCATGTGTCTCTGCACCTCCCTCCCCCCTGTGACCCTGTGCCTCTACTCCCATTCAGCCCCTGCTCCAGTCTGTCCTTCCCCACTAGCCCTTATGACCCCCCCAGCTCCCCACGCTGTCTGTCTCCTCATAGCCCCTGTCTCCTGACCTGGCCTGAGAGTCACTGCAAAGAAGGCAGCTCTCTCTTTCTTCCTTCCCTGGTGGGAGCTGCAGCTTTGTTCTATTGCCACAGCACCCTCTGGTGGGCAAAAGGCATAACCACAGCAACATTTTAGCAGAAGCTTTTTTCTGCGCAAAAAAATAGAAATCTGCAGGGCTCATTAATTATGCACATGCGCAGTAGTGCAGAATTCCCTCAGGAGTAGAGGTAACTGTCCTGCTCTACATGGCACTGGTGAGGCTTCAGCAGGAGCATTAAGTCCAGTTTTGTCCACCACACTTTAGGAAAGATGTGGATAAATTGGAGAGAGTCCAGAAGAGAGCTACAAAAATGATAAAAGATTTAGAGAACCTGACCTCTGAGGAAAGTTAAAAGAACTGGGCATGTTTGGTCCTGAGAAAAGGAAACTAAGGGGCGGTGGACCAGATAATATTTTTCAAATATGTTAAGGGCTGTTATAGAGAGGACAGTGATTGATTGTTCTCTATATCCATTGAAGGCAGGACAAGCAGTAATCGGACTTAATCTGAAGCAAGGAAGATTTAGGTTAGACATTAGGTAAACTTTTAACTATAAGGGTAGTTAAACTCTGGAATAGGCTTCTAAGAGAGGTTTGGAGAATCCCTCTGACTGGAGGGATTTTTTTACAGAACAGGTCAGACAAACACCTGCCAGGGATGGTCTAGGTATACTTGGTCTTGCCTCAGTGCAGGGGGCTGGATTTGCTGACCTCCCATTGTCCCTTCCAGCCCTACATTCCTATCATTCTGTGTACTGCAGTGTGCAGCACCTTCTGTTGCCACTCAAGGACACCAAGTGAAGGGGGCTGGTCCAGTCCTTGAAGGTGCAGGGTATCCGAGTACTTGTGTGTGTGTGTGGGCGGGGCGGGGGGGGGGCTTCTGGCCCTGGAGCACAGACTGTTAGTAGCAGAGCAAGGAGGCACAGAGCAAGGAACACAGAATCCAAGTGTAGCATGGTGTGATGGGGTGCTGAAGCCCCTAACTGATATGAAAACCCCCCCAAACCTCCTCAGATGCCCTGGACTTACCCCATGCGCTATGCCATGTAATTCTGTTTTTCCTCTCCCATGCTTTCCTACATGTGTTTGATTTTTTTTAAAGCTTCATTTGAGAGCACCGTGTCTGGGAGCTATGATTTGAACAATGAAAGAGTGAGTGGTGGCTTAATTTGTATCGCTGGTTTAGTATGGAGACCACAAAATGCTTTCGAAATCTCAATTGAGTGGTCCCTCCCTTAACCACATCCCAGAACTGCCCTCCTAGACTATTTACCTCATTGGAGTGCTCAGGAGACTAAACACTTGTGTTGAAAGCCCAAGTGGCCAACCATATTCTGAAGCAAGATATATGGTACAATATCGACTTGTACTTGCACAGACTTTTGAAAATTCCAGCATAAATCACTGTTAAGTTATTGCTTTTCTTTCTCTGAGCATCAGATGGTATCAGGCCACTAAAGTATTCAAATTTTTAGAGCAATGTTTCTGCTTTGGATGTGCTTCCTTCTATTTTAATCTGCAGGTTGGCTACAGATTCCTGCTTAAGCTATGCTCAATTAGTATCAGTTGTTGCACATTGAATGCAATAAGTTTCAATGTCTCAGCTTTCTTAACAACCACTCACTTAAGAATGAATCTGTATCTCTACGTACCTGACAGGGAGATTTGGTATCATATGGCAAGGGCTATGGTATGTAAGTGACCAACAATTAGGAAGAAAACACTTTCATTGGTATAGTATACGCCCAATTATCTGAATAGCATGGGGGGACATGGATTTTATTTGGGCAATTGGGAGTTCTGATAATCAGGAGGGCAGGAGCCTTTCAGCAGCGGGGTGGCCTTTCCCGAAGCTGGGGGCTCATCCTCCTTGCACTCTGGGTTTGGGCCTCTGCTCTACCCTGCTCACTCACTCCCATGGCAGCAGGGCTGCAGAAGGCTCCCTGCATTGCCACAGGGCTGGTGACACCCGATCCATGCAGGTGCAAGGGTCAGGGAGAGCAGAGACCCAAAGCCAGGACTCTGCTTTGCCCCCCCTCCGAATGGCAGCCTTCCCTGCACCTTGCACCTCTGCTGTCATGGCCCCGCTCTCTTGCTCCCATGACAGTGGGGCTGCAGATGCTCCCTGCACTGCCGCAGGAGCCATTCAACAGCAGGGTGCCCTCCCCCATGGCCGGGGGCTCATCCTCCTTTTTGCAGTCCTGGCCCGAGGGTCTCTGCTCTATTATCCAAACTTCCCTGCTATCCAAACCTATTTGTTGTCCCCCCAGCAGGAGATAATGTGTATTATAGGGTTTTGGATAAATGGGAGTATACCATACTCTATGGCAGTGGCTCGCAAACAGGGGCCACTGCTTGTGTAGGGAAAGCCCCTGGCAGGCTGAGCCAGTTTGTTTACCTGCTGGGTCCGCAGGTTCAGCCGATCGCAGCTCCCACTGGCCGCAGTTCACCGCTCCAGGCCAATGGGGGCTGCAGGAAGCGGCGCGGGACAAGGGATTTGCTGGCCACAGCTTCCCACAGGCCCCATTGGTCTGGAGCAGCAAACTGCGGCCAGTGGGAGCCGCGATCGGCCGAACCTGCAGACCCAGCAGGTAAACAAACCAGCCTGATCCACCAGGGACTTTCCCTACACAAGCGGCGGCCTCAGTTTGAGAACCACTGCTTTATGGGCACTAAGTCTATATTATACGCTAAAAGGAATCCTAAGGATGTAACAAGTGGGACAGTAAGATAACACTATAGTACAATGAGGGTTCTGGTCCATGAGCAGGGCTCTTAGGCATTACAGTAATACAAATAATAATGGCCCAGTTAATACAGCTGAACTAATGAATCAGATTATCATCCTCATTTATGTTTGCTTTTTAATCTGAGAGATGTGGGTTGAGATTTTCCATTTTTAAAAAACTCTCTTTAGCAGAGAATGATTTTGCAACTTTAAGTGATTGAAGCAATTATTTAATAACTGAGGAACTTTCTAGTATGAATACTTATAAATGAAAAGACAGCAATGCTACACAGAATTTTAAGCAACAAACAGTATGGCCTTCAAGTTCTTTCTCTGAGGACTTGCTGGTGATAAACTGCATGTGTTAGGAAAACATCTAAGCAGGCTTTCACTCTGCCTGTGGCTTACTTCAGCTGAGCTGCCAGCCAAAGGCTTACTACAGGCATAGCAAAAGCCTGCCTAGATACTTTTATAATGCATTCAGTAAGTAATTTTGAGGACTTAGAAACATAACTGTCTATAGTGAAACTGTCGTTGGCTGCTCAGCAGCAAGCCATAGCCACAAGGCTGTTTATTTATATATGTATGCATATACATCTGCAGTTGTTTTTCATATAACTAATTTATATTCATTGTCTTCAAAAATCCTTTCAGATACAAACAAGGTATGTAAAGCACACCCAGGAAACACTGATTGCACAACACTCATCATAGTCTGGGCCGGCGTGCTCCGGTGGACCTCCGCAGGCACGTCTGCAGGAGGTCCACCGGAGCCGCGGGACCGGCGACCGCCAGAGTGACCCCCGCGGCGCAATTCCTAGAGCCGCCCCGATCATAGTTAATGTGGAACTTGTTATTCAGATACAGGCAAACCCGCAGTTAAGTTGTTACACATATGTTTTCATTAGTACAAATACACTTTTCTGGTTAGTTTACAATTAGCAGATCATCACCTGGATAATACACATATATAAACGTCTTTGATAAGTATCAAGTTAAAATTGGCATTAGATGTGAATTCTTCAGCTCTGTTTGAGTCCTCAAGCTCTATTAACAGTTTGTGTCTGGCTGATATCTCAAGAAATAATTAGAATCTTCAGGTCAGGATACTATGATAACTTTAGTCTTTTGTAGTAATGCAAGTGGTCTCCTCCTTCATGAAATGAAAGAAAGCGAGAGTTATAGACTGTACTTCTTTTCCAACAGGATTGATCTTGTGGCTGAAAGGGACTTTGGGCCCAGGCCGGAGGGTCCTAATCCTTCAGGGAGGCAGGTAGAGCAACTCTCAGCATTGGCTACTGCAACTCTTGAGGGAACTGAGTTGACCTGATGGCCAATAGGGACTTTGGGCCCAGGGCTGGAGGATCCTAATACTCTGGAGGAAGCATTAAGGTTGTGGGAAAGGGTTCTGGCTACCTCCCCATCTTGTGGGGGAATGGGTTGACCAGGTAGCCAAAAGGGACTTTGGGCCCAGGGCCAGAGGGCCCTTATCAATGCTGGCCAACCTTGTTTGCTCTTCAGTCATTTGATCCGCCCAACCAAGATATTGGTTATCTGGGTGCCAGGGAATGTGAGGCTGTAAAAGAGCATGCCTGCCCTGTAGCATCCCCTGCTGGCCAAATATGGCTCTGCAGCACCATTCCTCAATTTCCCTTCTTTCAGGGCCCCTTAAGAACTCCTGGTGCTCTACTATATTAAGCCCAAATAAATCTGAACTAAAATTTCCCTGACCTGTGGTCTCTCCCCTGGGGTTCAGGAGGATGCCCAGCCCTCCTTCCTTGGGCCTGTGTTTTTGGACTTTGAGCAGCTGGTCTATCAATTTTCCCATCCACTTTCTTCAAGAACCCTTTCAGCAGCAATCTCTGTCATTCTTTCCCAGAGCTGTGAGAGGTCCACAGATTATAAAAGTCCTCCCCCATTCTGAAGGAAGAGACAAAATATATACTGCCTTCTTCCCAGACCTTGTCCCAATTGGCTGCCCTGCCTACTCTATAAGGCTTCTGGTCCCAGGTCCTTAAAGAAACTGTATCCTGGGTTTTCCCCAAGCCTTAACTGTTCCCCTGGGACCATCTTCCTCTCTGCCAGCCCCTAGCTCTGCCTTCTCTAGATCTTCATCCACTCGAAAAATCTCAGGACTTAAAGGGACACACCACAGAACAGGTGTTGACTGACCTCTAGTGATTACTACTGTTGAGGGGACAGGCACCAGGGCTGGCTCCAGGCACCAACATTCCAAGCAGGTGCTTGGGGCGGTAATCTGCAAGGGGCGGCCGTCCACATGTTTTTGCCCCCAAGCAGCGTGCTGAATTGCTGCCGCAGACGGCGGGGGCAGTCCGTGTGCCGTTAGGGCGGCAGGCGCATTTCCGTGGTGGCGGCAATTCAGCGGCAGCTTCTATGTTCAGCTGTCCGCAGCAGCGCAGCTTCTGTCTTCTGGCTGAAGACAGAAACTGCCGTCAAATTGCCTGACAGGCACCCTGTTACAAAGGCATTTTTCTGTAAGATGTACTCGTTGTTGTGCAGTGTGTTTGACATAATTGGCAATTTTCTAGTTTTTTAATGGTTAGTGTTTGCTCTACCTCAGCAACCTATTCTGTTGCACAACCTAGGGGAAGATTTTGCAAAGAGACAAATGCAAATCAACAGGACTTGGGCATCTAACTGCCATTGAAAATTTTCCCCATCGTGAATTTGTATTGGATATTATTAAATAGTTATATATAGAATGGCCCATTTTAAGTAAAATTGGATGCACAAACCTTTGATTACACTGTTGTGTTTTTAGTTTCAAGAACAGCCTTTTTATGGCCTACTTATATTCTTGGGAGCTAATGTTTCCCAGTGTTACAAAAAGGATGCCACTTCTGAGAAACATGATGAACTTCTGTGTCACTGGGAGCCAAAAGAAAACAGTGAAGGGACAGAAAACCTTGTACCACTGTACTGATTTTGAAATGCTGTGGAGCCCTCTGTATGATGCTGAACTTAATATAGCAATTCAAGTTGAAGCTAAATGCTGCTCAGCTTTCCAAGATTCTGTCAGTCTTTGAATTCTCATTCTCAGATCTCTAAGCTCCCACTTTCCCAAGTGAGTGTGCTAATCAAAATTGAGAGCATTTTTGGTGTTCCCCTATGCAGCCTTCCAGAAGGATCTGAACAGTGGTGAGCTGGAGCTGGTTCGCACCTGTTCTCAAGAACCGGTTGTTAAATTTAGAAGCCGGTGTAGAACCGGTTGTTAAAAGGGCCGGCGGGTGGGCAAACTCCAGTCCGCGGGCCACATCCGGCCCACAGGGCCATCCTGTCCAGCCCGCCTGAGCTCCCCTGGCCCCTCCCCTGCTTCCCCTCCCCCCGTCACAGAGCCTCAGCATGCTGAGCCGCCGGCGCCAGCGCTCTGGCCAGCTCTGCAGCTCCTGCTGCTTTGAGCGGCATGGTAAGGGGGTGGGGCTGCGAGCTCCAGTGGGCCGCGGGGCATCCATACACGGTGCCCTGAGCAGCATGGTAAGGGGGCTGGGCCGAGGCTGGGAGGAGGGGTTGGATAAGGGGGCAGGGAGCGGTTGGAGGGGGAGGAGGTTCTGGGGGGGGCGCGGTCAGGGGAAGGGGAACGGGGGGGTTGGGTAGGTGTGGGAGTTCTGGGGGTCTGTCGGGGTGGTGGTGGATGGGGTTAGGGCAGTCAGGGGACAGGGAGCGGGGCGAGTTAGGTAGGGGGTGGGTCCTGGGGGTCAGTTAGGGTGGAGGGTCTTGGAAGGGGGTGGTCAGGGGACAAGGAGTGGGGTGGGTTGATGGGGGACAAGGAGAGTGGGGGTTGATGGGTTGTGGGTTCTGAGGGGGGCAGTCGGAAGCAGGACGTGGGTTGG
This sequence comes from Mauremys reevesii, assembly GCF_016161935.1. Lineage (NCBI taxonomy): Eukaryota > Metazoa > Chordata > Testudines > Geoemydidae > Mauremys > Mauremys reevesii. The sequence continues at coordinate 70,212,002 of NC_052626.1, forward strand.
GGTCAGATGGGTGGGTGGTGGTGGGGAGACAGGCATGTGGGGCTTGTACTCACCGTGCGGTTCCCTACTGGATCTTCGGCGGCACTTCGGCGGCGGGTCCTTCACTCGCTCTGGATGTTAGCTGTGGCTCTTCAAGACTGCCATATCCTTCAGTATTCAGGATGCCTACAGCCAAACATGACAGATACTAGTCATGTTACTTAATGCACTTCGGAAACGTGCTCAGACACTCTGATAAAGAGGGCTGTATAAGACCTTTGAACAGAATAGAATAGAATAGAATCAAAGCCTTCTTGACCTTTTGCCTCCTCCTCATGTCTCATTCTCAATCAGTACATTCCCCAGGCAGCCTGAACCTCTTGGGCTTATATGGAACCAGGGCTCCAAGTTAAAGCTTCCTTCTTGAGTGGCCCTCAATGCTGCAGGGAGGGACCTTATGCATTTTGCTGCACATGCAGAGATTAATCAAGCCCAGGATATGAAGATCAAGTTGAAATTTCAAGAGATTTGAGGGTGGCATAATACTGTAGATCTGTGCAAGTTGTATTTTGGCCAGGAAACCAGTCCCAAAAAATGTTGTGGGATAATTAAGAATTTTGCATCTCATCTAAAAAATCACATCTCCGGTGTTACAGCACCCTAGTACTTTATTGGTGCACTGATTCAGTCCTGACTCAGAGGAAGGAATATAATCTACTATACCACCGACATGATATCTGCTGCTCTGCTAGATTGAAACTATATCACAAGAGATAAATGATGGGAGTTGCTTCTCTCAAGTAATTAAAAAACGAATTGGACAAAGAATAGGAATATATTTCGTAAGAAACAATCCTGCATAGGTTTTCCCCCAAAGGGTGAACTAGATGACCCATATGTATTTTTAATCTCTAATTTCTATATTCTTTCATACAAATAATGTTAATAGCTGTACGTTGGGAGTACGGACCATTGTTGCAGGTGGGAGTCTTAGAGACTGAGAGGGCAGATGGAGGACTGGTAGGGAGAAGGTGGCAAAATGGGTGCAGGATTATGAGGCTAGAGAGAGGACTGATCCCCAAAAGAATCTTACTGCTCTGCAAAATAAAATGTTGGAGAAGCATAATTCAAAGGGACCAAATCTTTAAGTGGACAGCAGTACCTACTACAGTAGAACCTCAGAGTTATGAACACCTTGGGAATGGAGGTTATGTATAACTCTGAAATGTTCATAACTCTGAACAAAACGTTATACTTGTTCTTTAAAAAATTTATAACTGAACATTGACTTAATATAACTTTGAAACTTTACTATGCAGAAGAAAAACGCTTCTAACCATCTTAATTTAAATGAAATAAGGACAGAAAAAGTTACCTTACCTTGTCCAATCTTTTTTTAAAACTTTCTATTTATTTTTTAGTAGTTAACATTTAACACAGTATTGCACCGTATTTGCACTTTTTTGGGGTCTCTGCTGCAGCCTGATTTAGTATTTCTGGTTGCAAATGAGGTTTGTGCTTGATTAGTCAGTTCGTAATTCTGGTGTTTGTAACTCTGAGGTTCTACTAATAGTATTCCAAAGCTTAAATGCACTCATTGTGTAATGAGTTGTCTGGCGGGCAAGGCACCTGTAGTGGAGAGACTGTGGTGCATTTTCTTTGGAATCAGCTATGCCTTGTGCAACAGATACAGTCGTTATTTTGTTAACCATGAAATATGGGCATCATTTTAACACAATTTTCCTTACTCTCTGCCTCTGGGGAAACTACAGCCCAGTATCAAACAAGTTGTCTTCTAATGTGTACCATTCTCATTGTTAATGTTTCCACTGTTTAATTTGAAAACTTTCTAAAGAAAACTTTGGAGGAGAGGCACACGATGTACCCAAGTGAAAGCTCTACTTTCCTCTCACTTTCCTCATGCCCTTCCTTTCATCTTTCCTCTCTCTTTCTCTCATATGTTTAACATTCTTTGTCTAAATCTATTGGACCAAATTCCCATCCTGGTTTCACATAGTGCAACTCCACTGAGTAAATGAAGTTGCTCCTGATTTATCAATGTGAGAACAGAATCTGGCCCCATGTCATTAAAGCAACCAGAGTCTTCATGATGCGTTTCTATGGTTCCAGAGACAGCATCTCATGAAGAAAATGAAAATATTGATAAGCGATTAATAGCTAATTCAGACTAATATGAATAACCCAAATAACAAAAAAGCCAGTAGAAAAATAAATTTACAAGATCTGTGGGGACAAATTACTTCTCAATGTCTTTCAGGAGTGCTGAGAGCATTAGACCTACTTTTAGTAAGATTTACTAGATGAAGATGAAGTATAGATTAAGTTTCCATTAGAACTTCTATTTAGCCTCTTATATAACATTTACTTTTTTGTATGCAATTATGATTATGTTGTTCATTGACATGCAAGGCATGGAATTTTCAATTGTTTCCAATATCTAATTTTAATTTTAAAAATTGGATGTTTTCAATCTGCTGGTGATAAAATAATGTTTTCAGTGTAAATTGAATTGTTGGTCTTTTAGCATGGAATCAGAGACAGACGAGAGCCAGAAAAAGCTTCCCAAATTTTTGGGTGTTTATCCAAATTAAAACAGTGCAACATTTGTGGCTCCACCTATCACTAATTATTAAAGGCCAGCTTTCTTTGGAAAAGAGATTTGTAGGGATTCTGTACTGCTCAGGAGATTGATAGAATATGGAGTCTTTCATGCTTAAGTCACTGGTTCAGATTTAGCTCCAGTTGGTAGTGATCAGAAATCATTTCCCTCTGGTTTTCTGGCCCATTTAAAATGATGGGGGCTGGATCAAAACGGTGGTCCATCTAGTCCAACAGTGGCTACCAGTGGCCATCACCAAATGCTTCAGAGGAAGGAGCCAGTTCCCAATGAACAGATGTCTATATCGCAAAAGCCACTACCATAATTGACACTTTGTGGCATCTTTACCCCATTGGCTCTCAGGATTATAGATTGAATGGACCTGATTTTCAAAAAGTGTAAGAAAATGATTGAAGGATTCCCTAAAGCAGGAGTGGGCAAACTTTTTGGACCAAGGGCCACATCTGGGTGGGGAAATTGTATGCAGGGCCAGGGCAGGGGGTTGGGATGTGGGAGGGAGTGTGGGATGTGGGATGGGGTGCAGCATGCAGGAAGGGGCTCAGGGCAAGGGATTGGGGCAGAGGAGGGGTGCAGGGTGTATGAGGGGGCTCAAGGAAGGGGTTTGGGGTGCAGGAGGGGTGCGGAGTGCAAGAGGGGGCTCAGGGCAGGGGTGCAGAAGGGGTGCAGACTGTGGGAGGGGCTCAGGGCAGGCGGTTGGGGTGCATTGGAGTTGGGGTGCAGCAGGGAGCTCAGGGCAGGGAGTTGGGGTGCAGGAGGGGTGCAGAGTGTATGAGGGGGCTCAGAGCAGGGGGTTGGGGTGTGAGGTACAGGCAGGGGGCTTAGGGCAGGGAGTTGTGGGGAGGGGTGAAGGAGGGGTTCGGACTCCGACACGGTGCTGCTTATGTAAAGTGGCTCCGGGGTGGCAGCAGCGTGCACCAGGCCAGGGCAGGCTCCCTGCATGCCTGCCCTGTCCCTGGTCCACGTCGCTCCAGGAAGCGCTGTGGCCCCTGGGGGAGAGGGGGGCCGAGGGCGCCGCGTGTGCTGCCCTTGCCGCGCCTCCAGGTACCTCCCCCAAAGCTCCCATTGGCCACGGTTCCCCGGTCCCTGTCAATGGGAGCTGCGGGGGGTGATGCCTGGAGGCAAGGGCAATGCACGGAGCCCTCTGCCCCCCTACCTGGGGGCCACAGGGACATGGTGCCGGCTGCTTCTGAGAGTGGTGCAGGGCCCACAGCACCACGGGGGCAATCCTGTGGGCTGGATCCAAAGCCCTGAGGGGCTGGATCTGGCCCGCGGGCCGTAGTTTCCATAAGGCATCCATCTATATCCACCATACACAGTATAAAAAGGAAACAATTATCAGCTGCATGTTTACATTTTGGACAGTTTTTCATTCCTACAGTTGACACCCATGAAAAACCTCACTGTTTGTCTTCAGCAATTCTGCTGTATTATTCAACCATTTCTTTCCCATCAGAAAAAAAAATCAGTTATTCCTCTAAATCCCATGAGCAATTCAGCCCCATATAACCAATTCAGTCTTCATCCTTATCAAATCAATTTAGACACCCATCATAAAATCAATTCAACACTGCCAATATCAGCCTCCCAGTTTTCAGATTAATTCAACCCTTCCATCATCACTGAATGAAGGGCTAGAGAGAATGAGGGAAGGAATAGAACAAGAAGGAGTGGGGCTGGGAGTGGGAGAGATCACCTTTGTCAGTTTTAACTTTGAACTCTGGCAGTAATTTATTACACACATACAAAAGGGGCAGAAGGAACATTGGTCTCGCACAACCACACATGTCATTGGAACAAGTGTTCCTGTGTATGGTGGTAGTGACACAACCTCTCCCATGCTAGCAGAGAACTAGGTCTCACTGCTACAACCACATAGTGGTTCTTCTGAGGTCATGTCAGCCTCCCCCCTTGTCCCACCAACACACACACCAAGCCCTCTGATGGGGGAAGAGACAAGGGGAAATCTAGGTGTGGGGGAGGGAGAGAGAGAGGGAGGGAGGGAAAGGTGATGATGATCGTGAAGACATTAGGGAAGCAGGCTTGCCATGCATTCTGGTGAAGGTGACACAGAGAGAGTAAGCATCCTGACGATACTCAGTCACACTGAATGATCCTCGCCTCAAGAAGATGTCAGATACTGGAAGCCAAAGACTCCTATTGTATGGGAGGAGGGAGGTTGTCTATCACAGTTCGGGTGAGAACTTCCACAAGTTTGCATAAGTATCCATGTGTTAGGATTCTTCTTCAGACTACAAACCCTGGGGGAAGGGGGTTCCTTTCACTGGTTTTATATGTAATTTTGCATTGTTTTTGATGTTTTGTCACAACAAGTAATCACTGTGCAGTGAATGTAGGGTTTAGAGGGTGTGGTCTGGCAGGAGAAAGATCTTTGATGATAGCCTGAAAGCTGAATTGGTTTTTAGGCCTTGATAAATAAGATATGAATACAAGAATAATCTAAAATTCAACAGAATGTGCACACAGGCCTCCAGCAGTTCAGGGCTTAGCAGCCCCAGTACCTCACTCTTATTTCTGGAATTATCCCTGAGGGAAATATCCACTAGCACTGTCACAGTGATGCAGACAGATGCAAAGACAAACTTTTCACTTACCCAAAGAATCAGTGCAGAGCCTTTCCCCTTATAGTCTTTCCAGACAAGTACAAAAAGTATATAGTAGGTCCCCTATTTCTGATTTCTTTTAAAGGTGACTGAAATCCAGGAGAAAATGTCATCATGTACTGTATGCACAAATGTGTCAGAGCAGTCATTGTTACAAATGTAACAATATGGAACAAATATGAGTTTAGGAACCATCTGAGCTGCAATTTTCTCACTTCCAATAATAGGCAAATGTCAATTTCAATTGAAGTGGAAAAACAAACTTATAGACGCTGTCTTTTCTAATGGAGCAATTTCACAGGTAATACATTCTGATAATCATTTTAAGATTTGAACATCTTTGTCCTCTAACTTCCTTCTTCCCTGGCTCCCTGTTCCTACAGCCTCCCTGCAAAAAATCCTGCCAAGTGCCTTGTGAAGACTCTGCTGATCAGTGGACTGCTGTGCTGCTAGGTGATGGCTTCCCATGCCAATCTTATATAGGAGCAGTCATGTCAGATCAGGCCATTGTTTCATCTTACCTGATTTCTTGGCTTTAGCAATGGCAAGCCCCACTCACAATTAATGACTCAGCCCTAGTAATTAACCAAACTGGAATTTTCCCAGAATACTAAAGTTAATATTCATCTGGCAGAAAGTGCCATGAGCCAATCGGATCAGTTGGACCTACTGTTCTGTGCTAAGCTCCGTCCCCATTGGTAGAGGGGTTGGGTCTGGGAGGGCCAATGCCTGAGGTGCCAGTTCTGGTTCTTGTGGGTATAGTGCTATCAACAAACTCTCCAGGGCTTTAGGAAGTTCATGTGATAGATCTGCGTCTCTTTCCATCTCCGCAACTGCTGGATTTTGTAGTTCATGGGTCATAGAATATCAGGGTTGGAAGAGACCTCAGGAGGTCATCTAGTCCAACCCCCTGCTCAAAGCAGGACCACACCAACTAAATCATCCCAGCCAGGGCTTTGTCAAGCTAGGCCATAAAAACCTCTAAGGATGGAGATTCCATTACCTCCCTAGGTAACCCATTCCAGTGCTTCACCACCCTCCTAATGAAATAGTATTTCCTAATATCCACCCTAGACCTCCCCCACTGCAACTTGAGAGCATTGCTTCTTGTTCTGTCATCTGCCACCACTGAGAACAGCCTAGCTCCATCCTCTTTGGAACCCCCCCCCATTCAGGTAGTTGAAGGCTGCTATCAAATCCCCCCTCATACGTCTCTTCTGCAGACTAAACCCCAGTTCTCTCATCCTCTCCTCATAAGTCATTCATTTGCTTCAGTATGTTGAGATCTGTATTTTTTCACCTCTCTCAAAACCCATAATCTCTTAAATTTACCCTTTGGACCTGTCTCTCTCTTTAATAATTCCAGTATGAACTCCACAAGTGACATGGGCTGTCAGCTTAGCTCTCATTCTGGCCTGTTGAACAAACAACACTATCTAGTTCATTCCACAGTGTGAAGATTCTGTAAGCACAGAGACAAGAAAATATTAGGCAAGAACATATTTGCCCAATTCATGTGGAATTCACTCAATATAGAGACAAATGGCAAATACTGATGGCAAATAAGGGTAATACCTACGTTCCTTTTAATGTCTAAGTTCCTTGAATATACATGAGCCACAGCTTCTCCCATACCAAGATCTTTAAAAGATATTTAATAGAATTGACTAGCAATATCTAATTTTGTGGTTCTGAAAAAAACAAACTGGTTCTAGGCTATGCTCATCTGTTTTTATTGTTTAAAAACACTTCCTTTTTCACTGTGTACTTCACCTCTCTTTAATGATCTCCTATCTCACTCACTTATATGATACAGGAATCTCCAGGTCCATAAACTGTTAGTACAGGCTCTTGGATAACCTAGAAATAGCCATGAGTAAATGCTGCACAAATAAGATATTCAGCACTTTAAATTTAGCCTCTGCAGATCCTATGAATGAGATGAGAGCTTCATCTGCTGAATAGTGATGCGAGGGGTAAGGTGGGATTGTTGGTCTAGGCAAAATGGAATATCTTACCATTCCAAATTGGATAGGACACTTCTCAGTTTCCCTCTCTGCTCTTGATCCCTTTGTTAGCCCTGACCAGCTGGGCCTCTCCAGGGAAACCCTTTCTCCCCCTGAGGTTCTCTCATTTTGCCACAAGAGACAGATGCCCCACCATAGCTGTGGCTGCCAGAGGTTACCACTCTTGTTCCTTTTCCTGCCACTTCCTTTCTCTCCCAGCTAGGTTTCTTACTGCTGGGAAGAGGCAGTCGTTCATCTCTTTTTGCTATTCTGAATAGTGAAGATGTCTCTGTGTCTGTTACATTTTCCACTTACAGTAATGGCTGGAATAAATCCAGCACTTCATCCTATTGTAAATTATTTCACTGTAAAATATATTCCCTTGTGTTCTATTCAGGAAAGAGCCACTTTTAGCATTAGAATGACACAGCCAGTAGAGTTTCAATGCACTACTAGAGGGAGCAGTTACACTAAATTATAGAACGTTGCTTTAAAAGAAACAAATGTGACAACTAATTATTTTTAACCATTCTGTCAGGTGGTTAATGGCTTCAAAAAGGCCCAGGTTCACTATATCTACAGTGCCTCTTGACAAATAACTAAACCAGCTTAAGCCCCTACTCAGAAACCTGGGGAAACTAAATGGTCCCCCTGCCCTCCCTTCCCCTGGGTGCCATTAGGTGGCAGAACTGCCCCCAATCACAAAGCATTATGAGACACAGTACAAACAAGAAAAAGGAACACAGAGATAAACCTGGAAAAGCACAGCACAAAATATGTATGCAAATAAAGAGTAAAATACCTCCCTTCCAATAACTTTGGCAGTAGTCATTCTAAGTCCCTTCCCAGCCACTGTGGAGAATGTCCCACATCTTATAGTCCTGCGACTGCTCCCATCCACCAAACCCCACTCACAGTTTGGATCAGCAAGTAGCAGTTACCCAAGGGTCTTGCTGTGGATCTATCTCCAGTGCCAAAGGAGGGAGTTACACGCCTTGTCCCACCTGGGGTTGGGGGGAGGGGAATGGAGAGAGAGATGTTTCTTTACATCCTGAACCATGAGGATTGATAGCCCTTGAAATTTATCCACTTTATTTTAAGTGAGGATGATATTCTTATTATTCTCATAAAATTTAGTCATTTTTGAGTCCCATGAAGTTCTTTCTTCAATAATTCACGGTAGTGAGTTCCATATGTTGTTTATGTGTGTTATGAACAAGTATTCTCGTGTAGCGTTTTCTAACAGAATCCTTTGCATTGCTTCCAGTAGGGGGTCTAAAGAGGGAATAAAGAAGCTGATGCAGGGGTCTGTTGGGAAGACCTCGTTGCAAGTAGCTAAGCAACTCCATTTCAATAATTGACCAGAGAGTGAATGTCAGAAAGGTTTTTGACGTCCTGAACCCATACTAGACAACTACACCTACAGGTTGAGATCTGCTGAAGCTTAGTACAAGAGAAAATATCATGCAGTAGGTTGCTCTGCCCTCAGGCAAGGTTGGCTTGGCTACTGCTCTCTTACACAGGATTAATAGAATAAATACAACTTTAAGGACCAGGAAGCCCAGGGCTGGCCAACCCCGTTTAATCAGCCCTACCCTGCCACAGTTGTGCTGGATGTAGGACTTAAAAAGAGAGAGAGCCCAGCAGTTTGGTGCTGTGTGTGGAGGCAAGCAGTCAGCGAGCTGAGCCACGGGCATGGAGCAACTCCTGTGGTAGGCCCCTGGAATGCAGTCTTGGAGCTAGTGTTGCACAAGGAACCAGGAGCTGAAGAGCAGCCCAAGAGGGATGAGAGGCTCAAGTTTGGAGCGGGGCAGAAGATGCTTCAGTAGTGTTTGATTGTGTTGTAGTTTTGAGCTCTACTGAGGGACCCAGAGAGAAGCCATATGACCTGCTGCTTTGGAAAGAAGAATGTGACTTTTATTAATTTCTAAGGCCTTTTCTGCTAGCCCAGGATGGAACTGGGCAAAGGGACTTTGAAGAGGCCAGCTGGGGACCTGACCAGTTACAGCTGGACTTGGATATCTTGAAAGGGGATTGAACTTTTAAGTGACTTGGCTGGAGGGCTAGGCCACAGAAGACTCAGCCGGAGGTGATCAACAGGAGAAGGCAACCATAGGAGAGACCAAGCAATCCCACATTCAGCCACAAGGAGGCGCCAGCTGCTGAGAGGCCTCTGTGTTCATGAGGATCACTCTGGGGTGGGATCCTATAACAGGGCCATATATATATATACTCTGTGTACCTTCACAAAAGTCCTATACAAAAGGTAAAGGAACAAATTAGAATAATTTCTTGCATTCAGAGGGTACTTTACATCATGGCCAGCCCTACCCAGGTGCACCAGGGAGAGAAAGAGAGGGAAAAGCCTTCCCATTGGAACCCTGCACAAGAGCAAGGTCCAGAGCTAGTGTCTAGAATGGTGGTAACTTCCTGAAAGTCAGAGTGTTGGGGAAGAGTTGGAGGCATGGCCCCACTACTTTTCCATTTTATCCAGGGGAGCTGGACTCCCACATTATGATACAGTTTTCCATATATGATCACTGTGACGTTGCACTCTATATGATTTTATGAAAGTATGCTAATGAGTCTGAATATAATGTAACTAAAATATGCTTCATGCAAAAGGTCTCTTGTAAGATATTGTTACAAAGCTTATAATCTACTGAGTGTGGTCATCCTATTTGTATAAATGTATCACTCTTGTATCTGAAACTAGAAATATGAAATATAATGCTGAGGGCCTATTGTAATTATACAAAGTGTGCGCCATTAATGGTGGTTTGGAATCTTGGTGGCTCCCTTTAACCAGAACAATTGACTATAGATGGCTCTGTTTTACTTGTAAATCTACCTGTATATGTGTGTGCCGGCAAGTGGTAATGAAGTCTTACAGTGACATGTGATCATGTCACCTGCACTGGAATCCATCTTTAACCTGGTGCTTTTCCATTGAAAAGGAGGGGTGGGAACCCAGACAGAGACACAGGATTCCCGCCTTATGCAAAAGATATATAAGTGGGTGGAACAGAACAAAGGGGGCAGCCATCATGAGAAATCCCCTAGCTACCACCTGAGCTGGAACAAGAGCTGTACCAGGGGAAAGGATTGTGCCCAGACTAGGAAGGCATCCAGTCTGTGAAAGAGACTTATTGAAACATCTCTGAGGGTGAGATTTTATCTGTATTCAATTTTAATACTGTATTAGGCTTAGATTTGCGTGTTTTATTTTATTTTACTTGGTAATTCACTTTGTTCTGTCTGTTACTACTTGGAACCACTTAAATCCTACTTTCTGTATTTAATAAAATCACCTTTTTACTTATTTATTAACCCAGAGTATGTATTAATACCGGAGGAGAGGGGGCAAACAGCTGTGCATATCTCTCTATCAGTGTTATAGAGGGCGAACAATTTATGAGTTTACCCTGTATAAGCTTTATACAGGGTAAAACAGATTTATTTGGGGTTTGGACCTGATTGGGAGTTGGGCATCTGAGTGTTAAAGACAGGAACACTTCTGCTAGCTGCTTTTAGTTAAGTCTGCAGCTTTGTGGCACATGGTTCAGACCCTGGGTCAGTGTTGGAGCAGACTGACGTGTCTGGCTCAACAAGACAGGGTGCTGGAGTCCCAAGCTGGCAGGGAAAGTAGGGGCAGAGATAGTCTTGGCACATCAGTTGGCAGTTCCCAAGGGGGTTTCTGTGATCAACCTGCCACAATCACATACTAATGTTTCCCCACAGGAAGCCTCTCTTATACAGTACACAGGTTTGACGGGGGGACAGTGAATGAAGCAGCTGTTTTAATATTTATTTTTATCCTCACTGTTCCATTCCGTGAATGGACCTCTGTTTTCATACGCTACATACCATCTGTTCCCTGAGGGACTAAACCTGCAGCCCTTACTCTCCTGTGGAGTCTCCCTGAAGTCAGTGGGACTATTCACATGAGTAAGAGCTGCAAGATCTTCACTTATCCCATAACACATCAGATCTTACTCTTCTAGAAAGGATACATTGGTAGGAGAGGAGGCAGGGTGGCCCCCAAGGTAAAAAATTTCAAGTAGGGCATTTAGATAGAACGTTTTTGATTGTGAAGATGGGGAGGGGGAGATGATGGGCTGGACTGTAGGAATCCTGCATGACTCCACACAAATGTTCTGTTCATTTACCAAGTCATTAAACTGGAGCTGATTTTATTATCATAATTTCTTCCGCTGGCATGGGAGAAAGTTTTATGGCCATCAATAAAGCCTTGTCTCTACTTAGAATCCAGTTTGATTTTTATAATAGCATCTTCTGCTAAGATTTATGTTCTTGTTTTGCTTAATATTCACATTTTAATGTAGTCATAAAAACAAGTTAGATTTGCTTATTTCAGGGAATCTTATTCGTTAATTATTGGACACCAAATGGCAAACCATTTTATTTGGCTTCTATTATATGACTATAATTATTTATTTTCTTGGCTCACTTCACAATGGGGAGAACAAACATAACCCAAAATGCTGTGGAAATCATTGAACAACAAAGGGACCTCCCTTGCATTGTCTGGAAGATATATGTATTGTGATAGACTCAGGCCAGTTGGGTACAGCAGAATAGCTGAAGGCAGATATACTGGCCACTGGATTAACAGTTTTCTGTTCCCTGACTGACCAGAGCAGGGGCTGCTCCAGGCTAATGAGAACACCTGACTCTAATTAACCTGTAAAGAGTCAGGTGAGGCCATTCAGTTAATGTGACCACCTGACTCTAATTAAGGCCCTGCTGTTACTATAAAGAGGGCTCACTCCAGTCAGGCAGAGGAGCCAGAGGAGAGGAAGTGTGGCTGAAGGGCTGGTTACTGAAGACACCCTAAAACATCATTAAAGGAGCCCTAAGGTAAGGGTGAAGAAGGGAGAAGCAGGAGAGCTGTGGGGAAGTGGCCCAGGGAAATGTAGCAACTCTGGCAGTGAAAGGTTGGCTGCCAACAACTGCTACCATTAGGGTCCCTGGGCTGGAACCCGGAGTAGAGGGTGGGCCCGGGTTCCCCCCAACCCACCACTACAGGAACAGCTCCTGGAAGGGGAAGTCAGGTCCCTGTCAGGACAGGAGGCTGAACAGAGACTGTGGGAATTCTCTCTCCAACCTCCTTGCAGCCTATGATGAAAAGGGCTCAGTAGACTGTCACCCTGGCCCTAGAGAGAGAAGGGCTACGTGGAGGGTCACAGTGAGCCACTGAGGCTAAGCATAAACCGCCTAGAAGCGCAGGACCCACAGGAGCAAGGTCAGAGCTCTGCCACAGTATATATATTTTAGTGATTGGTGGGGAAAATTCTTTTGGATAAAATAAGGACACTCCCTCAAATCCAAGCATGAAATGAACCCTGAAGCCCTGGATCTCTTTTTACAGTTAACTTTTGTCATTATGTTCTCTTGTTGTTTGCCACTGTTCTGCATTTCTTGTTCCATTTGGAACTAGAATAATGAATGACAAATAATGGGTGATAAGATGTTTTTATGACATTACCAACCCAAAGAGTGGTAGTAAATACTGTGACTCTCTATGGAGAAAGCTTGATTATCTGAGTTTCCTTCCAGACGCACTTTGAAGAGCCTAAATGTTTGAAAAGTTGGAGTAAAGTTATAACAAACTCTTGGATGACACCAAAGCTCTAAACCTAGTATTTTTGCAGTATGAAACTTCTTCTGTGGTCTCAGTGGGTCCTGCTTCAAAGCAGGTGGCAGTATTAGTAAATATTCCAGTGAGTGACTTCCTGACAATTACCTCTTCTGGCTGCTGGAAAGAAATCTTTGACTTGTAGTTTAAACAAAGATGGATATAAAACAGTCCTTAATCCTTTCTTCTCTCCCTTCAGCATTGAGTCATTCTCAGAAAAGAGCCTTTTCATATTATACAAGAACTCTGGGCCCTCAGTATTCTCCTGCCTCAGGCTGCCTCATCCATTCATAGAACATTAGGGCGGAGCTATAATTTTGGGGGGCTGGGGAAATGCAAGTGTTTGTGTAATGCCCTTACATAGTCTAGAAAGGAGATTAGAGAGGTGAGGCCTGAACACCAGATTGGTAGGGAAAAGATAGGGTGAGGGTATTATAACAAATAAATGGTGGCTAGAAAGACTAGCTGGAGATAAAGGTGCAGAAAAAAATCTTTTCTCCAGTGGCAGAAACTGCATTGTGGATAGATGGGAGCTGCCACATCTTCCCTCCCCCAACTACACCCCAGGATTCAAAGACCCCTTTTGTGAAAGTGTATTCTGAACATAGTTCAGTAGTGAAACAGGTATAACTATTTCTGCAGGGCATTAATTTTCTCCACTTTTCATGTACATTCCCCTGTCTACAAGCTCTAGGAAAGTGCACTGTGGTATTCGTCTGGGGACGGATAGGCTTGTGGATAAATCAAGGCCTGGGAGCCAGTAGATCTGGGTTAGTTTGTCTCAGTTACCCCTCTTATGTGATCATGAGCAAGTAATTTAACCTCCCTATGCATCAGCTCTCCCATTTTTAAAATGAGGATAATAATAATGCCGTCCCACCTGTTATGGAGGTGGTGAGAATTACTTCAGTAATGTTTCCAAAGTGCTTTGAGGTCCTTGAATGGAAGGCTCCTTTAAAATGTAAGTGCAAGGTCTTATTTCCTGACAATCTCACACATAGGAATTGCCACAGTAGCACCGACCAATTGCCTATTTAATCTGTTCTCATATCTCTGACAGAGGCCAATGTCAAATGCTTCAGAGGAAGAAATTGCATAATGCACCTAACTGAAATAATATCCCATGAGAGAAATGACTTTTGGACCCTGGCTTGCAATCAGCAAATGCCTCGATGAATGAGGATTGACAGCTCTTAGTTTTTTATAAATAGCACAACACCACACAGACTCTCTCCTCCCCACTATGTGGATTTATTGCAGTTCTCTCTCACTCCTTTTCCAGAGAAAATATACTGCTCACATCTTACACTCACCTCAAGGTCTTCAGAAAAAACAGAAGGATGTAGGAGAAGGAAATGTCAGGGCATGAAATATCAGTCCATGAAACACACAGTCCAGGCTGCAGCTTTTCAATATTTGTTAAAATGGAATCAAACTGTTGCTGAATGTTTTCCTAAAGTCTTCCCCATAGCAGTGATATGACCAGCAGTATCTCACACATGTCATTGAACCTGTACTAATGAGAGAGGAAGTGCTGACCAAAACATGAAGGCTACTATGATAGGTGTACCTACCCCACACTGGGCCAACACGGCCTGGCCATGCCCCCTGACCTCTGCTGTGCATGCTTCAGGTGGAAGGGACAGATAAAAGGAAGCAGCCCAGCTCAGTTTGAGCTGGCTGAGGAAGAGGAAGGACATGTGCGGCAGGCTCCTACAGAGACACCTGCAACTCCCCAAGAGGTGGGAAGCATGGAACAAGACTGAGGACAATCAGGCAATTCAGAGACTGACTGGGACACTGAGATGCTGCCAGTTGAGGAGGTGCCTGAGATGAGCCTTGTGGTAGGAAGTGACCCGGGAATGTAATAAAAGCTGATGCTTAAACCCTTAACTGGGAATTTCTGGGATTGTTTTTTGGCCAAAAAATGTAGATTTGGTTTGACCGAAACAATTAGTTAGTTCAGGTTAATTTTGGCTAATTGTTTTGGTTGGAGAGAAAAAAAAATTGAAAATGTCAAAACAGTTTCTTTCAGCATTTCTGAAACAAAATCTTTTGACTTTTTTGTTTTGGAATTTCCCTCAATTGTATTTATATTTTAAAAAAATGTTTAAAATCTTTAATCAAAGTTTAATTTTGGATCAACATCAATGTTTTGGTCGACATGAAACAACACTTTGACATTTCAGTTCGCCAAAATTTTTGAAATGTTTCTGGCTGACCCAAACCAAAAGTAATTTGTTTCCATTTTTTGGACCTGCACACAAACTGAATATTGAGTTATTTTGACATCTCTAGTGGAAGGTGGTATACTAGTAATCCCTGAAGTCAATAGATGATGATTTCTGACATGTTCCTAGGGGAGGTGCCTTTGGAATTTTGCACCAAGTCATGTACTGGAGCCAGGAAACAAAAGTTCTATTTTATGATACCATTCCTTCATGTTAGGCATTTCTTACATGGTGTTGGAGGTAAACCAAATCTTTCACAAAAATGGAACAAGAGGTGCATCCTAAATCCCTTCAATTTTAAAATGAAGCCATGCAAAGAACTGGAAGAGGGAGTTACAAAAATTCCTAATATTCCTGGAGGCAGGTGGTAGAGAAGCTGGAGAGAGTGAAATCCACCACACTGGTATATGTGACAGGCCCAGAGTGACTGCAAATCTACAATATGTTCCAGTGGGAGCATGACAGGTATTGTAAACTACCAGACAAAAGGCAAAATTTTCAAAAGTGCCCAAGTCCATTTTTCAAACATGACTTGCGACTCTAACTTTCACTGATTTCCACCCCCATGAGACATGGGCTTCCAAACGTCAAGTCACATTTGAAAAACAGGACTTAGGCTCCTAAATCACTTAGGCACGTTTGAAAGCTGTACCTAAAGTTATTTTAAAAATTCAAGAATACTGTGATGCACACAAGAATGCCACTTGGAAACAGCACATTTTCTTTACAGGAAATCAGCTGCCAGGTGAGATGATTGACCCCTCATTTTACATATCTAGGACTTAACTATTCAAATTCACATGTAATAAAGCTAACAGATGGAGTAATTAGAGACAATTATTTGCAGTGTAACTGATAATTAGGTCAAAGAAGATTATTGCTAGAGAAGACCTTGACATTGCAAAGGACAGTGAATATTTGCAAGGATACTGAAAACTGTTATCCAGATGAAAGCACTAACAAGCAGGGGGAAGACCTGCCATGTACATCACATCTAAACTGCATACCTAGGCATAATGGGCTTGATGCAAAGCCCACTGAGGTCAGTGGGAGTTTTTCTATTGATGTCTGTAGGCTCTGATCAGGGCCAAAGACAGACTACAATAGGAAACAAATGACACAAACCAGACTTATTTGCAGTAAATATGTAAGCACATTGTGCATATGCAACATAATGCAGAGGTGTCCAGCACAAGTGGTCTCTCACTTTCAATAAAACAACTATTTTAAGAGTGTTTTTCAGCATAAATTGCAAAGAAATACAAATGCAAAAATGCATTCAGGAACATACAGCTGCAGGTCAAATGCTCTGCTGATGATAATACAGAAATGGGTTTGTCACAGGCACAGGCTAGCTGCACCTTTGACTCCTCTTTTGGTCTCTTAGACCCCCCCCTCGCCCCCACGGGAAATATAAAAGCTACATTTATGGATTTGTATATTTGTTTTGTGCTTTGAAGTTTGCTTTCTGAAGTGCTGCATGGAAGCAATACAGCCGGCAACATTTGCCACGCTTGTATTATTTGGGTCAAACCATAACTCCTGAAACATACCCAAAACTGCATACCCACAGACGGATTATATTTTTAAATTTAGACTCCCCTGAGCTTTCTCTAGTCACTCAGACCCTGGCCCAGCCCTAGACCACAGGTTATCCATCCAAATCTATCATGTCCAAAATGATGAATACCTAGATCAGCAGAGTGTGTTCTGGCACTGCGGTAAGGAATTAATTCAGAGAGAGGGTGCTGCTTGTTTTGTCACTTTCTGTAGCATCCTCAGCTTTTCTCCAAGAACTGACCCCTGCCTGATCTTATTCAGCTTGTGGTATGATCTAGCCACGCTTACACCCCAAGGCTGCTTGACTGCAGACATAAATGTCCGACCTGAATCTTGTTGCTCTTATAGTGAACAATGTTCCTATTACCATTTAAATTTAACAAGAGTGGTTCACTGCTTCGTGGGTTCATCATCACTGCCTGAAAACTTAACACTATCTCAGCCAAGGAATATTTTATTCATTGTACTGACCCAAATTTCTTTTTGCTACAAAATGGTTATTTAAATATTCCAAGAGTAAGTGCTTTCAAGAATCAAACCTTGACAATGCATCAATTGTGACAATATCAGGAAAATGACCAAATCTATGCAGGGGTTTTAGACTTTTTTTTTAAAGACACTTCAATGTACTGATAGGAAATCATTGTCCTGAGCATATAGCTTTCTAGTATCTCTTTCACTGGCAAGATTCCATTGGTTTCTTCTTAAGAAAAGAAAAATAATTCTCTCCAGCACTAAAAAGGATCAATTCCAGCAAAGAATGACACTTTGACAAGGAGAAATAAGATGAGTTAGGAATCGGGAATGTGATACTGGCTAAAAATCCTTACTTGAACAATCATTAAGTGAAATAAATATCTCAGCCCCTTCAGAGTGGGGAGTCTTTTCATTAGTATGAAGAGTGTGAGTGTGAGAGAGAGTTTGCTATTGAAATATGCAGTTAACAATTATAATTTTTTAAGTTTTGGTTTAGCAGGGCTGTTTGCTTTATCTTTATTTCTAATGTATTGTTTACAGTTCCTCAAACTGAAGTCATGTTACTTTATTCTGTTAAATACAAAAAAGAACCTACATTGATACAGTATTAATTTTGCACAGTGAAATGACCCCCCTCCTCCAGACACACAGGGAAATACAAAAACTAAGGTTTCAACAGCAACATTAATGTAGCCACATTTCTACTCCTCAATATTTTATTGCAGGGGTGGACAAACCATGGCTTGTGAGCCACATGTGGCTCTTTTACAGTTAAAGTGTGGCTCATGGAGCTCCCTAGGCCCCCCACATTCTCCACTTACCAGACTGGGGGTGCGGGGAGAGCTTGGGACCTCTGCCTTGCAGCCGAGTGATGGGGTAGGGGCTTCTGCCCAGCGGGGAGGGAGGTCTTGGGTCTTCAGCACCGCAGGACACACCTGTTGGGGCTTGAGGTTTCAGCTGGAGCAGGGCTGAAGCCCCAAACCCCAGCAGGTGAGCCCCATCTCTCAAACTTCTGAAGACTGTTGTATGTGGCTTGGAGTGTCAGTAAGTTTTGCCACCCTTGTTTTATTGTATACATGTTATGGCATGAATCATATATTAACTAGGGCTGAGTGGAAAAAGTCCATTGCAAGAACTTAAACTCTTATAATGTTTGTGGAATGTCCTTGAATAAACTGAGTTACCTGCACTTTTTCAGCAATATTTTTTTATTATTATTCACGATCAGTTTGCCATGACTATTCAAAATTTGAGCAGCATTAGCTAGTTGTGATTGGTCACATATATCCCATGGTATTTGTTATGCTAGAAGGTCTTAATGACTGCTATCAAGAAGGTCTTTGAGCTATAATCTTGTCTACACTACAGAATTTTGTCAATACAAGTTACTCCGATAATCAAACATCAGTATAATTACATCGCTTCTGCATGTTCACACAATGCAGGGCCGGCTCCATGCACCAGTGGGGCAAGCGCGTGCCTGGGGGGGCGGCACATGCTAAGGGGCAGCATTCTGTCCATTCTTGGGGAGGCAGAGTCCGGGCAGCTTTTTCTTTTTCTTTTTCTTTTTTTTTTTTTTGCGCTTTGGCAGTTCGGGTGGTGGCAGTCCGAGTGTTTTTTGGTTTTTTTTGCTTGTGGGGGGCAAAAATGGTAGAGCCGGCCCTGACACAATGCTCCTTCTCTTGGCAGAATGCATCTACAGTTGATGCTAGAGCATCAACTGTGAGAGCCGTGTACTGTGGGTAGCTATCCCACTGTGATACTCGCCACCTTCTGCAGCTAGGAGTTGTAGGACGGTGGAATGGATCACAGTGCATCATGGGTGTGGGCTCAACATTCCATGATGCAGTTCTTTCCGTCCTAGCATTCCATGGGCTTGCAGCTGCCTTTTGTGGCATTTTCAATGACTCCTATTTACTGTGTGCCCACCATATCTGTCTGAAAGGATGGATCCCGCATTGCTCTCTACTGTTATGGTCACAGGTATGAGCACATTGTGGATGATCATGCAAGTATATCATGAGTTCCGAATCCAAACAGGAATCCGAGGTGCCTGACCTGCTGTGTGCCATGGAAAGAAACAACACCAGATTACTTTTGGTATTTATGGAGCAGCTGAACACAGTGGACTGTCACTTTTGGCTACAGGAAACAAGCACTGAGTGGTGGGATCACATCCTTATGCAGGTCTGGGATGATGAGCAGTGGCTGCAGAACTTTTGGATGTGGAAAGCCACCTTCTAGGAACTGTGTGGAGCTTGCCTCAGCACTGCGGAGCAAAGACACCAAAATGAGAGCTGCCCTCTCGGTGAAAAAGTGCATGGCAATTGCTGTGTGGAAGCTGACAAATCCGGACTGCTACTGCTGAGTTGCGAATCAGTTTTGAGTCAGGAAGTCAACTAATGGAGCTGCATGAATACAAGTGTGCAGGGTCATAAATCGCATCCTGCTATAAAGGACTGTGATTCTTGGCAATATGCATGAAATAGTGGATGGTTTTGCAGAAATGGGATTCCTAACTGCATCGGGGCGATAGATGGCATGCATATTCCAATTTTGGTCCTGGATCATCTTGTGACGGAGTACATCAATAGAAAGGGGTAATTCTCTATGGTATTGTAGGTGCTTGTGGATCACCATGAGCATTTCACTGACGTCAATGCAGGGTGGTCCAGGAAGGTGCATGACACATGCATCTTCAGGAACACTGGCCTGTACCGAAAACTCCAAGCAGGGACTTTCTTTCCAGACCAGAAGATTCCAGTAGGGGATGTTGAAATGCCCATAGTGATCCTGGGAGACCCAGTTCCCTTGCTTATGAAGCCTTACACAGGAAACCTGGACAACAGCAAGGAGTGCTTCAACAGTCAGCTGAGCAAGTGCATAGTGACCATAGATGTGCCTTTGACAGATTAAAAGCACACTAGCGCTGCCTTTATGGCTGGTTACAACTAAATGAGGAAAATATTCCTATGTCATAGCAGCCTGCTGCAAGCTGCATAATATTTGTGAGGCTAAGAGTGAGACGTTTCCCCTGCGGTGGAGTGTGGAGGTGGATCACCTGGCTGCTGAATTTGAGCAGCCAGATACCATGGCTATTGGAGGGGCACAATGCGGAGGGAAGGGGGGCTATTCGAACCAGGGAGGGTTTGAGGCAACATTTTGATAATGAGCATTAGTAATGTGTCTTTCTATATTGCACTTTGCCATGCTTTGTTAACTTGCCGCCTTGCGTGAAAATTGTGATGATTCCTGACTGGGATTTGTAGTCAGCAAATGATGAAATTGCCCCTATGTACTACTACCAGCAGCAACCACCACATGTAGGAGACAAATAAAGATTACTTATCTTCATTAAATATCAGTTGAATACCAATGCAGTACAGATGGCAGTTCCTGCTCTTTACTGTGCTCTCTCTTGTCTCAGTATCAGCTTGATTTCTCATCTCCTGGCATGGGTATTTTGATGTTGGGCCCTCGGGAAATAAGATGTTAGCAACACATCAGTAGGAGCCCCTCTGGGCGCCCTACTGCCATCTGGGACTTTAAAACAGCCCTCTCTGTCTCATCCACCACTTCCTCAGAAATAAGGGACTCAACTGCAACACTCATCTATTTCATAAAACTGGAACTGTCACATGCACCCTGAAATGAGCCCTTCTCTCCAGGTCATAGTTCACTGAGATCATTTGCATCAGCATCTGACAGGATGACTTGCACTACATCCTCTGGGTTCAAAAGGTAGCCCCTGCAGTCACAGCAGACAAGACGGATTGATATTTCTCTTATGCAGCTTGCTGTATTTGAACTAGCAGAAATATCAGGTTGTGAAGGTGATGCTATCCTGATGATGATGTTAGAAGTGGCCCCTTGTATCTGCCTAGAGTCTAAAGGTGTTGGAAGACAAATTCCCTCCATCCTCTACTGCTTTGACTATTTTTCTTCATTGTGTGCTGATGACTAATACAAGAAGTTAGCATATCTTATATGGGAAGCTATTTAACACAGCGCAGGGACAGAATCTGGCCACAGAGGCAATTAAACAAGCCAGGCAATGATCTGACTGCACTGTTTGCAGATAAGACTCGACCCACACACGCAGTAAATGTAACGAGAAAATTAAATTTAAACCTTGCACCTAGCCAATAAGTCATACAATAGCCTGCCTTTTATTGTGGAAGCATGGGTAGTAATTCCATAGCTGAGGTTGCATTGATTTCTACTTAAACAGGATTTCAGTCTCTCTATTTCATACTTTAATTATTGAATTTAGTCTCCAAATTTGTCACAAGTCACCAGTGGACAACTGAATTTTCTGCATAAAAACTTGCTGTGTTGCTAGCAAAAGCATTTTAAAATCTCTTACTTAAATTTACGCCAGAGTGTCTCACCTATTGTTGCTCCTCTGTGACCTCTATAATGTGTTTTTTGGGGGAAATCTCAAATTGACATTTGGCCCACTTGTTTCTTTTTTGTTCAGATTTATGTTACATTCATTAACATTCTTGTATTCCAAGGAAAGCCAACGGAAACATCAAGTACAGAACTACGCCTTCTCTCTTTCAATCCACAGTGAAAACTCCATGGACTTTTAGTCATTGACTCACCACTACATGCACTTAGTTTACCTCACATTAATGTGCTGTGAGCAAGTTAAGGAAGCAGCAGAGATGTTGCAGTTGATGTTGTTATGTAACATACTGTCAAAATGAGCAGCTTTCTCCCAGGGGCGGCTCTAGATATTTTGCCGCCCCAAGCATGGCAGGCAGGCTGCCTTAGGCGGCTTGACTGCAGGAGGTCCCCAGTCCCGCGGATTCGGCGGCACGCCTGCGGGAGGTCCTCTGAAGCCGCGGGACCAGCGGACCCTCTGCGGACATGCCACCAAAGGCAACCTGCCTGCTGCCCTCACGGCGACCGGCAGAGCGCCCCCCCAGGCACGCACTTGGCGTGTTGGTGCCTGGAGCCGCCCCTGCTTTCTCCACAGGATAGGAAAATATGTCCTCAGTCAAATGCCATTTACTTTACTTAATGAGGTCACCATGGGTAGAAATGCATACAGACACCTTCCCTGTTCCCAAACGGGATGTGTTCAGCGGTTTTAGCAGCACACCAAGAGCTGGGAGAGATTTATTCATGAGGCTAGATTAAAAGAATTAAATGGGTATAGCATAGCTGCAAGCCAATGAAGTGGGGGGAGGGGCAGGGAGGCATGAAATCTGCCTACAAATATCAAAAGTGTGATATTAAGGAGATGAAGGGTGTTATTTGGGAATGCTCTGGGGGAAATAGCTGTAAATATTAGGAATGAAACTGAGAAAGGGGAAGTTACAGCTGGAAAGTAAGAATTATTTGCCTAACATAAAGATAAATTACACTATAGTAACCTCCTAAGGGAAGTAGCAGAAGCCCCTTTGCTAGAGTTTCACATTCAGGCTTAGGTAAGGCACTGGGGGGTGTTCTATAGGGAACAATGCTTCACTGACCAGTTGAATGGGCAGAAGGAACTAATATTAATACAATTAGAGTTTGAGATGGCGTAACCCATGTGCCTAACAGGGAGATATCTCTTTAAAAGACCCATTGGGGGGAAGGTAGAAGTGAGTTGTCTGGGTCATTGTTGCTAGGCAGATTTAGCACTCCACACCCAGCTTCTGGAATTGGGTGTGGTAGTTTTGGGTATGATCTAACAGGTTCCCTATTTTCTCTAATTGCCTCCCATGAGGGTAAGCAGTCAGGACAGCTGCTTTATGAAGGGCTATCTGCCTTGTGTGAGTTGGAAGAAGCTGAGCTCTGGAGCAGAAAGTATTTCCTAACTCTGAAGCATTTTGCATCAGATTGGTGATATTGTTAACCTTCTAACAGGGAAGCTTGAGCAATGTTAATTATAGCAAGGGGAAACTGGGAGGGGGAAAATAATTTATTCTATTTTAATTGTATGCTTTGAATGTTTTTGTTAAATGGTCTCAACTAGTATGATTCACCAACTTTTCTTTAAATGTAGTAATTTGTTATTCTCAATTTTGTATTTTCTTGTAAGTGTGGTTTTTTTTAAATCTATACACCTAACTCAGTGATCTGGTTAATCAGATGGGTGATTGGCTAACAGTGATTTCAGCAGAGGAAGAGTCTGTATGGATTCCAACAAGCAAATGGAGGGAAGATGTTTTAGACTCAGCAAACCCTATAGATTTGGTGATCAAAGATTCTAACTGAGACTTAGGTGAACTCAACCTAAGCTTTTGGGAACTCTCAGTATCTTCTCACTGTGTTTCTGTGAGGACTGAACTGTTCAAATTTTAATTTTTCTTTATATTTGTGAAGATAATATCTGTGGATTATAAAATAACCATGTTCTGCTGTAAAAAAATGGATTTGTTCCTTTATTGTAAGATTTTTATAAAGTTATTTTAATTAAATTCATTCTTTAGTTCCTTTTGGGACTTGAATGTGGGGAGGTATTTTTAGGCACTGGAGAAAGGCAATGAAGTAAACTCCATCCCACCCAAAGGTTACACTGGGATGAGGTTAGCAAGTGAGACCAGGGAAACACTGAGGCCAAGGCAAGGCAGTTGTATTTGAAGGGATTACAGACCATTATTGGTGCCAAAACTTGAACACTCTTGCTGATATTCTACAGAACCAGAGAAACTGGAATCTTCTAAAGCTTTGGAATTTTTACTCCTTTCTTGGCAGCCTTTTCTAAGTTTACTGTGACTGATTTAAAAAAAATTGATCCTAGTCTCTGAGCAGCATTAGACTGTGAACCTTCACACCACCTGAGGATCAGGCCCACTACCTCTCAGCAGTCCGACACAGGCCTCATGACCTACAGTACTTCTCTCCCAGAGAATGAGAGGTATCTCCTTCACCATTCATTCAACTCACCAGAGGAGTCTGATATTTTGTATCTGCTCTCAGCCAGAGTCCACTGCCTGGGGGAGGGATCACTCAGTGGTTTGAGTATTGCCCTACTGAAGCCAGGGTTGTGAGTTCAATCCTTAAGGGGGCCACCTAGGGTTCTGGGGCAAAATCAGTACATGATCCTGCTAGTGAAGACAGGGGGCTGGACTTGATGACCTTTCTAGGTTCCTTCCAGCTCCATGAGATAAGTATATCTCCATATATAGAATAGGGGAAAGGCCAAAAAATTCAGTCTGAACAATTAAAAATTGTTACTGAATGATCCAGGATGTGATGAACAATGTGCTATGTGTGGCCCATCTTCACAGGTACTCTGTCAGTGTGGTAGATTTAAATAAAGGGAGAATTGATGCTCCTCATTTAAGAAAATGGGAACAAGACTATCCATGCCCCTTTAAGGGCTCAGTTGCAGCTCTGTCATGAGCCTAGATTAAAGGACTGCAAGTTGGCACAAACATCTGTTTTCCCTTGCCTCTGTCTCTAAACTTCTCCTTCCCTCTATTATTTATCTACCTTTGTTAACCCTAAAGGCATTTGGGGATATGCAGTTTGCATTAGATAGAACATTAAGAGTTGATAGTAAAAATAATCCAATCTCTCGCCTTTTTTTTCCTTTTGATTTTTCCAGGCAGAAATAACCTGTATGGTTTCATAAGGTGACTTTTAGCCTAAACTATGTTTACTTGGTTTAGTTTTACAGCTCTGAAAAACAAGAGGTTTTTAATGGCTAGGCTGACCACATCTTAATTATTGCAATCCAAGTGCCACCCCGAGTCCTACAAAAAGTGGAAACTTGGTCAAATTACAAAGGAGGAATGTAAATGAATAACACAAGTATGTAGGAACAGAATTAGAAAGGCCAAAACACAAAATGAGATTAAACTAGCTACAGGCATAAAGGGTAACAAGAAAACATTCTACAAATACATTAGAAGCAAGAGGAAGACCAAGGACATGGGAGGCCTGTTACTCAATGGGGGAGGATAACAGAAAATGTACTAAATGCAGAAATACTAAATGACTTTTTTGTTTGTTTTCACCAAAAAGGTTAGTAATGATTGGATGTCTAACATAGTGATTGCCAGTGAAAATGAGGTAGGAACAGAGGCTAAAATAGGGAAAGAACAAGTTAGAGGTTTTCAAGTCACCAAGACCTCATGAAATACATCCTAGAATACTCAAGTCACTCACTGAGGAGATATCGGAGCCATTCATAATTATCTTCAAAAAGTCATGGAGACGGGAGAGATTCCAGAGGATTAGAAAAAGGCAAATATAGTACCAATCTATAAAAAGGGGAATAAGAACAACCCCAGGAATTACAGACAAGTCATCTTAACTTCAGTACCTAGAAAGATAATGGAGCAAATAATTAAGCAATCAATTTACAAACATCTAGAAAATAATAAGGTGATAAGTAATAGCATGGATTTGTCAAGAACAAATTATGTCAAACCAACCTAATAGCTTTCTTTGACAGGGTAACAAGCCTTGTGGATAGGGGAAGACAGCAGTAGATATGGTACATCTTGACTTCTGATATTGTCTTGCAAGGAGGAGGGAGAGATATTGTTCTCATTAACCTCTGAGGATAGGACAAGAAGCAATGGATTTAAATTGCAGCGAGGGCAGGTCAGGTTGGACACTGGGAAAAAATTCCTAACTGTCAGGGTGGTTAAGCACTGGAATAAATTGCCTAGGGTGGTTGTGGAATCTCTGTCATTGGAGATTTTTAAGAGCAGGTTAGACAAACACCTGTCAGGGATGATCTAGATAATACTTAGTCCTGCCAAGAGCACAGGGGACCGGACTAGATGACCTCTTGAGGTCCTTTCCAGTCCTACAATTCTATAGCCAGGTCCTGGGCTAATTAAATGCCCTCTTTTCACTTGTCTTGTTTATCTTCAATAAATCTGGTTAACAGTGGCACCTAGTCTTAAGTAGATGTATGGGGAGGGGAGTATATTAATAAAAATATAATTAATCAATACCCATGTAATATGTTTTCTCCCCATGTG
Organism: Mauremys reevesii; assembly: GCF_016161935.1. NCBI lineage: Eukaryota > Metazoa > Chordata > Testudines > Geoemydidae > Mauremys > Mauremys reevesii. Next base: position 70,238,115 of record NC_052626.1, read on the forward strand.
TTTGGGCACAAACAATGGCAACTTATTTCATACCTACTGTAATTCAGAATCAGTTCCTTGCTACACAGTGTCCATAGCTCTGTGTTTAAATATTCCTTAAGGAGCTAGAGCTGAAAGATTGTGCCCATATTACAAAATGGATACAAAATTAAATTACTCAATCTCGTTGGCTTTGAGGATAATTGTTTTTGGTTTATTTTAAACAGCAATCCACTCCTCCTAGTAAAACATCACATATAACTAAAATGTTGATCCTTTTACGAATGTTGTCAACAACACAGCTGAATAAGCAAACAGAGTCTGGATCCAAATTTACCACCTTATGCCTGGGGGAAGAGGGTAGGATAACAATGGTCAAGTATACAGATACCAAGAATAATATAATTTATTTATGAGAATCCAAAGGGGGTATAACTGGAAGTAATGACCAAAATCAGCAACAGAAAATTGAAGGTAGATATCTGGTTCTGTATTCAATCAGCTGCCACTGGGGGGTGGGGGGAACCACTCACACTTTGGATCCTTTTATTAAAGGGTTAGATAGTTTCAGTTTTCACTGCCACCAAATTGACCCTTAATTTAATTGTGTTAAATACTTCAGGGTTAAATATAGCCCCCTTGGAATTTCTCTTTGAATAATGAATAGTGTTTTGTTGAAGGAAGTCATTTTAGATGCTATCCTTTCCTTTATGATGTCTGTATAGTTGTCTGAACTAAAGCAATCTCCACAAGGTAAAGGAAAATAGATAAAGTGTATTTACAGAGTTTAACGCTATTACTGGACTACAGTGCCTACAAGGACAAAACATAGAAACTTGAAACTGGTTGGGAAAATACAGGCCTGGAAGGGACCTTGAGAAGTCATTTAGTTCAGCTCCCCCTGTGCTGAGGCAGGACCAAGTAAACCTAAAAAATCCCGAACAGGCATTTGTCCAACCAGTTCTTTAAAATCTCCAATGATGGAGATTCCACAACTTCCCTTAGAAGCCTATTCCAGAGCTTAACTATTCTTATAGTTAGAAAGTTTTTCCTAATATCTAACCTAAATTTCTCTTGCTGCAGATTAAGCCCATTACTTCTTGTCCTACCTTCAGTGGACATGAAGAGTAATTGATCACAGTCCTCTTTCTAACAGCCCTTATCAGATTCCCCCCATCAGTCTTCTTTTCTCAAGACTAAATATGCCCATTTAAAAAAACTTTCCCTCATAGGTCAGGTATAGCCATAGCAACATAAAACAATAATACATCTATGAAAAGACCCAACACATGCTAATATCAAAATAAACTTACATGGAGCTAGAAGTCTTAGCTATTTTCTTAGGGCTAGACTCTAATGACCTTACTCACACTTATTAATATCTTACTTGGTGAGTAGTCCCATTGATTTAGGTGGGATAATTTGAGGAGCAAAGTGACCCTTGACAGGAGTAAGGGTGGCAGATGTGGCCCTCTTTTTAAGATCCTTGGGTTATTTTACTCTCAGTTCTTGGACTAGAAACCTAAAGATGATGGGCCAGATCCTCAGCAGGTGTAAATCAGTATAGCTCTGATTTCAATGTACACCTCCTGAGGATCTGGGGTGCACTACCTGTCAGCAATCCAACACAGGCCTCTGGCCTACCTTTCATCCTCTGAGAGGGACAACTGAGCTGTACTTGAGGTCAAGTACTGTACCCAGTAAGCCATTTATTCCACTCACCTGAGGAGTCAGAGTGTATTGGAAACTCCTTTATTGGTCTTTATTTTTATATCTAAACTAAGTATTTTCCCAAGCATTTCACAGCAATGTGCCTTTAGACAGGATTCAGAGCTGGGAGAAACAGCTATTTTCCAAATGACTAGCTGTTCAGTTAAGCTTATCGTATTTTTAAAACCGCTCAGACACATTAATATACCTCAAACCATAATATCACATGGATGGCACAATTTAAATCACAACATCATTAAGAAACAGAATTAATGTATGAATGATAGTCTCCTGCCACCATTAGGGGTTCCTTAAATCAGTTGAAGGGAATGTGGTGGGTTTGAGGATGAAGTATTAGAAGTTCCTGAAATGAGCTGGGAGATGATAGCTCTGGGTTGCAGAGATGTGCAAGGTGCCAAATGTGAGTGGGCAAGTTATTGGGGTACACAGTCCCATCCCCAATCACTCAAAATACTGCCCCAAAACTTTTAGGGACTAATTCTGCCCTGCTTTGTATCTTGGGCAGTCAGTTACACTTGAGCAAAATTGGTGTAAATGCAATTGTCCTGATTTGGTAATCTTTTATACTTTCTTTGCATTCATTTTGCAGAGGTGTAAATGACTCTACAAGGTACAAGGCAGTGAGGAATAAAGCCCAGGGAATGTCTGCTTAAAAGTATAGGAATCCTTGATCTATATAAGGACATAGATCATTGAAAATTTTGATCATATAGCACCACAAACCCTCAAATTGAACAGTAGGTAGGTAGGATTAGGGGATTTCCAAGGCTATGGAATGCAGTCTTGATATTTTGTCAGGTGTGTGACAAAGAGGCAGTTTAGCAAACTGGGAAAAGAGAGGCAAATTAAAGACATGGGCATTTCAGCATCTCTTTTGCCGTCTAAGATGTTTCCTTAATTATTTATGACTTGAAAGGTTAACATGCTTAATGGTTTTGTGGTTAATGAATAAAGAAGCTTATGTCATAATCCTTCACTGGGAGGTTAGCATTGTCTGATAAACTGTAACAATCGCAAATTCAGACTTTAGTCTAAGAAAAAAACTCTGCTGTGTGAATGCTATGGTAACATGACTGTCTCCAAGATCAAAATGTTTAGAAACATGCATGGCAGAGGTTGGCATTTAAATGTATCGGGGAAAATGTGTTTCGGTTTTGGGTTTTTTTTTTTGGCGCAGTGGGAGCTCCTCTGGGAACACAAAGCATTTTAAAAAGGAGTCTGCTACTTGATCCCACTACTTCTGCATGCCCAGGGGATGGGATGGGCAAAGGGCCAGGTCTGGTTTGGGTTGAGAACTCTTGTGGGATTTTCAGATGCATGCACTGGTCCCAACATGCACAATAAGGTACCTCTGAAACAATTGTGCCGCAGCCCTGACTAACTCAGTATGTACAAACAGCCACTCTCTGTCCCTTTCCCAAGCCACTCCTACAACCAGACAGACAAGACACAGGGATAACAAACGTAAAACTTGGGGGGGGGGTAAAGGGGGAAGTTGGAAACTTTCCCACAGAGGTTTGTCTGCAAAACAAATACTTACAAAATTACTTAGTGGACAAACTGAAAGACACAAGCACACATACATGCATGTGCAGGAGCCCCTCAGAAAGACACTAACTTCAGCCTGGGGAGAAATGGTTGGGTGTGGCCCTCTGGAGGAGCCTCTCTAGATGAAACAGGAAAGATAGAAAGAGCCACCAGTGAAATGACAAAGTGTTGTCCCCTCTTCCTTGTTCCCCTCTCAGTCATCCCCAAGGAAGGACACTATCTTCCCTTAAATCCTCAACAAATCATTATCATCATCCTTTTCCCCCTAATCCCAGCAAGGATTAATTTGTTCCTCCACATCCCAAGGATTATTAATAATGCTCCTGGAAACATGTAGGAACATGATAGGAAGAAGTGTATGGGGACCTATGGGTAGCGTTACCACCTGGCTGGTATTTATACTAGATATCTATACTGCAAAGGCTCTGTGCATTATGCAATGGACCAAGAAAGCGCTCTGGGGCAGTGATGAATGGGCTTTGTTTCAAGATAGATGTGCTAGATATCTAAAGACAATGTAGAGATTGTATGATGTGGAGTTTGGGGAGTAGCAAGAGGACTAGCATTAGGAAAGTTGATGCTATATGGATTGCCAGGATGATAGAGCAAATCCTGCAGTCATGATACACCCTCATTCGCAATAGCTATCCAGGTGCTCCTACAAGTTGCCCATAGATCTGCATCTTGGAGGGCTGAGTTAAGGTTATTTAAGTGTTTTAGCAAAAACATTTCCTGCTGGCAAAATTCTCTCTAAAATGGCTGAATCATTTTGTTCAAGCATATTTTAAAAATATCAACTGTAGGAAGGGATGAAGCATGGAAAATGTCAGCCCAAACAGTTACAACTTGCCAAAGTTATATGCAACTGAAAATAGGGAGTTATAATAGACAATGTTAGGCATCCTCAATTATAGGCAGCACTAGTGGTCTCCCTATAACAAGAGCATATAAAAAATGCATATAAGCAAAATTGGGGATGGCTCTGTGACAGGGTGTACCAAACCTGCACTGGGCCAACAGGGCCTGATCCATCACTGTGGACCCAGGAGACCACACCCCTCATCCCTGCAGTGCATGCTCTAGGTGGAAGGGACAGATAAAGGGAGGCAGCCCAGCTAAATCTGGGCTGGCTGAGGAGGAGGAAGGATGTGTGTTGCAGGTTCCTGCAGGGGCACCTGCGACTCTCTGAGTGGTGAAGCCAGACTATCCTGTGAACAATCAGCCAAACGTGGAGACTGACTGGGATGCTGAGCCACTGGCAGCCGAGGAGGTGCCTGAGATGAGCCTTGCAGTAGGAAGTGACCTAGTGAATGTATTAGAAGCTGATGCTTGAATCCTTAAGTGGGGATTTCCTGGCTTCATAGGGCCCTGGGTCAGAACCTGGTAGAGTAGGGTGGGGCTGGGTTCCCCTACCCCTCTGCACATGCTGCTGGGTGTGGCTACTGGGGACTCCAGCTACAGACTGGTTTGCTCTGCCCTGCCCAGAGGATCAGAGCCCACTAACTGCCATTGTTTGCCTTAGCCAGGAGTCTTGGAAGACTAGACACTGAGCATTTGTTCTGCCCTGCCCCAAGAGCTGCTGACTGTTTGTTTGCTTTGCCCTGCCCAGGGACTGCAGACTATTTGTTGGTTTTACCCTGCCCAGCAGGTCTGAGCCTCAGCTGCAATTGTTTGCACTACTCAGGAGGCTCAGGAGGCATAGACCAAGTGTTTACCGGTGCCCACCAGGGGTCCCGAATCCCCCTAACTGCAATTGCTTAATGCAACAGGGAGTCCCGAAGATTGTGACAGGGTATACCAACCATGCCCTGGGCCACCTGACACGCTGGGCCCCCTGTGACTGGCTCAATCTTGAGTGTGTTCCTTTTTTAACATATCTTAAATTACAGAACTTAGCACTGAGTTGCTTACCCTGAGGTTTGTGCATTGTTCACCAGATGTTATCAGACATGTATAATAACAAAACACTGCCTGCTTTAGCATTAGACAATCAAGTCATGTCAACCTTTTCAGCTTCCTGTAGTTCCCCCACATCAACGATTGCTACATGACTGGGAAAGCATCTTTTGATGGGCAGGTGCAAACTGTTGGAAGGACTGTCTTACCAACTGGACTTTCGCAGCTTGGCAACAAGTTTCCCATTTCTGGGAAGTCTCCAGAAGAATGACTGATAACTAGAAAACACTAACAAAGGAAAGAACCATATTCTTTGTCTGGACCTGACTGTCCGTCTTTCTGAGGCAGCAGATAGCTAAGAGCTGCAATCTGCGCAGTTTCGCCAATCACAATGGGCCAAAATCACCCCTGTTGTAACTGTCCTTAAGCCAATGGTTGAATTTGGTCCAATATGATGTGTAAGCGAGAAAAGCAAAGTCCTAAAACAAATCTTCCACCTTGCACTGCCAGTATAATCTCTATTGCGGAGATCAGAGTCAGTTAGCTTCCTATGTTGGAGAAAAGAAAGGTAGTTAAGAATGGCAATAAAAATATAAAATTAGAAAGATGTCCAATTACATACAGCCAGAGTCTCATATAGCTAGTTTCTGCTAGGAATACAAATGATTTGCTATTGACCAGTTCTACTCAGTACTTTGTGCCAACCTCAAGCATATTATATACTATTTTGTCTTCTGTTCTCCTTTTTAAAAGAGCCCAGGATCTTCCCTGAAGTAATGGGGCTGCAGATGCAGATAGAGTCAATGCCAGATTAAATATTCACAGACAAGCAGATTTCCTCCCCAAGTTGAAAAGATGGTTTTAAACTGAATAATTAACATATGACAAAAAGTCAGCCTGATTTCAGCCACGTTCATACATTAGGTCTGTCTATCTGTCTCTCTCTCTGCCCAATTGTCTCTTCTGCTATAACTGAGGAGGGGAGCCAGATCAGGTAGGTGGAGGCCATGCAAGGAGAGGAGCAGCAGCTCCATGGTATGCTGTTCCCTTTCCTCTGATCCTGGAGAAGTTTCCTTGGAGGTGCATTCTGGGGTCAAAGCTTTGCACAGCAGAAGAGTGTGTGTTGGGGGACAGCCACTGTCCATAGATTCATCCTGCCCCCAACCCCACAGGGTTTGTGAAGTGTGAGACTCTGTTAGTGTTATCTTATATGATGTTTCCCTCCTTGAAGGGGATTTGGGAGCTAGGGCTAGTGGGGACAGTAAAGGAACACAGCTGAAAAGGAAGAAGGAGGTGACCTGGGGAGTGTTCAGACAGTCTCAAGACAGCTGTGATTTCGAGGGCTGAACCCACTGCCTATGCCAAGGGGTGAAGGGGAAACAATTCTGTCCATTAATACTTCAAGTTTCTTGTCCTTGTCCTCCCCATGCAAGTTTTCCCTTCTGCCTTCTGGTCCAAATTCATGTCTGGAGGAACAGGCACAATTCCTACTGAAATCAATGCAGATTTTGTGAACACTACTGGCAGGATAGCCAGACATGAATTGCTTAAAGGGGAGTTTTCAAAGCAGGAGAAGTGTTTGGGAGAAAAGAATGATCTGTTTGGACTGCACTGAATAAAATATGAATTTTCACCGGGCAGTGAAGGTGAAAGAGGGGAGTTGAATGCTCCCAACCAGCACTGCCTGCTCCAGCTAATTATTGTCGCCCTCTTCAGATTTCAGAAAGAGCAAGTCTGGCAAGAAAGTGGTGCCCACATCCAAGAATGTGCCCAAGGGAGGTTACTGTACACAGCATTCTTATTGTCATATGCTGAAATATAGCAGCTCATGCCCCTGGGCAGTGTACACACTGTAATGAATGTAAAGTGAAATAGATGAACTACAGAGAAGTCATGAGCGAAGTAGCTGGCCCTGACACTAAACAACGACTACCTGGTCTCATATGGATGGTCATGCTGCAGATGCCAGAAGTCAATTACACACTTCTGCCTCTGCCATTATCAGCAGCAAAATTATGTTATGGCACCATGCTCAAGTGGACTGGCCTTAGGATTTGGCAGTAGCAGCAAATCAACACAGGAGAAGCCATTAGCTCTGAATTATACTCAGTTCATCACTGGAAAAGTCTGGGCTGCAATTTTAAAGTGGAAGAGCTCCCTATGTGTTGTTGCTGAGCCAACACTGTGGCTCCCGCCCAACGGTCAGCATATAGCATGGGCAGTGAGGGTGGGACTGGGAACGGCCTGCACTGAGCACATGTCATTTTCAGAACAAATGCTGCTACTTACTGCATGGTGCAGGAGTGTGTGACCTCACCCTTACCTTCCTTAATGCCATTTTAAAATTACATATTAATTGTGATTTATTTTTTCACCTGGAGATGTATGCAAAATAGCCATATTTTGAGTTATGTGCTCAGCATCACATCCTAGCCATGATGAGGTCTTCATCTGTGCTGTATGGGGGTATAGGGCACTGGCAAGAGGCAAGGTGAGGAAAAGATAAGAAACCCATGAAAAAAATACTGAATGAAAGGGCTAGAAAAAGGAAGGGTAGGAAAAGAAAGAGTAACTTTTCAGACAGGAAGGCTGATGGGCTAATTATGGAGCCAGTCTCAGGGGAAGCCTCCAGAAACACCTGCCTCAGTAGTAACAAAGATTGTGGCTGGAATGATGATATTCTGGGCAAAGTGAAAGAATTTATGTGCTGGCCATGAATATGATTCTTTTTAAATGGTGACTGCAGCCATTTGCACCTGCAGCTTTACAGCCCACATGTAGAGGGGTTGGTTCACTGTCTTCTGAATTTCCCTTCTATCTCAACCTTCAACAGCTACATCTAGTGCCCAGTAAATGTCAGGGGGGAGATCCTAACTCCCTCCAAGAATCCAACACACGAGTTGCCTTTGAAGAAGAAAGAACATTTTTACTTTTCCTTGAGGCTCTTGGCCTTCCAAAGACTTCTCCACAAAATGCAATTCTTCCTATGGGCATCTTTAGAGGTGATAATCTAGTATGGTAAACCCACATGCCCCCCTCATCCTTTTCCCTATGGATGCCCTATTTCATGCCAAGTGTATTTGAGGGTCTTTGTCATCAATGTGTAATGAGGTCCCTTAACCATGCCCTCTTCCCAACTTCTACTAAGGCACTCAGGGGCCTTAGGGTCATTTACACACACTTTTTGAAAACACTGTGAGTGCCCAGAGGGGCTAAGAACCTCTTATAGCCACCCAAACAGTCATTTTTGGGTGTGCAAAGTTTTGAGAATACTGGCCTTAGCAGTAAAACTTACTTTTTAAAGAGAAAATTAAATCTATTCTTGTCCCAGGGTGTTGTCTCTCTTGTACAGGATTTCTTAAAGTCATCCGATGGCTCCAAACCTTCAGGAGGATGATTCCATACTAGGTCCCTATTGCTCAAAGCAGGGGGTCTGGAACAATTTTTATAGTGGGGGTGCTGAGAGCCATTGAACCAAACTGTAAACCCTGTATATGATGGAAATCACTGCAGCCAGGGGGTGAGGCAGCACTCCTAGTACCCCTAGTTCCAGCACTTATAGCTCAAAGACCCTAAAAGCCAAACCAGATAGCTCCCAGAACCCCAGCTGCCCTTTCAGAAACGCAATCCCATGGCAGCTGATGGTTACAAGCTGAGTACCTCTTGCTTTTCCCTGTAACCAATGAACAGAACTGTCTTTAAAGAATACCTGTGCCAGTCAAGCTAACTGATTTCTATTTTATCTGAAACATATCTGGAGGCAGAAGAAAAGAATCTCTTGGACATTAAACACTTTTTTTTAAGATTAATTACTTTTGCAAAGTCAGAATGGGAAATATTTCTTACCTGTTGCTCTCTAGTGAATGTCTCTCTGGACTTCAAATGCAGGGCTTTTTGTTTGTTTGTTAGAAGAATTTGTTTTGATTGGCATGTAAGTGCCTCAGAGCAGCCCAAGGTCTCTGATAGCTGGGAAAAACTGAGAGAAACCAACTGAATCAGCCTATATATGTAAACTGTTGTGGGACAGCCGCTGCACGATATTTCTTTCTTCTCTTCCCCCCACCTCCCACCCTCTGTTTCATTGGACTAACTCTCCAAGCACTGCAATGAGAAGATGAGTGAGCTGCGTTTCTGGCCTCTCATAGTTACATGGCATAAAAGGGCCCACAGGTATTTTGTGAAAAGTGAGAAAGATGAAATGATCTCCCTGTGTGACTTCTTTTGTGTGGGGGAAAAAAAAAACCCTTGATGTTAATTCCAGATAGGCTGGCTCATTATAATATTGTTCCCCTTTCTTTCTGAGAAGTAGCAGATGCTACACTGTCTGTCTGTGCAGGGACTTACATGACCCTCATCACTGTAAACCCCTGCACCAGAAGAAATCATTGCATCTTTCATTTAAGGGTCTGAAAAGTATTTTTCAGAAGTTAATTAGTGAAGCATCATGACACCCCAGTGGGGCAGATAAATATTATTATCCCTGTGTCACTGATATGGAAACTGGGGTGCTGATAATTTAAGTGATTTGCCCAATGCCACACACAGAGTCCATGGTAAAACTGGGACTAGAATCCAGGCTAGTGTATGCTTGACAGCACTCCCGCTCTCTGCCTGTAAGCTGTTCAAATAACCACTGTGGGAGAGAAACATCAGTTTAAGAAGCATAATAGACCTATCCAGTAACCTATAGAGGTGCAGCCACTATTCCAGCCTATTGGTTGGTGCATCAGCTGTGTAGTCCTGCATGGCAGCCCCACTCTTTGGCCTTCTGGTGAATTTCACCTTTCAAATATACCACATAAAAGTCTGAATACTCTGGCTTTACGCAAGTGCAGTGAATTTGGTCCACTGAATAGAGCAAGGGATTCCAGTGGTGTCTATTGCATAAAATTATTTCCATGGGCTTTCTTTGTCTGAGATCCAGTAGTACACATTAGAAGAAGATACTAAATATGCATATATGTCATAGGAAAAATATATAAGGTATATTTTACTGTATTTTAAAAAAATAATGTGATCATGTACTTAAAGGCACCATGTACTTGAAGGCACCAAGCAGCGGAGTTAAGGTTGCAGAGGCCAGTTTAACTTCAGCATTTCTTGACTTTTTGAGTGCCTAACTGTGCAGCCCTGATATTGTCTTAATGTAGGTTTTTATGTAGCTATATAAAGGGCTCTGAGAACCATGCTGCAGAGAAAATCAAGTAGTCCTACAGTAAATGTATAGATAATGTAAATGTACATTACAGTTAATACTCATTGGCAATCACCACCTTGCTCATTTTTCTTGTATGGTGAACACTTTTCCCCTATACTCAGTCTTTCTGTCTGTCTTGTATTTTTCAATAATAAGCTTTTTGTGACAAAGATGTCTTTTTTGTTTGTACAGCACCTGGTACATTGTGGGTATCACTGGAAAAAAGAGAAAAATTAGAATAAGAATAACGAAGCTTAGAATCCTTTGAAGTTCATCCATCATTACTTATATCTGGTCTGTGTTTCACAGATGTAAAATGTAAGTCAAAATTTTCTGAGGCAGAGATGAATAATTTGGGCCTTTTGGTCCAAGGTGTTGTGTCTGCCCCAGCTTGTCAGGATGAGGAGAAATGGTTCACAGTTGAATGGCAGCAATTTATGTGAGAGAAAATCCAAAGTCAAATGTCACTGTCACTGTATATAAATATTCACCAGGTCTACAGTCTCTTCCAGGCAAGCTGTGTTTCTATTGCAGGGCATTTGCTTGCCACATATTTCTCAACAATTACAAAAAAATAAAAATAAAACAAATAGAAATTGGATAAATGGTTCCAAAAACCCAATCATGACATTCACACCATGTTTTCCCAGCTGAAGATTTAGTGGTGTTTGTCACAGTTCAGGGTAACCACACCTGTATTTTCCCTTAGTGGTCCAGCAAGGGTGCTCACTCTCAGGCTTCCAGGTCCTCTGCCATTGCCTTTCAGGGTGGAGACCTGAACTTCTCTCCCCTCTGATCAGGGTGTTTCCAGGTTGCACAGTTCCCTGCCTTCCTGTGTTATTCCCAGCAGACAGGCTGACAAGGACACCTGCTTGCTTTCTCTTCAGAGATGGTTAACAAGTGTAATTGCTACAGTTATAAGTTACCACACAGCATTTCCTATGCAAGCCTACTTTATTTTTTATTCTTAAGGTTAAAAAGCATTACAGTGAAAACACATTTAAAAACAATAAAAAAATCTACATGCATGCTAATAAACTCAACCCTAACATAGTTTCTAGCAGGAGCAATCCTTCAAACCCCCGCCCACAGGGGATTCCTTGTAGGTGCTGGAACTAGAAGTGCTGCCACACCACGAGGCTTGTAGTGGTTTCCATTGTATGCAGGGTTTACAGTCTGATTCAATTGCTCTCAGCACCCCCCACTATACAAATTGTTCCAGTGCCCCTGCCTGGTAGTTACAAGTTCATCAGCTTCAGCTCAGAACAAGCACTCAGTCTTTTGTGGCCTTATCAGACCCAGTTCTTTCAACCCTTCTGAAAGGACTGGGGCCTCCATGGATCAGGGGTCCTGTCCATTCACTGGATCAGGAAGAAGGCCATGAGCCAGTTTAAAATGAGGCTATTTATTCAACAGACAAATAAAGCTTTTTGGTCCTTGAAGAATCCAGTTTGAACTTTCCTGGGGGTGGCTTCTCTGTGAAGTTACAACTTGTATGAATTTGCCTAATCACCCCCTGCTGTTCCCAGGGAGTAGGTGCTTCTGGAGAGATGGGGCTCATGAAGAGAGGAGCAGTCCCAGAGAGCAAGTGTTCCCAGGGAAGGGATAGAAGCAACCCAGGAGAACAAATAGTGCATGGGACTTTCCAGGAAGCTATTATGGGCTTACTCAGCAAAGAGCGATGTACTGGGGAAGAGTGACAGCTGGCAGAACACCCTGCAGAGGCCCAATTCTAGACAAGAAATTCAGCTAGAGGTGAAGCATGGTGGGGGGCATGCGTGGTCACATGTCCTCCCCCCCCCCCCCCCCCGATTTGCTGCATGGCTTGTCCTGAGTATGCTAACATGGACTGAGCATGCTCAGTAACACTGCTGAAGCTGGCTGCCCTCACTCTGCCCCCTCCCCCTCATCAGCAGGCACGGAGCCTCTCTGAGAATAGCCTGTAGCTAAAGGGCCAAGATGTAAGACTGACTAACCCAGAGGTGGAGGGTTTTCTGGTGGAGTAGCTTATGTTTTTTGTTCAATAAATGAGACTCTCCACAGAGCCTGAAGGCCTGCTTGGACTTGTTTATACCTTGCCTGAGAGGAAACTGCGGCAGGGTTCACTTGAAGCACCATGCCTGACTGGGTGCTCTGGAAAGACATGCACTATGACAGACTATCTATGAATATATCAGTAAAGAACTCTTTCATGAATGAAAGATTCCTATATTTTTTATGCTTATTGCAGTTTATCACCAAGTATGAAGTGCAAATATAAGCACGTCCCTTTTTTTTTTCAGTCTATTTTGCATTTGAAGAGGCAGACAATTTTTAGTCATTATCCCAATTCTTGGTCTGTAATGACAGAGCAGAAGTGTGTGTCCATTTTTCAGTTGTTTTGAAGAAACACTGTTATCATCTTGGGCAAATCAGTTAACCTTTCTGTGCCTGAGTAACCTCATCTATAGAATGGTGATATTTCTTACTCATAGAAGTGATCTGAGGATGCATTTATTAATATATGTGATGCACTTAGAAGCTGTGATGGGGGACATCTAAGACCCCAGTTAGAAGCTAGTCTTTATTTCATCAGCAGGAGAGGAGACCTTGGGAATCCACACAGCTTCTTGGTAACATTTTAATGAGAATGTGCCATTGTTCCCATTAGCCAGGATCTTTACTACTTCTGAATTCTTCCTTCGTCTTTGAAAGAGTCTTTTAAACCACTTTTAACTGTATACATCTTATTATGTTCTTTTATGTTATTAATACTGAATTCCTTATTAGGAATTCAAAACACTGCTTTTGTGATTATTTTACTATCGTAGATGGTTGTTGTAAGACTATTTCCCTATGATGTATCAGAGGATTGTTATTTTTACTTTTCAAACATAATGTCATTGAAATGTATTATTATCATTATTAATACTCACACTTTTGTGACTGCCTCACAACCTGTGTGTTCAATTGGCCAACCCCTCCTGAGTCAGTCATGAGACTTGGGAAGGCAGATGAGAAGGGGAAAGTCTACTGAGACCATTAATAACCTCTCTGGAACTAGCATTCAATCAGCAGCCACAGTAATTGACTGGTGCAATGGAATCTCTCCCGGAAATAGTGTTTTAACTGCAGTGCTGTCCAATATGAGGGCAGAGAGAATGGCATTCACGGTCAAGTTTTTTGGATCTCTGCACATAGTTTCATGTTCTAGTGTATCCCATGTTGGTCCTGCCTCCTGTGAGCACCCAAAAATCACATTAGGGTTCTGTTCTTCACTACAAGATGCTAGTAACTTGCACTGAAATGAAAGGAAGTTGGATTCTGCAGCAAGACGATAGATATTAACAGATTAGAAACTAATAAAAATGAATTTTACATAGTGGAGTGCCATGCATATTTTTCAGCTCCTGTGCAGTTTAAAAAGTTTATCCTAAATGTAACAGTGCAGATTTCCTTTATAAACAGCCTGCCTGTAATTTCAATCACATCCTCTCCTGTGGCTCACCCAGTGGACAATCTGTACAAGTTGGTGCCCACAGAATCTAGCTTTTGCATGCTGGTGCAGCCTGGGTGCAAAAGCTATACTTGAGGATGCATTCAGCTGACTTTTCAAGCTGGTGTGTCTGGTGCAGAAACTGCCTGCATGCTAGTCAGAATGCTCATCCAAGGGAGTACTGTGAACATTACACTGCGGTGATCTTGAGCATCAAATATTGATACTTAGATGTAACCCAGCTCTGTTTGAATTATTCAGCACTAACAAGCAGCAAGGAGAGAACTAGGCAAGTCAGACATCTCTTCCAAATGCCCTTTAAACTCTCATGTAAGACTAAAGAAGTTTAAAAGAGGAATCCAGGTGCTAACTACTGCCAGGTCCCTTCTTCCTTCTCTCCAAAGTCATTAGTAAACTTTAGATCTTGTTTTCCAGCCATATTTCTGAAGCTGGACAATATAAGGACTATTTAATAATGTTTTTCCAAACCAATAGGTGTGTAAGCTCTTGACCGTTGAATTGTTGGGTCCTTTGGTTTAATAAGGTGAAATATTTTCCCCTCCAAAAAAAAAAAAACCCACCCCAAAACAAAAAACCCTTCCCAACCATCCTTGCATTGCTCTAAAACACAATGAAATTAGATCATAAACTAGAGAAAAGACACCAGGGAATTTAATCAGGGAGCAATTAAAATAGAGATTATTAGAGAGTTCAAAGTCTGCTAATAACTATTTCTCCGCTTTCCACTTTACTCTAAGAGTTCACATACCATTGTAGGCAGACCTTCATTGTTGCATACACATCAGAAAGACAGCACGAGAACTTGGTTGTGGGAATCTGAATTGCATGATTGTCCATTATGGCGTTTTACACCTCCTGTGAAGCGTCTAATAATAGCAACTATTAGAGACTAGCTACTGGATTAGATGGAGCAAGTGCTATGAATGTGATCTCGTACCCCTTTTATCCTCTGAAGAAGATTATGAAAGCAACAGTTTTTCCTTTAATCAGACCTCTTCATGGATCAACAACCTGGGACAAAGAACAATTTAATTTTCACCATATTACTTTTGCCTGTCCTTCAGGTGTTTATTATCATTGTAAAATTCAGCCTTGAGAAACTATTGCCTTATCTTATTAAATGTATCAATACCTATTTGTTATGCTGCTCAAAGACTGACCTCTTTGCAATAAAGGTACTTGAAAAAAATCATTTCCATGGATGTTTAAGTATCACCTATTGGGGGCACCAGCTTCTTGGTGCAGCGGCCAGTGAGCAATGCATTTATGACTGAAGTGAGTTGCATGCAAGTGTCATATGGAACTCCATGTATAGCTTAAACCTAAGTCTGGTCGGGCTAAAATATCATTTTTTGGAACCAAGATCTGACTGTGACTGGGTAATTGGACTGCTCCATAGTTGACAGTGGGAGGATAAAAAATTAAAAGCTCCTTTGAGCAGAAAATCTACCATAGGTGCCTGACCTCATTACAGGGAATGTCAAACACAGCAGCTGATGCATCAGGGGCTGAGGAGAGGAATGTGGCTCAGCTGCAGCTAATTGCTCCATCAGAGAGAAAAACCAGGAAGGGATAGTTCTGGCCAACCAATCTTCGGCAAGACCAAACTCAGTCGATGCAAAGGTAAGAGAGAGGCTCCAGAGCTCTTCTGCCTTTGTTTATTGAACTCTGGCTGTGAGAAGCCCAAATGCCTGGGCCATTTGAACGAGCTCTGGAGCCCAGAACTTTGAATTGTTTCCCCTGCACCTACCTTGGTCTCCCTGACTGGTTGCGATGACCTAACAGCAACCAATCCTACAATGCATAGTTAACACACAAGTCAATGAGAATGACTGACTTTCTACTGAGAAATTGTTTAGTTACCTCTCGCATGTTCACAGCAATTGCTCAGAGAAAAATGTCACTCCAAATGGACAACTGCTCCATAAAATGCTCCCCATTTATCAGACATTAAAAAGGCCATATTGTTCTTCAAAAAATGAACCATGATTACCCATAGTGCAGAATGTACCTTGTAGTTACACGGTGTGCTCAAGTAATTAAACATCAACTAGGAGTGTCTACTTTTTGCTCAGCCAAGAGTCTATGTTCAACCAGTTTGACAGGAATCCAAATATTGTATGATGGTAACACAAAGACCCTGTTGTAGATCCTTGCTCGATTGGGTTGGGTGCTGAACAGACAAAATAAAGATGTCCCTGGCCTGAAGAGCTTACAGTCTACATTTAAGACAAGAAAGAACAAATGAATTTAAACAAATTGATGGAGAAAAGGGAAGAATGCCAAGGGCAAGAATGTTAACATAGTTACACACGGTACCTAGAGTACAGCCTGATGATCACTGATTCAATTAGTCTTTTAAAAACAAACACAGAAATTACCTCTGTCTATGATTTATTCCCAGTTTCAAGTGTGTGTGTGTGTGTGTGTGTGTGTGTATATAAAGTTACAAAGTTGCAGAGGGGGTGTGTGTGTATATACACACACATGCTCTCACACATATACTTAAACCCCTGCAACTTCATAACTTTGTAGGATAAAGTAAAAACATCAGCCCAACAATTCCCTAGCACCCGCCCCCCTTTTTTTTTTGCTGCTCAGGGTCTGAGGTGTTGCCATCTTCCCCAAAGTCAGATGATTCTCCTTTAAGGAAAACACCCCTAATGCACAATGGCAATATCACAGGTCAGTCAAGGCCTCTAGCTGTTTCCTTTCTCACCTTAGTCACCTCTAAGCAAACTATTTCTAAGTCAACAGCAAAAGCCCACAGATGATACGCTCCAATGATGTCACAGGGTAGTAAAGGTACTGTTCAAGTCCAAAGGAATAGCATTAGGGGAGGTACTGACTGAAATGCCCATCATCATGGCACTGTGGCCCTGCAGCCATTCCAGTCTCCTCCTCAGATGTGCAGGAAATAAACACCATTAAAATTACAGGAGTACTTTATCTCTGTAAATATTTAATAGAGTAGGTGCCAGGAGATGGCACTCAAGAATATGTAACTTAGTTTATGGGATTTGTAGGACCAATAAAACTTCCTTTTATGTACTACAAATTGCTTCTCCTGGCAGCTATTTACATCTGCTGTTAACACAAAGGTGAAAGAGAGGCATAGTTTAGTGGTCTGTGCATAGGGCTAACAGTCTGGAATTTCTGAGTGGCCATAGACAAGGAATTTGCAGCCAAATTTTCAAATGTGGTCACTGATTTTGAGTACCTCCATTTCTGGTTTTCCAGCATGAGACACCTTAAGGTGAAAGCTTTCTGTTTGTATTCATTTTGTTGTTGTTTTTATTGAGTTGGCTTTCCACACATGGCACATAAAGAATATATTTGGTTACGGATAGACACATCCATTACAGCATAACCAGAGGAGGAATTATGTCATTTCATGTTCCAATATCTTGGTCATGAAACCTGCAGAATGTTGATATTTTTACTTTGAGGAAAGGTACCCTGAAGGCAAGAGGCTGGCCTTTGCTTCATTTTTCTGCCTCTGCTAGGTTATTTGGGAACATTTTCTCTGAGCATGCTGAGAGCCATGTGAGAAGTTCCCTTTAGTCATGCCAAGTCTGTGCTCACAGACACAAGTCCATTATTTGTGCTGGATGTTATTACTTCAAGCAGGGTATACAGCTGCACAGCAGGAATATTTAATCAGGAACAAGACAAACTTTTGTAAGCTGCTTATTCTGATTTGGGATTGCTCCTCCATGTCAATTGATATTGGAAATAATTACTTTTTAGGACCTTTAGAGGAAAAGATGTGTAAAGAAAAATTAAAATCTAATTAAACTGAGGCAGAAAGTCATGTCTGAGTTGACAAATCATAAGCTTTCTCAGTGTTCAAAGGTTACAGTATCCTTTCATCCGTGGAAGTCGTTCATTCTTTCTTGCTCTTGGTCTTGTATATTTAGTTCTTCAGTGGCAGGAGAAAGCGAAGCATGTAGATTTATCACACAAAAATAATTGAGCTACAGAGACAGTGCCAATGAGTGCGCAAGACAAGGGCATCGTTGCAGATCCCAAGGCAGTATTCTCAAGAGTAAGGATCTTAGTTTCAGAGATTTAGTGAAATTCTAGTTTGGATAACTACCTTCTGCTTCCATTAAATCCTTCTACATAAACTGTTTAGCAGTCCTCCTCACTATTAAACTGCTGCTGCATTACACCACAAAGGCAGTGGGATTTTGATGGTTGGTGAAGTGATTCTTGAATGTGTCAGGCCAGGTTCCCCATCCCATTATACCAGTTTTGTGTCAACTGGTATAATGGGATGGGGAACCTGGCCCGACACATTTTGTGTTCCAACATTGACCTTGATGGAATTACATCAGTGTATTGGAGTGGACAATCAGACGCATGATATTCCCTGACAAAAGCTTTAATATCAGTTAAGAGTACCTATTAGTCATTTAAGGGTGAAAATACTTACAAGAACATCAAAATTATACAAAAACACAAAACAAAACAAAAAACCCAGCCACTAAAAAGGCATTGTTAATTGTCAACTTAAAAGAAATTGAACCACTTGTAAATATGGAAAATTGCTGTTCCATAATATAAAGCATTTTGGGATCCTTCAGTGTGAAAAGCACTACTATAAATAAACTATTATTATTGCTAATGTAAAAATAGCCTTATCAGATCCATAAGGATGAAGTCAGAGATCTATGGCAGAACTGACAACTTACCTGGTTTCTAAGCAGAATCTTTTTTCAGGTGCTCCTGTGCTCCAAACAGGACCTGGTACCAGCTGCCCATCACATTTATGTCACTACTGGAAAAAAAGATACAGTTTGGTCAAAAAGGAGTGATTTTTGCCTTAATGTTAGTTGTGGGCAAGACAGTGTCATATTAAAAAACGTCTTAATTTTACTTTTTTAAAGGATTTTTGTTGTGATTTCACTGAAATGCCCAGATTCTGCAAAATAACATCAATTTTGTGGGGCAGAGTTTTCTTGCTCAAGGATAAGACTAGATTGGGGTGAAAAAATAACCCATTTTTACTCCTGAATGTCCAATTTTTGAATGAAACTCACATGTCCCCACAAATTCCAATATGTTGAAGTTAGCAGCACTGCTAAAATGTTATAATTTTACATAGTCCTACACCATGCATCCCTATACTGAATTCTACTGTCCCAAGCCTACATGAAAATTAAAATCATGTTGGGGTAAAATAAACTCCAAGCATGGGAGTGAATATCTGATGCATAACACCTACTGAAAAGGGAGAAATCCTCAGGAAATCTAATGGGCAGATATGGTCATATACAGACAGATCTTCATCTGATGCGTACCAGCATAGCTCCACTGACTTGAATGGAATTATACTGATTTACACGAGCTGAGGATTTGGTCCATCGCAAACATATCTTCTAGTAGAAAAGTTACAAAGCACAGATGTGGCAATCAAGGGGCTAGAGCCTTGCAGCATTTAGAGAGATTTGGTCCATTCTAGCAGTGCTGGAGGCTAGAACGGGAGGTAGGCCAGAGGCATTCCTATCCTCTGATGAGCTCCATTATTTGGAACAGCCTTTAGGCAAGCAGGAATTTTATGTTGCATGATCTTAAATTTACAAGCTGATTTTGCAATCTGGGTGAAGAATGGGGTCCACCAGCTGCCTTTGATATACTGAAAAAAAAATCTAAGAGATAGTGAGTGGAAGAGGAATGAGGGATGAAACATCTTGACAGGTATTTAGCCACCTATTATGATATCTTTTTGCACCTGCAAGTAGAGGGCAGTTAGGTGATGTTTAGAACTAGTTATAGATTTAACAATGATTCTGGAATTTCTAAAGTCCTCCCACACAAAGATTCAAGATGGAGTCACTGGTGGATTCCAAAAGAGAATCACTGGATTGCTAGAGTGCAGAGATTCATGGGAAATTGAGATATACTTGAGTAGAATTCTTTGTGAGGAAGATTTCACACATAGGGAGGTGGCAAGGCTAACCTTAATGTGTTAAAGTCCCCCCTCACAGCATACATGGTTGCATGAAGGGATTAGTGGGGTAGATTTTCACTAATTGAAAGGTTTCTGATTTTTCTTCAGAAATCTTAAAAGATGCTCAATTAAAACCCAACCTCTCTGTGTTGTGTTGAGGTAAAGAGAAGCTAGTAATATCACTGACTTGGATGCGGAAGAATCTAAGTCTGGAACTCTGCCTT
Organism: Mauremys reevesii; assembly: GCF_016161935.1. Classification (NCBI taxonomy): domain Eukaryota; kingdom Metazoa; phylum Chordata; order Testudines; family Geoemydidae; genus Mauremys; species Mauremys reevesii. The sequence goes on from NC_052626.1 coordinate 70,258,142, forward strand.
TGTTTAAAGCTTTAGACACATAGACCATTCTGTTTTAAATGTAAAAGGGCAAGAGCAAGTCATGATTTGTTTTGTGGGAGATGAACAGCTATGATTTCCCCTTCTCCCTTGATATTAGTGGCCCATGAAACCTCTTCCTTCAAGTGTCCCTGATACTGGTCCTAGAGAAGTGTAGGAGTGTTGTTCTTTATAAAAGAGGTTGTTTCTCAATGGGGTGCCAGCTGGTAATTGGTTGGTTTTACAGTTAAGGGGACAGTCTAGGAATTATAAAGTGTTGTCAGCAGTGGGAAATCAGGGTGGTGTGATAATTTTGGTGGGAGTAAGTCCCCCCACCAACTTGTGCCTCCTCATATGGGCTGAGCACAGTTGCTGCCTCTGCATTAAGATGAGCTGAAGGGTATGTCTACACTACAAGACTATTTCGAATCAACTTAAGTTGAATTTGTGGAATCGACCTTATGAAGTCGAATTTGTGTATCCACACTAAAAACACTAATTTGACTGTCTGAGTCCACAGTAACGGGGTCAGCATCGAATTTGGAAGCGGTGCACTGTGGGAAGCTATCCCACAGTTCCCGCACTCCCCGCTGCCTATTGGAATTCTGGGATTTCCCCCCAATGCATGCTGGGGGAAAAAATGTGTCGAGGGTGGTTTTGGGTAACTGTCATCATTGAACCGTCAATCACGCCCTCCCTCCCTCCCTCCCTCCCCGAAAGCGCCTGCGGGCAATCTGTTCGTGCACTTTTCTGCTCAGTGACAGTGCGGGCGCCACAGCACTGCGAGCACGGAGCCCATGGCAGTTATGGCCGTTGTCAACTCCTCGCACTTTATCGTCCACCTCTTCCACAGTCAGCTGCTGAGAAATCGCGCTAATTTTCAATGGTGCTGCGAGCACTGGTGGACCATGGGGGACGTTTTACCAACATCAACGTTAGGTGGCCGGACAAGGTTCATGACGCGCGTGTTTTCAGGAAATCTCGTCTGTTTAGACGCATGCAGGAAGGTAGTTTCTTCCCAGACCACAAAATAACTCTTGGGGATGTGCAGATGCCTATAGTGATCCTCGGGGACCCAGCCTACCCGCTAATGCCCTGGCTCATGAAGCTCTGTGCAGGCGCCTTGCACAGCGACAAGCAACTCTTCAAGTACCAGCGAGCAGCGAGCCGCGTGACCTGTGACTGTTCAGTTTCTTTACAGAGAAGCTGAACCTGCCCCTGTTTCTTTACCAAGTTACTGTTGACTAGCATCTGCAGTTACATACCCCGTCCACCCCACTTCCCCCACTTCCAACACATGTTTAAAAATAAAACAGATGGTCCACTGTGACTTTACAAAGGTTTCTTTATTGATGACTTTGCGTTAAAGGGTTGAAACTGGCACGCAGACTGTGCTGGGTAGGGTGTGCGGTGATGTAAAAACCGCCTCTAAACTCGAGGAATGACAGGCTCCTGCTCCCAGAGTGGTCCACAGTGCTGGACTGGTTGTTTCAACGGAGCCTGCCATCCCTCCTTTTTGGGACTCTGTGTGCGGGGGCTATGTGGCCTTGCGGCGGGGGAGGACGGATACAGATTCCTCTGCTGCGTGGCTCTGTGGTCCAGGACAGGGACCGTTGCATGAGATCTGTAACCCCTCCCGCTACAAAGTCACGGACCCTGCACCCACACAGAACCTGCAAACCACCTCCCATACCGACCAGGGTGCCTACTGACTGCACTGTGTGTGTGACCTGCTGCTGATCCTGCCCCTGTCTCTGTACCCTGCTAAAGGTGACTGTCCTATGCAATACCCTACCCCCTTCCCCACCCACCCCTTCAAACGCAGCGTTGTGTAAAAAAGCACTACACCTTCTGCTGCTGTCATAAGTGCCCCTGGCCGAGATCGTCCGGGGGCGCAAAAGACAAAACTGGGAATGACTCCCCGAGTCAATCCCTCCTTTAGACCGGGCGTAACATTACGGTAATTTTCCTAATTAGATGCAGGAGTCGCCAAGCGAGATCGCCCTGAGGAGGGTCACTGAAGGAGATAGAGAGCGCATGTTGCGTGAAAGCCAGCACAAACCAGGGCCCTATGCAGCCGTGCTCGGGGAGGCAATGCTCCCTGAGTACCTCATGAAAGCCTGGCATGGAAAGGTGTGCTACCACGGAGCACCCAATAAGGCAGCTCTCCCCAGGAACCTCCTGCGGAGGCTTTTCGATTACCTCTAGGAGAGCTTCGTGGAGATCTCCCAGGAGGATTTCTTTATGGTATCTAAAAATAGAAACAGTCCCGCCTAGAATATGGGGCAACTGTACTAGGGTTTTACTGTATCAGAGAACTACAGAGCACAGCCGCTCTGTGTCAGATCCCACAGGAATGACGAGCTGTGTGCCATTCACAGGGGGTGCCCCTGCAACAACCCTACCTGTTGCTTCCCTCCTCCTCCAGCCTTCCTGGGCTACCGTTGTAGTGTCCCCCCATTGTATGCTGAAGTAATAAGGAATGCAGGAATAAGAAACAGTGACTTGTTAGGGAAATGAAATGAGGGTAAGGCAGCCTCCAGCTGCTATGATAGTCCAGGCATTACAGAATCTTTTCTTTACACATGAAGGGCGGGAGCTGATGGAGCTCAGCCCCCTGTTGCTATGATGAAGATGGTTAGCAGGCCGTCTACTTATGGGCTGATGATGAGGACAGGTAGCAGTCCTATTGCACTACATCATCTACCGCAAGGCTGATGATGAGGACGGGTACCAGTCATTTTGCACCATCAGTCACCCATGAGGCGGGGGAGGGGGGGTGAGGATGCTACCGTAGCGTGCCACAGCATCGCGTCTACCAGCAGCATTCAGTACACATAGGGTGACATTTACAAGAGTCAAGAGATGATTTCTTTCCCTTTTCCTTCTGGGGGTGGGGGGTGGCTGTACATTGACGAGCTATGCCCTGAACCACCGCGGACCCTGTGTTTGACCCTAGAAGCATTTGGAGCTCAGCCAAGAATGCAAATGATTTTTGGACACAGCGGGAACTGTGGGATAGCTTGCATCCTCAGCCCCCCCCCTTCCCTCCATGAGCGTCCATTTGATTCTTTGGCTTCCCGTTACGCTTGTCACGCTGCAGCGTGCTGACTCTCTGCTACGCCGTCTGTCCGTTTTTTGGAGCGCAGCTCCGAAAGCACAGACTCCTCGCCCCACACACCAATCAGATCCAAGAGTTCCCGGTCAGTCTATGCTGGGGCCCTCTTTCTATTCAGAGATTACATGAACTCCTCTGCTGGAGAGCTCTGCATTGCTGCTGGTGCTGCTGAGCTCGCCCCAATGTCCAACCATGAAATGAGATTCTAACTGTCCAGACAGGAAAAGGAATTCAAATTTTCCCGGGACTTTTCCTGTGTGGCTGGTCAGAGCATCCAAGCTCGGACTGCTGTCCAGAGCGTCAACAGAGTGGTGCAGTGTGGGATAGCTCCCGGAGCTACTAAGTTCGATTTGCATCCACACCTAGCCTAATTCGACATAGCCATGTCGAATTTAGCGCTACTCCCCTTGTCGGGGTGGAGTACCGAATTCGAACTAAAGAGCCCTCTAGGTCGAATTAAATGGCTTCCTGGTGTGGACGGGTGCGCGGTTAATTCGAATTAACGCTGCTAAATTCGAATTAAAGTCCTAGTGTAGACCAGGCCAAAGACTGAACAGGTCTAGCATCACCAAAATACTAATGGCTGCAAATGCTATGTGGCCTACTCCCACTGCACCACACAGAAACCCTGAGTACACGCTGCATCCTTTTACATGTGGTATGAGAGGCCAGAGAGCTCAGAAGGTATTATTTTGCTTCATGGAAGGACATTGCTTTCTGGAACTCCATTATGGCTGAGCAGCACCAACCCCAATACCTGGGCAGTGCATAAAAGGTACCTTTATCTTTATCCTGCCCTTTATCTTTATCTAGCCCATAATGTGTCTTACAGTGGGTTCATGATGCCCACAGTTAGAGCACACAGCTCCCCAGGACCCTATGAAGAGAAATCAAGCAGGATAAGGGTGTATGTTCTTCTTTTGGTTTTGGTGGCAATAGTCAGCTTCTCTTCTAGTGCAACTGGTACATGTAACAGTCAGCCTATACTCTCTGTTACCTCAGGATGCATGAGCTTCCTTGTGGAACATACAAATGGACAATGATGCGTATCACTCCAATTCTCCCTCTGCTTCACCGAGTCTGCCCCCTCCCAAGCTGTGGATCAATTAGCCTATGTTAGGGCTTTGCATGGGGCCCAACGAAAAGGGGACCACACTGTGGAGGCAGCTGATTTCCTATCCTCTGCATGTGGGGGACCCAAGCATGGATAGTTTCCTGTCTATGCAGAACCAGAAGGCATAATCTTGTCCCAATTAATCCTAGCGTATAAGGTTTTTTATTAGATTATACCTAACATCACCCTCTCTAGGATAATAATCACCTTCCTTTGGGATGGCAACCAACTAAGCACACAATACTGCAGATAGGGTAACAAACACCTTATATAGTAAAAATATACAGCACTGTTCTCTGTAATGATCACAAGGGAAAATTATGCAGCAGCAATTTCAAGCAGGCTGTGCTTTAGTACAAAACTGTACTCCTACTTCAGTCTTTTAAACCCTTACTTACAGAACATCCTTATCTGTGTATCATTTAAAAACAGCAGAACCAATTACTTGAAAGTGTTATCCTCTAAAGGAGGCTCACTGAGGTCAGGAAATGGCTAGGAGAACTTGGCAAGGTGATCTGTTACTTTTGGGCAGCAATGACTAATCCATTGGTCTATATGGATGTATTTAAATTAGATATATACAGGCAATGCATTATTTATAACCAAAGGCATGAATAATTCAACATGCCCACGTTTAGCAGGTATCCAGTCTGTACCAAAAGTCTAAACTAAATACTCGCTCTCAGAATTATAGAGAGACTATCAGATGACAGTCTTGTATTTATACTTTCCCCCTTATGTTCTGTCATCTTTACCTTGGTGTATCTCAAACTCAGCTGTGTCTCTTGTTTTGGAAAGTGGATCTGGCCAATAAACTCTGCAATGTTCTCTTTCTCACTCCCTTCATCTGAAGAACCCAAAGCATATTACAAACACTAATTAAGCCCCCTAACACACCTGTTGCTATCATGTCTATTTTAGAGTTATGGAAACGAGGCATAGGGCAGATATGGTACTTGCCCCAGGTTATACAGCAAGTAAGTAACAGAAAGGGGTAGTAGAATACCCTTGGCCTAACACACAGTCCCTTGCTCTCCACTAGATGATGTTCTCTTCTATACATTAATGGAATTAGGGCTCATTTGTGGTAGTACCTTAAAGTCTGTGATAGATGGTGGTGTAGATGCTCAATATCCTAACATCTACCTACTCCTGCATGTCTGACCCCAAGGCCCAGGTAGCCTGTGGGGGTGGGGAGAGGGAGAGTGTCCTTGCTCTCTGATTAAGTGTGTAGTCCAAATCCCAACCTAACTGTTGTGGTTATTTAGGAAAATCATGGTTGTCTCCTTATTCTGGCTTTTCACTCACTTCTCTGGCCACAGCTGCCAGCCTCTATTCTATTTTATTCTATTCTATATAGGATCTTATGCTGCCTTCACCACTGAGGTATCTAAGTGTAGCACATTAAGCAATGTGCCTGTCATCTGGTATGAATGGTTTGTTCTTTTTCTCCTCCTCGGCCCAAGCAGAGAATTGTGTGTGCAGTGAAGTGTTTTGGTAAGGTTTTTTTTAATGTACATGGTGCTCTGTGCTCATGTTAGAGAAAGCAGGTTGAAGAAGTGACCCTTGCATTTAGAGCGGAAGGTGGTAAGGTTTGTGATGCTCTTTAATTCCTGTGGAGTTCCAACAGCTGGGACCAGCTTTCTAGAAAGTTTTGTCTCCTTCATGGATGAGCTTTACCCTTATTGTAGAGAGTTCCATTGTGCCTGAGGAGTGAAGTTATTGCCCATGTCTTCATCCTAGAGCTTTAATTGATCTTTTAGCTATTCTGGGCTCAGATCTTGGAGCACCTTGAACCTGACTCAGTAGTTTATGAGGAGCGCAGTGTAAAGAGCGTCAGACAAGGCTGATGTGTCATCATAGCTCATGTTGCTGAGGAAACATGCTGCAGTGTTCTGTAGTAGTTGGAGTTTTCTAATGACTTATGTGTTCATGCTCAGGTCAACTGCATTGCTGTAATCTAGATGGGAGGGGACAAAGGCATGCATAATCATGGCCAGGTCATTGTCCACCAGGATGAGACAGAGTCTCCTAGCCAACCAGAGACAGAGGATCCGTTTTACCAGATCCTGTTTCTCAGAATCATTAACATTGTTCCAGGCCACACTGGAGAAATTCAAGGGACTCACTGAAGAATGAACACATATACATACATCTGCCAACAGTCCCAATTTTGCTTGGACATTCCTGGGTTTTTAAGGGAAGCTGGTGTCCTGGACTCCTGGACTCTTAGTACATACAGGGAGCTTCTCTTCCCCTCCAGGAAAACAACCAGCAGCTCCTTTGCTAGAACTGAACTGCTAGTTGTTTTCTTGGAGGTGAAGAGGCTGCTGCTACAAAACAGCTCCTTCTCCAGCTTCCAACTGGGCCTTCCAGGCTGGGACGAATAGTTCCTCCATCGTATCTCTAACAGAGCTTCCCAATCTAGCAATTCTCCTCCTGACACTCACCAAACCTCTCTCTCTGCCACCTGCAGATCCCCCCAAACCCACTGAACACACTTATATCTTCCCCATACTTTCTCCTGCCTAGTGACACCCACTCATCCTCCCCCAACACGTCCCTAGACCAACCAAAGCCCCGTCATGTCCTATCAAAATCCTTCTCCTCAGCAGTCTCCAAAACCCTGGCCTCTTCACAGAATTGTCCCAGGATAAAATGTTTAAAGGATATAATGTTGGCAGCTTAGTCCTTGTTTACACTAGGGGACTGTTACAAAAAACCTCTACCATTGCTAATACTGGTACAGCTGCAGCGTACGCTGCTCTCCAGCTCTGGCAGCTGTTTTCAGCACCATGTCAGTTAAACCTGTTCAGAGCAAGTCTAATTGACAAGGTGCAGAAAAGAGCTGCCAGACACAGTGAGCCATCTTCATGAGAGCTCCCAATGCTGCTAACACTGGTGCAGCTGGTGACAATTTCTGTAAAAATTCCTTAGCAGAGAGACAGCCTATGTGTGCAATGGAGGCAGACTGAACTTGGAACATTGCCAGAAAAGTGATAACACTCATACCAAACATGCTGCAAAGGCACAAAGTGCAGTTTTCAAAAGCTTCGAGCTCAGTCAAATCAAAATCAATTTTCACCCAGACATTGAAAGTCACTTCGGTTCAATGCAGACTAGTTCCCCTCCAAACTTTATCTTTCTTTCCCCAGTCCCTGAACTGTTCAAGATTCAGACAGTCCTAGCATTTTTGGGTGCACTTGTGAAATATTATTTATTGCTACCCCAACCACAAGTGTAATCAATTGAATCTGATTACACCTGTAAGCACGGGACATTCTGAAGATTTTGGAGAGGGTAATGAATCTTTGGGGTACATCCCATACTGGATGCACAATCATTTTATATGAAGTGTATGCAGGGGAGATCTTTTGTTTCCCTACAAACTATGAAAGTGAAAGTGGAACCCATTTCCACAAGCCTTTCAACATTAAAAGTTTCCAGAGGAAATTAGATTAATCCAGAATCCCACAACTTTAACAAGAGGAAGGATAGCTGAGGGTGCTAGCCTGGGGCTTGAGAGACACGGGTTCAACTCCCTGCTTATCCACAGACTTCCTTTGTGACCTTGGGCAAGTCACTTAGGCCCAGGTTCACAAAGTTATTTAGTCTCCCAACTTCTACTGATTTCAGTGGAAGTTAGGTGCCTAAATACTTTTGATCTGGGCCTTAGTTTCTCCATCCTACAGGTCTCAATCTGTAAAATGGGAATAATAGCACTGCCCTACCTCACTGGGCTATTATGAGTACAGATACATTTAAGATTGTGGGGCACTCAGATACAATGGTAATGGCAGCTAAATAAATAGGATAGATAGATATGACACCTTTCATCCTAAAGCACCTTACAAATATGTATTATTACAGAGCTCACTGCCGTAAGACTGAAACTCAGCAGCTGTGTTACACAGCCACGGTATAATGGTGCACAGCAACACTACACAACAATTTAAAGTAGGAATGGGAGTAAAAACCATCCTACAGAAACTACAGATAAATCGTAGGTAAAAAGAATGTAACTTCTCAAGTTGGAATTTTGGAATTTGGCAAGGACATGAGGAGCCTTCCTGTATGAAAAGTGACAAGAGATTGTAATGGCCACCAAGCAGCAGATCCTAGTTTTATATCTCTGCTAAAAGATGGTTTTTATGAGGGAAGAGGTCAGTGCACTTGTGACTGGTCAGCTGACCCCCATTTGGGCTATAAGAGAGGTACGTAGGCCCTGCATGAGCTAGGCCTGAGAATCAGTCAGGAAAGGGGCAGAGAGAGCAGACAAGGGGCTCTCATTGCCTGCTTCCTTGGAATAGAAGACAGGCCAGGTAGTGGGAGCAGGAGCAGCCAGAAGTTCCCTGAGTGTGGTGCCAGCGTCACCTGGGAGGCAAAGCAAAGGGAATCTTCTGGGGAAATGAGTGTCCAGGGAGAGAGCCATGGGAGGCAGTGCTCAGTTAACAGAGTATGGGAGAATCTTGAAATAGGCCCTGAAGCAGGAGGAATTGAGAGAGGCAAGGAAGAAAATCCCCTGGGAGCTATAGCCCAGAGTGGACTGAGGAATTGTGTTTATTTTTTGCATGTTTGATAAATAAAACTGTCTGGAAAAGACACTCTGAGTGTAGGATTGGATCCTTTGTGGGCTGGGGACAAGCCAGCACCCTACAAGTGGCCCTTCAAATGACACAGTCCTTCCTAACACCATTCTGGGGTATTGCTTCAGGACAGATTAAGAGGGAAAACATCATCTACTAAGTTACCTACTAAGTCTTGCCTGCATATTTATACTTGCCTCTGGAAATTTCTACCACATGCATCTGATGAAGTGAGTATTCACCAACAAAAGCTTATGCTCCAATGCTTCTGTTAGTCTATAAGGTGCCACAGGACTCTTTGTCGCTTTTTACAGATCCAGACTAACAGGGCTACCCCTCTGATACTAAGTCACCAAAACATTTCCTGATGAACCCTGGATTTTCCTGAAGATATCTTATCCAAGTATTGATCCAGCCTGACCTGACTTAGGAAGAGAAATCTGACAAAAAAAAAAAAAATCACAGCATGAGGTGGCATGTGCAGATGAAAGAAGCATTTCTCTGGTAGTACAGCAGTGTGTGTCCTTAATGAGGGATTAAGGGATAAGAACTGTTTCAAATCCTAGGTAAAAGTTCCAGAGAAAACAGCATGAATTGAGGCCTAAGTCATATGTCTCATGATCAATTTTTCCTGTTTCGGCATCCTAATGACCGCCCATAATTCCTTAGTTAATATACACTCAATCAACCATAGAATCATTTAATGATCTCTCATTGTGTGCTCCATCAAGAAAGACAGTTTCTGAGTGCCGGTGTGAGAGTTAAGCTCATTAGCAAAGGAGGCAGGCAATAAGATGCTTGGCGATTTCTGTGTGATCTCTGGATCAGGTCTCTAGCTCTCTTCCTGATAATGTTATTGAGCTGAGAATGGAAAAACTCTCCCAGATGCAGAAAGCTGAGAGTCAAAGAATTTGTGTCATTCCAACATGTTATGTGATATTATGAGGATGTGCTGTCACATAGTGATAGGAATTTTTCTTATGACATGGTAACAGTTGTCATAACATATGACCTTGAATCATTATACGATGATAAATAATAAGGCATCATAGTGTGGTCAATTTTGGGTAGTGATACAAACACATTGCTTGACACAACAATGTTTAAAAAGTGATGACTACAGTGGTTCTGCTGTCTTTGTGATGGGGATGACTTCTATATCAAGAAGGTGTTCAGCAACTCAGTAGGGGGATCCTGATAAACAAGAGGAATCTAAATCAAGTGTTATTTAAAATATTGGATTGAAAAAGATAGTTCTGAAATCCCTCTAGAAAAAAGAACACATCGTATTTAGTGAAAAGTGAAGAAATCACTGTGTGAGCTCCAGGCAAGCAACTCAGAGTAAAAAAATCAAGTAAAAAATCAGAGGCAGATTCTCAGCTGATATGGAACTACACTGATGTCAACTGTAGAGGCAGGGCCGGCTCCAGACCCCAGCGCGCCAAGCGCGCGCTTGGGGCGGCATTTTGCCAGGAGGGCAGCAGGCGGCTCTGGCGGTCCTCCCGCAGGCATGACTGCGGAGGGTCCGCTGGTCCTGTGGCTCCGGTGGAGCATCCGCAGGCATGCCTGCGGGAGGTCCACCAGAGCCGCGGGACCAGCGGACCCTCCGCAGGCACGTCTGCAAGAGGTCCCCCGGAGCCGCGGGACCGGTGACTGCCAGAGCGTGCCCTGCGGCGTGCCATCCTCCTTGGGGCAGCGGAATTCCTAGAGCCGCCCCTGTGTAGAGGCCAGATTTCAGCTAGTAAACCAAGCTAGTTCTCAGCCCCTTGTTTTGGTTTCTGTTCCTTTCAGGCACCTCTAGATTAAAACATAAAATGCAACAAAGTGTGTCATCCAAAATGATTGTGAAATCCCCACTTCATTACTTGTTTGTAAGGGGAGAATTTCTTTCAGAGCTATCTCCAGACAAGATGTTCATCTCTGATAGATTAAACTGCTTCTAATTCTGAAGCCACTTGGATCCTACCAACGCATTTTATGATGGAGTTGTGTGGGAATATTAGCACCATAAATCCAAACACAAACAGAATAGAAAGAGCTTTTCAAAGAGAAATGTGGCAGAAAGGGGAGATAGGAAGGAGTATGTATCTTTCCACTATATCTAAGTTACATATACTTATTTGTCTTGCCATCTCCAATGAATCACAGTGTCTTCCTATTGATGATAAATATCCAAAAGCATACAACACCCCAATTAATCAGAGAAGTATTATTATCTCTCTTTTACAGATGGGGAACTGAGGCACAAGGTGATTAATGCCAGATGTTGCAAAATGTTGCATGCCTCAAGAGGCCAATTGTACAGCTCAGATAGGTCTTGGCACATGTTTACTATCTCAGATTTCCAGATTTCCAGACAGTCCTTTAGACATGAACAAATCCCCAAGTGCCTTCAGGGGTAAGCAGTGCAAGGGGCTGTTCTAAGGGGGGGAGTCACTCAGTCAGGATTTTCAAAAGTGCTCGGTGATTTCCACATATTCACTTAAGTGCGACTGGTCTAGACATGTTAGGGACATGGACAAATCAGAAGGTACTAGATAAGCCTCTCACTCCCAAGCAGTGGGAACTCCAGAAAAAGCACACTCAGTGACCTCACTCTTAAATGAATAAAACTCCTCAGACACACAAGGCAGCACAAGTTTGAGAGAACGAGAGCAATTCAAATGATAGTGAGGGGTGACAGAAGGAGGAGACTTCTGGAGTTTTCCACAGTGGAGGGGAGCTGCAGCAGTAGCTCATTGCAGAAACTATCATGCATCTATGTGGTAAGCAAAGGGGATGCACAAAACCACATCCGCTCTGTCCCAGTTACAGTGACCATTGTCCTGCGCATTCTAGCCACTGGGTACTTCCATGGGATTACAGCGGAGAGCACCAATCTCAATTCATGCTGTGTCAGACTTCCTATGCGACTTCCAGAATGCCATGGTGAGGTGGGTTACCGTGCTCATAGAATCATAGAATCTCAGGGTTGGAAGGGACCTCAGGAGGTCATCTAGTCCAATCCCCTGCTCAAAGCAGGACCAAACCCAACTAAATCATCCCAGCCAGGGCTTTGTCAAGCCTGACCTTAAAAACCTCTAAGGAAGGAGATTCCACCACCTCCCTAGGTAACCCATTCCAGTGCTTCACCACCCTACTAGTGAAAAAGTTTTTCCTAATGTCCAACCTAAACCTCCCCCTCTGCAACTTGAGACCATTACTCCTTGTTCTGTCATCTTCTACCACTGAGAACAGTCTAGATCCATCCTCTTTGGAACCCCCTTTCAGGTAGTTGAAAGCAGCTATCAAATCCCCTCTCATTCTTCTCTTCTGCAGGTTAAACAATCTCAGTTCCCGCAGCCTCTCCTCATAAGTCATGTGCTCCAGCCCCCTAATCATTTTTGTTGCCCTCCGCTGGACTCTCTCCAATTTATCCACATCCTTCTTGTAGTGTGGGGCCCAAAACTGGCACAGTACTCCAAATGAGGCCTCACCAGTGCTGAATAGAGGGGAATGATCACATCCCTCGATCTGCTGGAAATGCCCCTACTTATACAACCCAAAATGCCATTAGCCTTCTTGGCAACAAGGGCACACTGTTGACTCATATTCAGCTTTTTGTCCACTGTAACCCCTAGGTCCCTTTCTGCAGAACTGCTGCCCAGCCATTCGGTCCCTAGTCTATAGCAGTGCATGGGATTCTTCCGTCCTAAATGCAGGACTCTGCACTTGTCCTTGTTGAACCTCATCATATTTCTTTTGGCCCAATCCTCTAATTTGTCTAGGTCCCTCTGTATCCTATCCCTACCCTCCAGTGTATCAACCACTCCTCCCAGTTTAGTGTCATCTGCAAACTTGCTAAGGGTGCAGTCCACACCATCCTCCAGATCGTTAATGAAGATAGTGAACAAAACCGGCCCCAGCACCGACCCTTGGGGCACTCCATTTGATACGGGCTGCCAACTAGACATGGAACCATTGATCACTACCCGTTGAGCCCGACCATCTAGCCAGTTTTCTATCCACCTTACCGTCCATTCATCCAGCCCAGACTTCTTTAACTTGCTGGCAAGAATACTGTGGGAGACTGTATCAAAAGCTTTGCTAAAGTCCAGAAATAGCACATCCACTGCTTTCCCCTCATCCACAGAGCCGGTTATCTCATCATAGAAGGCAATTAGGTTAGTCAGGCATGACTTGCCCTTGGTGAATCCATGCTGACTGTTCCTGATCACTTTCCCCTTCTTTAAGTGGTTCAGAATTGATTCCTTGAGGACCTGTTCCATGATTTTTCCAGGGACTGAGGTGAGACTGACTGGCCTGTAGTTCCCTGGATCTTCCTTCTTCCCTTTTTTAAAGATGGGCACTACATTAGCTTTTTTCCAGTCATCCGGGACCTCCCCCGATCGCCATGATTTTTCAAAGATAATGGCCAATGGCTCTGCAATCTCATCGGCCATCTCCTTTAGCACCCTTGGATGCAGCGCATCCGGCCCCATGGACTTGTGCTCGTCCAGCTTTTCTAAATAGTCCCGAACTACTTCTTTCTCCACAGAGAGCTGGTCATCTCCTCCCCATACCGTGCTGCAGAGTGCAGCTGTCTGGGAGCTGACCTTGTCTGTGAAGACAGAGGCAAAAAAAGCATTGAGTACACTAGCTTTCTCCACATCCTCTGTCACTAGGTTCCCTCCCTCATTCAGCAAGGGGCCCACACTTTCCTTGAGTTTCTTCTTGTTGCTAACATACCTGAAGAAACCCTTCTTGTTACTCCTAACATCTCCGGCTAGCTGCAACTCCAAGTGTGATTTGGCCTTCCTAATTTCACTCCTGCATGCCTGAGCAATACTTTTATACTCCTCCCTGGTTATTTGTCCAATCTTCCACTTCTTGTAAGCTGTTTTTTTGTGTTTAAGATGAGCAAGGATTTCACTGTTAAGCCAAGCTGGTCGTCTGCCATATTTACTTTTCTTCCTACACATCGGGATGGTTTGTTCCTGCAACCTCAATAAGGATTCTTTAAAATACAGCCAGCTTTCCTCGACTCCTTTCCCCGTCATGTTATTCTCCCAGGGGACCTTGCCCATCAGTTCCCTGAGGGAGTCGAAGTCTGCTTTTCTGAAGTCCAGGTCTCTGTTCTACTGCTCTCCTTTCTTCCTTGTATCAGGATCCTGAACTCGACCGTCTCATGGTCACTGCCTCCCAGGTTCCCATCCACTATTGCTTCCTCTACTATTTCTTCCCTGTTTGTGAGCAGCAGGTCAAGAAGAGCTTTTCCCCTAGTTGGTTCCTCCAGCACTTGCACCAGGAAATTGTCCCCTACACTTTCCAGAAACTTCCTGGATTGTCTGTGCACTGCTGTATTGCTCTCCCAGCAGATATCAGGGTGATTAAAGTCACCCATGAGAACCAGGGCCTGTGATCTAGCAACTTCTGTTAGTTGCTGGAAGAAAGCCTCGTCCTCCTCATCCTTATGGTCTGGTGGTCTGTAGCAGACTCCCACCACGACATCACCCTTGTTGTTCATACTTCTAAATTTAATCCAGAGACTCTCAGGTTTTTCTGCAGTTTCATACTGGAGCTCTGAGCCGTCATACTGCTCTCTTACATACAACGCAACTCCCCAACCTTTTCTGCCCTGCCTATCCTTCCTGAACAGTTTATATCCATCCATGACAGTACTCCAATCAGGTGAGTTATCCCACCAAGTCTCTATTATTCCAATTACATCATAATTCCTTGACTGTGCCAGGACTTCTAGTTCCCCCTGCTTGTTCCCTAGGCTTCTTGCATTTGTGTATAGGCATGTAAGATAACTCACTGATCGTCCTGGTGTCCCAGTATGGGGCTGGAGCCCTCCCCTCTTGCACTCACCTACTTGTGCTTTCTCCCGATATCCCACTTCCCCACTTACCTCGGGGCTTTGGTCTCCTTCCCCTGGTGAACCTAGTTTAAAGCCCTCCTCACTAGGTTAGCCAGCCTGCTTGCAAAGATGCTCTTCCCTCTCTTCGTGAGGTGGAGCCCGTCTCTGCCTAGCAATCCTTCTTCTTGGAAGACCATCCCATGGTCAAAGAATCCAAACCCTTCTCTCCGACATCATCTGCGTAGCCATTCATTGATTTCCACGATTCGACGGTCTCTACCCTGGCCTTTTCCTGCCACAGGGAGGATAGACGAGAACACCACTTGCGCCTCAAACTCCTTTATCCTTCTTCCCAGAGCCACGTAGTCTGCAGTGATACGCTCAAGGTCATTCTTGGCAGTATCAAGAAATGAACAGGGAACTCCAGATTAATTCCTTCAGTTTGGGGAAATAATGGATAGGACTCTGGGACGGGGTGCACTCGCCCCGCACTGGATGGGAAAGGGGGCTGTGGAAACATTGTGAGCTGAGGAAACCACCCCCCTACACTCTACTGAGCATGTTCCAAGTGCACCAGTATAAAAGGGAGCAGCTCAGCTCAGTTGGGGCTGAGTGCTGGGAAGGAAGGATGTATGCCGCTGGCTCCAGCCAAAGATCAGCTGAAGCCTGAGGCCATGGGTGCTGGAGACTCTGCAACCCAGGCAGACGCCAAGGTACCCATGGAGGCCCCGCAGAGTCCAGATTTGCTGGGGACAGCGGAGACCAGGGACAGCAGAGACACCCAGACTACAGCAGTGGGAACTATGGTAGGAAGTAGCCCAGGTGAATTAGATAGTGGCACAGTTACTGAACTGGAATTTTGAGTCAGCATGTTTTGGTTGGAACCCCCCCAACCTCGCTGACTCAGTGGCATGTGCTCTAGCCATTACCAGGCCCTGGACTGGTGTCCAGTGGAGAGGGAGGGCCTGGACTCTTCTACTTGGGCCACCCCCCGTTTTGTGCGTGATGGCCCCCATCCTGACTGACCCTGGCCACTAGGCCTTACTGCCCTGCTGACAAGGGTGAATATACTGACTGTGGCCACTTACTGCCCCACTATGAGGGGTGATTCTATGGACTCTTGCCGCTATGCCTTATTGCCCTGTCTCCCTGGGGGTGAATTTACTGACTGTGGCCACTAGGCCTTACTGCCCTGCTAAAAGGGGTGAAGCTGTAGACTGTGACCACTAGCCCGTACTGCCCTTCAGAGAGGGGCAAACCTATTGACTTTGGCCATTGGGCGGCACTGCTCAGCTGTTAGAGGCAAGTACATTGACTTTAGCCAATAGGCCTCAGTATCCTGCTAAGAAGTGTGAGTATATTGACTGGGGTTTAGGAGGCCATGTGGGGAGCACTTGCCCCATAGTAGATGGGGTTTTCCCACAGCCCTGTCACAGACTCATAATTCCCTGAGGACTAGGGTTTCCAGTCCTCCCAGTTTCGCTGCAAGTCTCCTGGAATCGGGCTTGATCTCCCAGAGGCTCCTGAAGCCAAGCTGGGAGATCAGCCCCTAAAAGTCTAGCGGTGCAGTGGAGCTAAGGCAGGCTGGGAACTGCGGCCAATGGGAGCTGTGGGGGCAGTGCCTGCAGGCAGGAGCTGTGCGCGGAGCCACCTGGTCCCCCCGCCTAGGGGCCGCAGGGACGGGCTGGCTGCTTCTGGAAGTGGCGTGGAGTCAGGCCAGGCAGGGAGCCTGCGCCACCAAACAGGACTTGGAGTTGCCCACCCTGACCCCCTCTTGCACCCCAATCTGCTGCCTGAGTCCCCCCTATACACCCAAACTCCCTCCCAGAGCCTGCACCCCTCACCCCCTCGTGCATCCCAACCCCATGCCCCAGCCCTGAACCCCTGCCACATCCAAACTCCCTCCCAGATCCTGCACCCCCTCCTGCACTCTAAACCCCTGCCCCAGGCTCAACCCAGAGCCACCTCCCACACTCCAAACCCCTCAGCCCCAGCCCAGTGCCTGCACCCCCACCCCAACCTGGTGAAAGTGAGTTTGGGTGGAGGAGAGCAAGCGATGGAGGGAGGGGGGATGGAGTGAACAGGAGCAGGCCTTCAGAGAAGGGGCAGGGCAAGGGTGTTTGGGTTTGTGTGATTAGACAGTTGGCATCCCTACTGAGGACTCCCAAGGTAGATAATACTACCTGCAGAAAAAGGAAGTATTTCTATTAATTGAATATGCTGTGATCCCCGCGAGGATACAGTTCTCAGAAGTGTGGGCAGATTTCTAGGAAAGACATGAAGAGGCAGGGGCCTGCTGGAGGAGAGGAGGACTGAGGCAGAGAGATTGAAGTTCACCTGTACATCTACCAATGTGCCATATGCTATCATGTGCATACATGGCCCCTCTGCCATGTACATTGGCCAAACCAGACAGTCTCTACGCAAAAGAATAAATGGACACAAATCTGACATCAGGAATCATAACATTCTAAAAACCAGTAGGAGAAAACTTCAATCTCTCTGGTCACTCAATAACAGACTTAAAAGTGGCAATTCTTCAACAAAAAAACTTCAAAAACAGACTCCAACATGAAACTGCAGAACTGGAATTAATTTGCAAACTGGATATCATCAGATTAGACCTGAATAAAGACTGGGGGCTTGGCTACACTGGAGAGTTGCAGCGCTGTAAAGCCACCACCAGTGCTGCAACTCACTTCAAAAAGATCTCACAAAACTAAGTGATTGGGCAACAAAATGGCAAATGAAATTTAATGTGGATAAATGTAAAGTAATGCACATTGGAAAAAATAACCCCAACTATACATACAACATGATGGGGGCTAATTTAGCTACAACGAGTCAGGGAAAAGATCTTGGAGTCATCGTGGATAGTTCTCTGAAGATGTCCACGCAGTGTGCAGAGGCGGTCAAAAAACCAAACAGGATGTTAGGAATCATTAAAAAGGGGATAGAAAATAAGACTGAGAATATATTATTGCCCTTATATAAATCCATGGTACGCCCACATCTCGAATACTGTGTACAGATGTGGTCTCCTCACCTCAAAAAAGATATTCTAGCACTAGAAAAGGTTCAGAAAAGGGCAACTAAAATGATTAGGGGTTTGGAGAGGGTCCCATACGAGGAAAGGTTAAAGAGGCTAGGACTCTTCAGCTTGGAAAAGAGAAGACTAAGGGGGGATATGATAGAGGTATATAAAATCATGAGTGATGTCGAGAAAGTGGATAAGGAAAAGTTATTTACTTATTCCCATAATACAGGAACTAGGGGTCACCAAATGAAATTAATAGGCAGCAGGTTTAAAACAAATAAAAGGAAGTTCTTCTTCACGCAGCGCACAGTCAACTTGTGGAACTCCTTACCTGAGGAGGTTGTGAAGGCTAGGACTATAACAATGTTTAAAAGGGGACTGGATAAATTCATGGTGGCTAAGTCCATAAATGGCTATTAGCTAGGATGGGTAAGAATGGTGTCCCTAGCCTCTGTTCGTCAGAGATGGATGGCAGGAGAGAGATCACTTGATCATTGCCTGTTAGGTTCACTCCCTCTGGGGCACCTGGCGTTGGCCACTGTCAGTATACAGATACTGGGCTAGATGGACCTTTGGTCTGACCTGGTACGGACATTCTTATGTTCTTATGTTATGTTCTCACCGTCCACACTTGCAAGGCACATACAGTGCTGTATCTCCCTGGCTACAGCGCTGGCTGTACTCCACCTCTGCCTGGGGAATAACGACTGCAGCGCTGGTGCTGCAGTGCTGGAGTGCCAGTGTAAACAGTGATTAATCTTACTATGCTGTAACTGACCTCTGGAATTTTCCCATAATGCTTTTAACTAAAGAACTCTCTTTGTTTTGTTATGATGCCTCTCTTTGTTTTGTTGTGAACTCGGGGCTCCTGGAGCTGCTTATCTAAAAAACAAACACAGCTACTGTTTGCTGTGAATGAGGCAGGCAGGGGGATGAATGTCCACAGCTAGTGTTTGCTTGAAGAGAGAAACAGCACGGTGGGGGGGGGAGGGAGGGAGTCCATAGGAGCAGCTGCTTATCTGGTCTGAAGGCTATTTGCATTTAAGAGTGAATGAGATGTCGGGGAAGTGGTTGGAATTTGCAAGGCAGGGAGCTGACAGTGTCGGCTCCAAAAATCCACTATCTCTCTCTCCCCCACACTCCCTGTCACACTCCACCCCACCCCACTCTTTTGAAAAGCACGTTGCAGCTACTTGAACGCTGGGATAGATGCCCATAACGCACCACTCCCAACACCGCTGCAAATGCTGCAAATGTGACCACACTGCAGCGCTGGTAGCTGTCAGTGTGGCCACACTCCAGCGCTTTCCCTACACAGCTGTACGAAGACAGCTGTAACTCCCAGCGCTGCACAGCTGCAAGTGTAGCCAAGCCCCTGGGAGTGGTTGGGTCATTACAAAACCTAAACTTAATTTCCCCAATGCTAATTTCTCCCTATTGTTACTCACACCTTCTTGTCAACTGTCTGTAATGGGCCACTCTCTACCACTTCAAGAGTCATTTTTCCTCCCTTGGTATCCTGCTGTTAATTGATTTACCTCATTAGACTGACCTCACACTTGGTAAAGCAACCCCCATCCTTTCATGTATTTATACTTGCTCCTGTATTTTTCACTTCATGCATCTGATGAAGTGGGTTCTAGCCCACAAAAGCTTATGCCCAAGTAAATTTGTGTGTCTCTAATGTGCCACAAGGACTCCTCATTATTTTTGCTGTTACAGACTAACACGGCTATCACTCTGAAATTCATTATTGTCTGATAGCTGGTTAGGGGCCTACCTGAAATAATTTGGGAGTCTCAGTCCAATTTCTAGAGGAGAGGTGTCTCCTTCAGAACAAAAAGCACAGCCACATTTGATACTAATTGCTCATCTTTTAGCAGTCTCAGCAAAGATGCCAAGGACACAGTGGGTCCTGGACAGAACTGGGTGAATAACAGATTATTCAGTTTGCTGGCAATTACAAAAACATGGGAAAAGATTATTTTGGGTCAAACCAAAAAGTAAAAAAAAAAATCATTTTGGGTCAAAAAAAAAAAGGTTTTGTTTGACCCAAAATGAAACATTTTGTTTCAACTTTGAGCATTGTAGTACATTCTTAAAGTTTAAAAAAAAAAGGAAATTTTGAAATGAAGTCATTTAGATTTGAAAAATATAAGAATTCCATTTCAGAAATATCAAAACAAAACTTTTCAATTTTTCAGGTTTTTATTTTCAAAATAAATAAGTGAAATTGACATGATTTGAAAAACATTTCAGTGTTGCCAAATCTTCATTTTTTGCTTAAAAAAAGATTTGGTCAAAACATTTCAGGATCAGACTGCAGCACATTAGTAGAGTGGTGTAGGGAAGTTTGCATTGCCATGGTCCATGCTTTACCTGCCTTTGGGATTAATAAAGGGTTTCATTTCTCAAGGCTTTCAATTTGGCACCTTTCACCACCACTAAATTCACTGAAGGTTGAAGGAAAGTGATAAAGATAATTCTTAAATAGACTCTCCCTCTGGTGAGACTTCTTTTTGTTGAATGTTTTTTGCACTAGGATATAAGTTAGAGACGTTATGATCATGCAACACATCAAGCCTGATCTTGTGGTATAAGGTCTCTCTTTATTAAAAGTGCATGTACCAGAATAACTCTTACCTTGGGCAATTACACTGAAGCTTTTTAAAGTTCAATATTCTAGTCCTTCTCCACACATTCCTCTTCCCTCCAATCCCCACATCTCTGTTCCTTCCAGTCCTCACAGTTCTCTCACCTAATTACTCCCTTTTACTCCTTTTGACACTATAAACTTTATTCCTTATTTCATGCCACCATATGATTAACAACCTTCCATTTCCCATGTGCCAAGCATCTTCTCTCTTTCCAGTCAGAGCCTTCTATAAAATGTACCTCTTTGGCAAAGCATACCCAGTCTAATCATTACACCGGGGATTCTCAAACTGGGGGTTGGGACCCCTCAGGGGGTCACGAGGTTATGACCTGGGGAGGGTTGCGAGCTGTCAGCCTCCACACCAAACCCCACTTCGCCTCCAGCATTTATAATAGTGTTAAATATAAAAAAGTGTTCTTAATTTATAAGGGCGGGGTTGCACTCAGAGGCTTGCTGTGTGAAAGGGGTCATCACTACAAAAATTTGACAACCACTGCTCTGCACTGACAATTAGAGGTAGGCAGCAAACTGCTTTCCTGCGTGGAAAAGTTTTTCAGATTTTGAAAATTTTTCCTGTCCTGAACTGGGATTAAAAAGTTGAAAAAAATATATAAATTTGGGTCAGTTGACAGATTTTGTTATCATTTAAAAATGTTTCATTTGGACTTTGTCCCATTATTTAATTTTTTAAACTAGAATTAGCTTAAATTTCAAAACAAAAAGTAGTTTGAACAAGTGTCATAACATTTATACAACTTGTATAAAATCTTTTACAGTAGGAGCTCTCAAAAAGTATTTTGAGTCAAACAATTGGTTTAAATCAACCCTTATATGCAAAAAGTTTGTTTTGACGAATCCACATTTTCTGATGGAAAAACTTTTCATTAAAAAGATTCCCAGCCAGCTGTGCTAACAATATTGTTGACTGCCAGTATAAACCTGTAGTACAGATGGGTCTGAACCAAAAACCCACTCTATCTTGCCAAATAGTTGAGTTCATATCTGGATCCAAACTTTGCTTTTCAGGGTCCCCCTCACCCCCACATTAGGGCTGATTAGAAACTTGGATTGAAACACCTCGACATGTACAGGAAATTTGGATTGGAATCCAAACTTTGTTGTTCAGGCATATCTCTTGTTTAAAATGTTATTCTAAATGTCACATTTTCAGAGTTTCATTGTCAGCTTTTCAAGGCAATGACCATTTTTGTGTGTGTACTCTTACAGTAATATCCAAGTACTAACATCATAAGATTGATGCAAACTTCTTTTTAAGTGAAGCAACTGTCTCACATTTCAATTTGAGATAAATGCCAGAAAAGCATTACAAGTATGCAGGGGATATTAAAGCGCAAGCAGAATAGCAGGGAACGATTGTCCAGGAAAAGCCAACAGCAGTAAGACTAAGGGTAGGTTTACACTTACCTTCCGGGTCGACGGGGTGAGTTCGACTTCTCGGACTTCGAACTATCGCGTCTGATCTAGACGCGATAGTTCGAACTCCGGAAGCGCTGCGGTCGACTCCAGTACTCCACCACTGCAAATGGCGGTGGCGGAGTCGACGGGGGAGCCGCGGAGTTCGACCCCGCCGCGTCTGGACGGATGAGTAGGTCGAACCAGGGTACTTCGAATTCAGCTACGCTATTCACGTAGCTGAATTTGCATACCCTAGTTCGACCCCCCTTCTTAGTGTAGACCAGGCCTAATATGCCAATAGCAACAGAACAAGAGGAATGCCCAAGAACCTGTCAGCACAGCATCTTTGGAGGGGTGATAAACTGCTTAGTATGATGGTACTCATTCCAATCTGACTTTTTCAGCAGCAAAATGAATGAACGCTGAGTTGGGGGGGGGAATATTCCTTTTGCACTAAGTGGATTTCAGGCCCAATTCGTGCCGTGAATCATTATTTTCCCATCTTTCTTCTACAAGACACAGCGCAACAGCCTTTTCAAACTACATAAGAAAGTTTTAGTTGCCGGGATTCACAAGGCACAGAAGGGATTCATGACAGACGGAAACAAAGCCAAAAGGAGTGTGATTAACAGTGAAATAAAAATGTTTATATTCTTAGTCGGTGTTCTCCACACAGCAGACATCTTGGTCGGGTCACACTAAAATATCTTAGGAGAATCATGAAGAGTGAGGAGAGCTCCTACTGTAAAAGATTAACGTGGCCCCATTGTGGGCTTGTTGAGCATACACTGTTAGGAGCATGTATCTGGATCCCTACCAGCATTGTGCAAAGTTTTCTTTAAGGTACAGTTCTGTACAAAGGGGTTCTCTGGCCAATCATCTTATCTAGCTGCTGCCTTTTGGTATCATCTAATGGACTTTGTGTGCACACAAGGAGATGTTGTGTGGGTCTGCTTATGTGTGTGTTTGTTGGTGTTATCTGTGTGGGAGAGAAAGGGGAAGGGATCTGGAAAAAATATAGTTTTCAAATTATTTACAAATAGATTTAGGCCACATATACTGGGCCTAATTTTCCATCACATTATTCCAGTTTTATACATTTGTAATTCTACTGGAGTCAATGGATTTATACTAGCATAAAACCGATGTAAAGCAATGTATAGTCAGGCCCACTGATTCTCCATTTGTATGTAAAATCTGCAAACATGAGAGATTCTCACACGCACACACATTAGCAGATATTGTTGCCAGTGCAGGCTCCTTGGGATACTCCAGAAACCTGAAAGAGGTACTAGTGATTAATAGGATTCATTTGTTATATGGATGTTGTACTAGTCTTATACTGACATGGACCTTTATGCCTGGGGTCTGATTCTACATCATGCTGAGCTCAATCAGACCTGAGTAGATTTTTTTTTTAGTAGGTGCTTAGCATCTTTCAGGATTGGGTCCATAAGGGAATATGGAGACTGACTCCTGATGCTGGATTGAAATAACCTTGGCAGAACTGGGGTGTTCACAGAATGTCACCCTTTTCCCTGACATTCACCAGATCTGTCCATGACCCCTGCACCTGGTAACACAGCTCAATCTGGATTAAGAAATTTATGAAATGTAAAAAAACACCAGTGATCTCCGTGGCTTGAGCCAAGGATTTCTGCTGATTCCTGGCACCTTCTAGTTTTCCAAATGTCATCCTTCCTGCCAGGCCCAAGTGTGAAGGGAGAATTCACTTCATCTCTTCAGAAGATACAGGGCTCCTGGACAAATTTACTTCCTTGAACATATTTGCAGAGGAAGGAGGCGCAAAGCCCTATGTTGATGTTTCTGTGATGAACGTATAGATTAGCTGACTCCAAATGATGTCATTTCATGCCTAGGACTTTGCTATTCTCTGAGCCATGGCTTCATGCACTGATGCTCTGGAATGTATCCTCATCCTTTCTGAGTTAATACCCTGGTATCAGTGTTCCTGGAAATATCATGACTGTCTCAATATGTCACTTCACAATGGTATCTCTATTCAAGGCGACCACTTGTCTCAGAAAAGGCACAATAATTTGTGTCAGCTCATTAATCCACATGCTGCTGATTCAGGTATTGAGCTCTTTAATGGCCCCGCTCGTTAATGGCCTTTCTACTTTATCCTCAGGGGACATTAATAATAAGAACCTGGAGGGAAAGGTCAGAGAATCGAGGTTGATGTTAATTTGAATGAAAATTACAATTGGAAATAAATGATTTGAATAAAACTAAGGTAAGTTTAAAAATTTGGAGAAAAGGGCATATACCACTGAGAGCACAATGAATATTAGCCGGAGTATCCTGCTTAGGTAGTTTCATACAGCCATTGCCTAGGTATATTTCCCATTCCCCATGGTGGGAAGGTTTAGTGGGTTAGGAATGGAACTCATTCGTGGTTGTGAGTGGAAATCTTTCTCTAAAAGTTCATAAAAAGGAAATGGCATGTGGCCAACATGTTGAGTGCCCAATGCAGAAGTATTAGGACAAAAATAATTTTTAAGGAACGAGGGGAGTAGAGAGCGAGTATGCGATGGCAGCTGGAACAAGTCAATAGAAGGTTTTAAAACAGGGGGCAGTTTTCAATCACATTCTGAAGTGAGCATCTAGTGGAGGTGTTTGAGGATTGTGAGTGATGTGGCTGTGTGTCACCATATGAGTGAGAAGGCAGGTAGCAGCATTCTGCATGTTCTTTGTATCGAAAATAGCTATTTAGGGTCTTCTTATATGCACACTTATCAAGCTTTGGAATCTGGAGAGCTGAGACTTGAGAAAGGTCAGAGAAGAGGGAGTTCGTTCTTCCTGGGCTATTCAAGAGCTAAGAAATTTGCAGTGGGGTGTTCAATTTGCACAGAGATCACAGACTGTCACAGCAACATTCCCTTTGATCTGTTAGTGTTAAACAAACTAACTTATCTGGATGGAAACTGGAGCATTATGTGCATGGAGCATGGAGCATTATGCTTAATTGGATGAAGGACTGTTATAAGGCTGTACATTTTACTTCCTATCTCTGCCGCACACACTTCACCTCCTTTTCCTCCTCATTTTAAATGGTTACAAACACTGCTAAACAAGCTTAAAAAAATCATTGAGCTTTCCTGCTAACTGGAAGAGAAAATTCCTTGTACTGAGTGCTGCATTTCTGCTGAATGCTTACTTCAATTTGGCAAATTAAAAACATTATATGAAACCTTCCAATCAGTAATATAGGTAGTAATTAGTTAGTCACACCTGTATTTCTAATCTCAACAACAGATAGGGTGTTTTGAGCTATAATTGTATGCAGGCTTATGCAAGGTGTTTTCTTTCATGATCCACAGACAATAAGATGGACTCTTTTGGGGAAATTAAAAACAAACTATCACAAAACCTTGCAAAATGTAGTGGTCACTCTAAATATAGGCATACTCATGATACAAAGGATAATATTTTATTTATCACACTTCTATCAATTCAGATAAAGTAAGAACTGACCCTTTGTCCCAAATGCAAAATGAATCCTAACTAAACCTTTTTTGAAATTCAAAAGAAAGTGGATAACAGCTCTTCCCCATAACAATTATTTTCATTTCATATTTCACACTGCCTAGTTCATTCTGGGACTGGAAGTGCCACAATAAGAAAGGCTGATCCTGCGATACTTCCAGCTTTATTAGAAGAAGGATGGATTAGAAGCTTAATGAAGGAGTTATATGATTTCCAGTGCAATTTTGCAGACTAAAGTGGTCCAAAGGAGGTTCAACTAAGTACTTAGGGGCAGATTTTCCAAAGTACAAATTGAAGTTAGTTACCCAACTCCCACTGACATTAAATAGGTGCCTAACTGCCCTTGCATGGCTTTGGGAAAAAAATTGGGAACTTATACAAAGTGAATGTTTTGATCATTTTCTATAGATACCTATTACACCACCAGTCACAAAAGATTCCTTGGATTATTTCTGACAGTGACATGAAATATTGGAGGGTCTCCAGCTGTTGTAGATTTTCTCAGACTACCTGTGAGAAGCTGACCATTGACCAAATATAGTGCAGTAGGCAGGATGTCTTGGTTCAGTTCCTACCACTATCATCTCTCTTTTTCCAGCTCCTGTCACAACAGCAAGGCAAGAATTTGGGCAGGTGTGCTTTGTTTTCTTATTAAAAATGAATGGGCAAATCCTGAGGATCCTATTCAGTTTTTAATTTAGTCATTGCTTGTCTTCAATTAGTTTTTCCTTAGTTGAGTCAAAATATAAACAAAGAGGAGTTGGAACCCAGTATTTGGGGTGCTTTCTACAAAGTGAACTTCTAAGCACATTAGCAACATAGGACAAAGAAAAAGCCAATTAGATCATCAGTTTGGAAATCTCTGCCCAGGCAGTATAGAGTCTCCCCTTCCCAATGGAGGATGTACAAATGCCTAATAAAGATGAGCAAAGAAGGTGGTGTTCAAACCCAGATCAGGCTTGGGCAGGGGAGGTATTTGGATTTCAGGGCTGAAGCTAAAGCAGTGCTAAATTTGGGCTCATGTTTGGCAGCATTAAATGTAATGAGCTGTACTCGCAAGATTTTGTCCTAAAATGGCACAACTCCTTAGAGCAGCTCATCTTGTGGGATATTTCTGCTTTTCCAGAAACTAGAATTCTGAGATCAAGGAAACAGTTTGTTTGTGGGTTTTGGATCTGGCCCAGCGCTAAAAACATTAAGAATGGGTTTGGATCCTTGGTTCTGAAACACACTATCCCTGCAACTTATGTTTGGGGAAGGAGTTAGATTTGACGTGGTTTGGGCCCATCGCTAGTGTCTATGAAATAGCATATGGTCATGTGGAGTATATAATTCAGTTACATTTTCAGCACTGCTTTGTTGAATCAATTCCCTTCCTTAAGTCATAACACTATGCTGTTCCCTATTTTTATTTGCAGATGTCCATAAAACTATTCAAGTTACATTCAGTTCCGGAATCAATTTATAATAGTAAGGAACAGACTTCTATCTTTTTTGTGTTTATATGATTTAAGGAATGGAAATTGCCCCAACAAGGGAGTGCTGGGAATAGCTATAAAAGTAACTTGATAATAGAGTCTTGTGATGTAGTTCCTACTTTGCAAATCTAACTCCTATCAGTCCCCTTCCCACTATAGGTCCTTAGGCCTTAGAACTCACAATGGCGGCAGAGGATAGAATTTCTTTTTTTCAGTTGTCTTTTTAAATAACTGGTTCATTTAATTAACACATTGGCAAAAACATCCTTTAAGCAGGTATTACAGTTAAAAAACCATAATCCAGGGGTTGGCCACCTACAGCACACGTGCCAAAGGTGGCACGGGAGCTGATTTTTGATGGCACGCAGGGCGGGCTGAGCTGCTCAGCCCACCGCCGCTCTGGGCTTTCCACCACCAGCTCCCGCCAGCTCCTGTCCCATCGCCGGTCCCACTCAGTGCCCGCTGCCAGCCTGGGGTTCCTTCCCCCAGGCTGGCAGCAGGCTGAGACCCCAACTGGCAGGAGCCGGTGGTGGAAACCCCAGAGTGGCGGCAGGCTGAGCTGCTCAGCCCGCTGCCGCTCTGGGGTTCCCGCTGCTGGCCCCTTGCCAGCCGGGGTCCTGCTGCTGGTCCCCATTCAGCACCTGCTGTTCACCTGGGGGAAGGAACCCCAGACTGGCAGCAGGCTGTGACCCCAGATGGCAGGAGCCAGCAGCCGAAACCCCAGAGCGGTGGCAGGCTGGGCCGCTCAGCCCACCACCACTCTGGTGTTTCCATCGCCAGCTCCTGCCAGCCGGGGTCCCATCGCCGATCCCACCCAGCACCCGCTGCTGGCCTGGGGTTCCTTCACCTCACAATCTAACCAGCTTTCTATCCCTCTTATAGTCCATTCATCCAGCCCATACTTCTTTAAATTGCCAGCAAGAATACTGTGGGAAACCATACTAAAAGCTTCGCTAAAGTCAAGGAATAATACATCCAGTGCTTTCCCCTCATCCACAGACCCAGTTATCTCCTCATAGAAGGCTATTAGGTTAGTCAGGCATGACTTGCCCTTGGTGAATCCATGTTGACTGTTCCTGATCACTTTCCTCTCCTGTAAGTGCTTCAGAATTGATTCCTTGAGGACCTGCTCCATGATTTTTCCAGGGACTGAGATGAGGCTGACTTGCCTGTAGTTCCCCAGATCCTCCTTCTTCCCTTTTTTAAAGATGGGCACTACATTAGCCTTTTTCCAGTCATTCGGGACTTCCCCCGATCGCCATCAGTTTTCAAAGATAATGGCCACTGGCTCCTCAATCACATCCGCCAACTCTTTTAGCACCCTTGGATGCAGCGCATCTGACCCCATTGGACTTGTGCTCATCCAGTTTTTCTAAATAGTCCCGAACCACTTCTTTCTCCACAGACAGCTGGTCACCTCCTCCTCATACTGTGCTGCCCAGTGCAGCAGTCTTGGAGCTGACCTTGTTTGTGAAGACAGAGGCAAAAAAAGCATTGAGTACATTAGCTTTTTCCACATCCTCTGTCACTAGGTTGCCTCCCTCATTCAGTAAGGGGCCCACACTTTCCTTGACTTTCTTCTTGTTGCTAACATACCTGAAGAAACCCTTCTTGTTACTCTTAACATCTCTTGCTAGCTGCAACTCCAAGTGTGATTTGGCCTTCCTGATTTCACTCCTGCATGCCTGAGCAATATTTTTATACTCCTCCCTGGTCATTTGTCCAATCTTCCACTTCTTGTAAGCTTCTTTTTTGTGTTTAAAATCAGCAAGGATTTCACTGTTAAGCCAAGCTGCCATATTTACTATTCTTTCTACACATCGGGATGGTTTGTTCCTGCAACCTCAATAAGGATTCTTTAAAATACAGCCAGCTCTCCTGGACTCCTTTCCCCCTCATGTTATTCTCCCAGGGGATCCTGCCCATCAGTTTCCTGAGGGAGTCAAAGTCTGCTTTTCTGAAGTCCAGGGTCCATATTCTGCTGCTCTCCTTTCTTCCTTGTGCCAGGATCCTGAACTCAACCATCTCATGGTCACTGCCTCCCAGGTTCCCATCCACTTTTGCTTGCCCTACTAATTCTTTCTGGTTTGTGAGCAGCAGGTCTAGAAGAGCTCTTCCCCTGGTTGGTTTCTCCAGCACTTGCACCAGGGAATTGTCCCCTACACTTTGCAAAAACTTCCTGGATTGTCTGTGCACCACTGTATTGCTCTCCCAGCAGATATCAGGGTGATTCAAGTCTCCCATGAGAACCAGGACCTGCGATCTAGTAACTTCTGCTAGTTGCCGGAAGAAAGCCTCGTTCACCTCATCCCCCTGGTCTGGTGGTCTATAGCAGAACTCCCACCACGACATCACCCTTGTTGCTCACACTTCTAAACTTAATCCAGAGACTCTCAGGTTTTTCTGCAGTTTCATACTGGAGCTCTGAGCAATTGTACTCCTCTCTTACATACAATGCAACTCCCCCAACTTTTCTGCCTTGCCTGTCCTTCCTGAACAGTTTATATCCATCCATGACAGTTCTCCAGTCATATGAGTTATCCCACCAAATCTCTGTTATTCCAATAACATCATAGTTCCTTGACTGTGCCAGGACTTCCAGTTCTCCCTGCTTGTTTCCCAGGCTTCTTGCATTTGTGTATAGGCACTTAAGATAACTCGCTGATTGTCCCCCTTTCTCAGTCTGAGACAGGAGTCAAAGTCTGTAGTGTCTCTGGATTTGTTACATTTGAAGTATTTAAGGGAATGGGCTGCAGTCACAAAATTTGGATTTGGATCCAGACTTCAAGCAGTCCAACATCTGAGAGTGTTTAGATCTGAAATTTTGCTTCATTCAAATGTAGAGAAAGGCACCAACCAGGAACTCTGTATTTGAATCACATTAAGATTCTGTCCTCACCATAATTCAGGGTGTTCACATATGGGGTTTGTTTTGGACCAAGCTCTGTATTAACAAACAAAAAGTCATGCTGAGAGCTAGTTTACTTAGCCTATAATTTATTTTTTTTAAAATCCTTATTCTTAATACTAAAACATTGCTATCTTTACTTTTTAAATATCTATTTTATAACCACACATAGGGTAGGTCTATACTCACCGTCCGGGTCGACGCGGTGAGTTCCACTTCTCGGAGTTCGAACTATCGCATCTAATCAAGACGCGATAGTTCGAATTCCCCGCACGCTCCGGTCGACTCCGGAACTCCTCCACCGCGAATGGTGGTGGCGGAGTCGACCTTGGAGCCATGGAGTTCGACCCCACCGCGTCTGGACGGGTAAGTCAGTCGAACTAGGGTACTTCGAGTTCAGCTACGCTATTCGCGTAGCTGAACTTGTGTACCCTAGTTCGACCCCCCCCCCCTTAGTGTAGACCAGGCCTAAGATACTTGCAACTGTGTAGTGATGCTGATCAATTCATGTACCACTTAGCTTTACCCTGTGGCTTGTTATCCAAGATGAGCATTAGTCAGCACTGGCACACGGTTTGTCATATCTTATTGCTTACACAGAGATTCATTTCAAAGAATAAAACAAAGCCATAATAGCTTTAAAAATGTAGTATTTTGGCCTATAGATTGTAAAATTTCCAGATAGATTAACAACATGATTAACAGCTAATACACTTTTAAAATATCTATAGAGCTCTAAAAAATCTTGATCACTGAAATGCATTCCCACCCCCATCCTCACTAACTGTGCTGGAAGCCTTAAAACAACACTTCCTTAACTCTCATCCCCTAACGCCCCTACTCTACTTGCGCTACATTGATGACATCTTCATCATCTGGAACCATGGAAAAGAAACCCTTGAGGAATTCCACCATGATTTCAACAATTTCCATCCCACCATTAACCTCAGCCTGGACCAATCCATACAAGCCGTCCATTTCCTGGACACTACTGTGCTAATTACCGATGGTCCCATAAACACCACCCTATACCGGAAACCTACTGACCGCTATACTTACCTACATGCCTCCAGCTTCCATCCAGGACACACCACATAATCCATTGTCTACAGCCAAGCTCTAAGATACAGCCGCATCTGTTCCAATCCCTCAGAGACAAATACCTTCAAGATCTCTATCAAGCATTCTTAAAACTACAGTATCCACCTGCTGAAGTGAAAAAATAGATTGACAAAGCCAGAAGAGTATCCAGAAGTCACCTACTACAGGACAGGCCCAACAAAGAAAATAACAGAACGCCACTAGCCATCACCTTCAGCTCCCAACTAAAACCTCTCCAGCACATCATCAAAGATCTACAACCTATCCTGAAAGAAGATCCTGCACTCTCACAGATCTTGGGAGACAGACCAGTCCATGCTTACAGACAGCAAATACTCACCAGCAACCACACAACAAAAACACTAACCCAGGAACCTATCCTTGCAACAAAGCCCAGTGCCAACTCTGTCCACATATCTATTCAAGTGACACCATCATAGGACCTAATCACATCAGCCACGCCATCAGGGGCCTGTTCACGTGCACATATACCAACGTGCCAGCAATGCCCCTCTGCCACGTACATTGGCCAAACCGGCAAGTCTCCATGCAAAAGAATAAATGGACACAAATCTGACATTAGGAATTGTAACATTCACAAACCAGTAGGATAACACTTCAACCTCTCTGGTCACTCAGTAACAGACTTAAAGGTGGCAATTTTGCAACAGAAAAGCTTCAAAAACAGACTCCAAGAGAAACTGCTGAACTAGAATTAATTTGCAAACTAGATACCATTAACTTGAGCTTGAATAGAGACTGGGAGTAGTGGGGGTCATTACATAGATTGAATCTATTTCCCTATGTTAAGTATCCTCACACCTTGTTGTCAACTGTCTGGAATGGGCCATCTTGATTATCACTACAAAATTTTTTTTTCTCCTGCTGATAATTAAGATTAATGTTAATTAATTAGCCTCTTAGAGTTGGTATCACAACTTCCAGCTTTTCATGTTCTCTGTATGTATATATATCTTCTTACTAAATGTTCCATTCTATGCATCTGATGAAGTGGGCTGTAGCCCACGAAAGCTTATGCTCAAATACATTTGTTAGTTTCTGGTCTTTCTGCGGATACAGACTAACATGGCTGCTACTCTGAAACCTGTGCTGGAAGTAGACATGCCAAACCCATGAAAAAAATGCAGAAATTGGGCTTGTTTTTGGCTTAATTGGCTTATGAGTTGCTTATTGGCTAGTTTTTGGCTTGTAGCTTGTTTGGCTTGTAGCTTGTTGCTTGTTGCTGCTTTTTTTTGATCGGCTCCCAGCAAGGGGGGACAAGCGGGGAGCAGTGGGCGGGGGGGGGGAGAGGGCCAGGGATGCACAGCGAGCCCACCACAGTCCCAGACTGCAAGCCAGGGGGATCTAGTCACATAAAGTGTTGGGGTTCTTAGGGATTGGCTTGTTTTGGCCTTGTTTTGGAATCAGATTAGCTTGATTTTTGGCTTATTGTGAAAGTCGATTTGCTTATTTATCACATGAAACTTGGCAACTGTGGTTGGAAGGTACTTAAATAGTTAATGTTGGAGGTCTCATTAGACCCTGAGGTAGTACTAACTATCATTAATAATGCCTGGTTTGGAACCATACTTGCCCCTCTATGCTCCTTACTACTGCCCCCACCACTGCAAAACACAAAGTGAACCCTGCCAATATTTCCCATCTAACTGAAGTCCAGGGCCGGCTCCAGACCCCAGCGCGCCAAGCGTGTGCTTGGGGCAGCATGCCGCAGGGGGCGCTCTGCCTGTCGCCGGGAGGGCGGCAGGCGGCTCCGGTGGACCTCCCACAGGCGTGCCTGCGGAGGGTCCGCTGGTCCTGCGGCTCGGGTGGACCTCCCGCAGGCATGCCTGCGGATGCTCCACCGGAGCCGCGGGACCAGCGGACCCTCCGCAGGCACGTCTGCAGGAGGTCCACCAGAGCCGTGGGACCGGCGACCGCCAGAGCGCCCCCCGCGGCGTGCCGCAGTGCTTGGGGTGGCGAAATTGCTAGAGCCGCCCCTGCTGAAGTCTATTCCCCACTGAAGTGTGCCCTTATTCCTATTAAAATGGTCCTTTCATTATACCCACTAAAATGTACTCTTCAGCTGAAATATTCTTCATGCCAAAGTTGTTCACATCAAAATTTGTCCCCACAATTAAATGTACCTCACTATTGTTTCCCTACCCACCAAAATAATCACCACACACTAAGATAGCTTTCATGTTGAAGTGTCTTCCCCAGACTGAAATCTCACACTGCACCAAAAATCCTCCCCTAAAAGAAAATCAATCAGTCTCTCTCTCTCTCTCTCTTTCTGTCTCTTGGTAAGAATCCCTTCTCAGACATGTAGATTATATTTTTTAAAAATAACATTCTTGTTTAAGGAATTGAAGATTTATTGACACAATCCAGACATTAATTAGCTGTTAATTTCTAATCCTGTTTTATTTTTCACTATCCAAATTATCACTGTAAATTATATACAAATATTTGTGTGAGGACCAGAGGCAATCAAGAGTTACAGTTTCCTTTGTGTGAGACTGCCATGCGGGCAGCTCCATGGAAGTACAGACTACCTCTGCTCTTTTTGCTGACCAAATAAATCAGTAGGGTTCTGTATCTTATTGAGTTCTGCAGTGTATTGGGTTACTGCTGGGCTGCTTCTCAGCTACAGAATCTTGGTCACCAGAGCCGGATTTACAACTTGCACACCCCTCAACACAGCATCTTCAGCCCCCCTCTGCCTACAGCTGACCTTCGTGTTGCACACAGTTTTAAAGAGGTAAGGTGCCCCTAAAACGCTGGCACTCCTAGGCCCATGCCTACTGTGCCTAATTGGAAATCCGGCCTTGTTGGTCACCAGGAATCAAGTTCACCCCTGTAGTCTCTGTACTGAGTACAATGGAGTCATACTGGGGGGAGGGGGGTGTGAATTTGGCCATGAGTCTTCAGTGATAAAATATAACAAAGATGAGGACACCATTTTATGAGCCCTCTTCTAATAAAGTGAAATTCACCCCATTGCAGAGCACAAGTATAAAGTCTTTACATCACTTAAGTCTGTTCACCCTCTGGACTGGAGCAGATTTCACCCCCATGAGGAAGCATACTGGTTTATATAGTAAGGGAGACTGCATTGCCACATCTCTGAGCCTGCCAGTGTGTGACAAAACCTCACCCAGAGAAAATATTAAAGAAAAAAAGGCATGGAGGAGAGACACCACTTACCTAATCCCCTCTAAACTAATCCCAGCTCCAGTTGATTTTCATGATAGCTGTGATGGAGTGTGTATGCAGGGATGACTCAGAGAGCTAGTGATCTGTCACTTCAGACAAAGGCTGTAAACAAAAGTATGTTTAAAACAGAATTAAAAGGGTCACTCTCTAATTTGTATGCTGAATGCCCCATTTACACTCCGCTATTTGGGGAGTTACTCATGTACTCCACACAGTTCCTGCAGTTCATTTACAAAAAATAGTTCTATGTATCATTTAAAAAGATTTGGGAATATTTGTCCCCTACTTTAGGCCAAACAGAATTAATCTTTTGAAAGGAAGACATGTTTTATAGCAGGGTGGGAAATATAAAAAATTCCAAATGAAGTTGAAGAAATGCACTATGGACAGTTTGCAGATTAGTAGAGGGCTATGGATCCTCTCTCTGCTAGGTCACTGGCTCAAATGTAGCCCAGCAAAATAGTGACAAAAAGCTGTTACCATCTCTGAAGGGTGTTCAGAGATTAATTTGGGGGTTTCAGTCCAATTCCCAGTGGACAACTGGGAATTGGACTGCAACTGCAGAAAATCATCCTTGTGATTGGCACTAATTGGTAACTTTGGGCTCCATTCACCCCTGTGAGGGAATACACTATATAGGGGACAAGAAACTGCAAGTTTTCTGCAAATTCCTCTGACAAGGTGAGGGGATGGGAGTTCTTCCCCAACAAGAAGGAGCAAGAGGTACAGCCAGAGACCCAATGAGTTCTCCCCAAGAGCAACAGAGATCTCAGCGATCCACTGGATGCCAGAGCAATCTATGCCTCTTCACTGCTCCCAGGGACTCTTGCTCCATCTCCCAGTTCTTTGGAAACATGAAGATGCTCTTCCTTCCTACAACCACTGGAATCTCTTTTAAAGCAGGCGTTCCACTGCCTGGGGGAAGCAAAGTATTTGCAGTTAATACAGCCTAACCTTGGATCTCAAATCATGGTGCCCAAATCTACATTCAGATCAGAACTTTAGTAACTTATACCAGGGGTAGGCAACCTATGGCACACGTGCCAAAGGCGGAACATGAGCTGATTTTCAGTGGCACTCACACTGTCCGGGTCCTGGCCACCAGTCTGAGGGGCTCAGCATTTTAATTTAATTTTAAATGAAGCTTCTTAAACATTTTCAAAACCTTATTTACTTTACATAGAACAATAGTTTCGTTATATATTATAGACAGGGGCGGCTCCAGGCATCAGCACGCCAAGCGTGTGCTTGGGGTGGCAAGCCACTGGGGGCGCTCTGCTGGTCGCTGCGAGGGCGGCAGGCAGGCTGCCTTCGGCAGCTTGCCTGCGGAGGGTCCGCTGGTCCCACGGCTTCGGAGGACCTCCTGCAGGTGAAGCTGTGGGACCAGCGGACCCTCCGCAGGCAAGCCGCCGAAGGCAGCCTGCCTGCCATGCTTGGGGCAGCAAAATACCTAGAGCCGCCCCTGATTATAGACTTATAGAAAGAGGCCTTCTAAAAATGTTAAAATGTATTACTGGCACGTGAAACCTTAAATTAGAGTGAATAAATGAAGACTCAGCACACCACTTCTGAAAGGTTGCCGACCCCTGCCTTATACTGTACAGGCTGTATTATCTTCTGCTGTTTTCCTAGTGGATTTGGGTGGGGAGAATCTGCAGGAGCCTACCCCACTACTCCTCCCATCCTTTCCAACTCCACGAATCCTATCTGTTGAGCCCTAGAATGCAATACACCCACTTTCCCAGGCCCAGACTGTATGATCTTGGAGGAGACCTTTTATGGGCAGGCTTGGTAGAGTGGCCTAGGGCAAAATGGATTATTGAGTATGCACTCTACTCTTTCTCCTATAGAGAGTCCCTCCAGGATAGGGCTGTGTGGCAGATTGCTGGGGCATGGGATGAGCTTGTGCATCTGCTGCCTCTGCTGTACCTGATCTAGGACTATAGAGAAGGTTTCAGTCTCTAGCACTAGATACACACACAGAAAATCTGAATACAGCTTATTTTTAAAAGAATTGAAAAAATCTTGAATTGACCGTGTTTCACTTCTGGCATCAATTTGAACCTGAAGACTACAGTGCTGGGAAGACTGGAATTATTATTAGCAAGAACATATGCCACTAGTACTGACATTGTGCATTAAATGAGCTTTCTAACCCATGTCTGCCTTTATTAAATAAATAGGCTTGGGCCCCACTGCCACATTCCTCATTTTTTTTAGTGTGAAATCAAATAGATTAAGACTTATAAATAAGACTCCAGAGAAAGGAATGATCAATTTTGTTAGCAGAAATTAGTTCAGGAGTAAAGAGCTGCTGCCATTCTGTTTGCTGGTTAAGGAGGCCTGTTTGATTTAATCTGTTCAGGGAAAAATCATTTCCCTGAGACAAAGGCCTAATATTACTTTAGGATTTTAAAAAAAGAGACTGCTGTGTCTATTACATTTTGGATCTATAGCTAATGTTCAAGTCAAGAGAGGGAAGGGGAACTGCGTGATTAAATCAAATGTTTGCGGAGATTAAGAGGAAAATATGTACCACGTACAGGAGCAGAATTACGGGGTTTGCTTCTAAATGGAGGGATCTTGTTAGTCCAAACGGAGAATTCTTAAGGGATGCTCATGACTTTGGGAAACTGCATCTATTGCGCGAAATGACAAACTGAAGCTTCTCAGACTCTCCTGAGGCAGCAGTGATCTCTGGTTTAATGCTTTGCCAAGTTGGAAGTTGAACAGATTCAGTGACAGTCTAATGCACAGCTCTCTGCATTTATCCTTCTCACCTTGACAAAGGGGTAAATTTATCATCTCCATGGTTCTAACAATCAGGGTGGTATCATATCTACAATGATCTCTTATGTCCCTTCTACAGTTCAACACAACTACAAAATCAGTGGACCCAGAGAAAACTTGGCAGTTCCCTGATCCAATTAATGATCTGCACTGCCAGACTGAACTGTATTTTAAACATGCTTAGATATTTCTATGTTGTTACTGGGTTACCCACAATGACAGTTATAATATTGTAGCCTTTTAACTTCAGAAAAGGTGGGGAACTAAAACATGCTCAGCAACTGTGTTCAGTTCAGCTAAACATTCGAAAGTTCAGGAGCCAGATCCTCAGCTGATGTAAATTAACATTCATCTCAATGAAGCTCCACCAATTTACACCAATGGAGGATCTTGATCCATTGCTTTTCCAAACTGAGTCTCTTGGAGCTGAAAAATTGGACTGGATATTTTATAACAATGTCCCATTAGATTTCCAGTCTTATGACTTCCAGCTTCTAGTCAGGCCAGAAACAGTATGAGAACACCCTCTTGCAGTATTTTGGTGTTTTTGCTTCCGGGCCCAGACAGGTTCTAGAGCAACAAACAAAACCCAGACAAATAACTTGACTTAAGCCCAAAATCTGGAGTGATTTTGTATCTCAAAATAGCTTCAATGTTTATGCTGTGTTGGATTTTTTTTGGCCAAGGTTTGGAAGCTTCTTATTTTTCTCTCATTTGATTTACCCATCTCTTAGTCTCAGGTATCAGAGTGATCAACAGACTGGCCTGCTGGGCAGTAGCATATCAGCTGTTTTGCAATGGGGATGGGTGATTAGGGCCTTGGGTGTAACTTGATATGCAAATTAGTATACACATTTAGCGTATATATATCATTATAAATAAGATGTCACACTGTTTGGAGCCAAAGAATCCATTTTTAAATAAACAAGCCAATTTTCAATGAAGCTATATGAGAGAGTTGTAACTTTTTTTAAAAAAAGCTTTAAATAAAGCTAGCTATATATAATATTTAAGATCTTTTCTAGCCTTATAGTTTTCTTAAAATATGTTTCTTCCCATTCCCTTGACTTCATCCTGTTTTGTCTTCTCTTGTCATATATATATATATGTATGTATATAAGTTTTATGCTTTTTGGGGCAGGCACCATATCTTTCTATTGGGCCAGGAAGCACCAGGCATACTCTCTGATGTCCAAATAGGAACATGATTTCCTCCCACCAGGTGCCTATCTCACCGAACTCAAAAATCCTAGTCCTTATGTACTATTCTTTTTGATGCAAAGCTCCAAGAGAGAGAGCCCAACAGGATTATATAGATTGGATCAGATTTTAAGTCAAACAGCAATACCAGCCATTCACAAGGTGACACCATTCATAGTCTCTGAGATGCTGAATTTCCTCAGCTCCATCAGTGTTTCCACATGTGCACATACTGCTCCACAATGCTTTGCTTGGCCCATATTAGGGCTAACAGAGTGAAGCCAGCAGAGCAGAAAAAGATGAAGCAGGTACTGCTGAACTGAAGAGAGATGGAGTAAGCAGGGGTCCAGCTAGGGCTACCCCTTCCTCACAGCACTCACCAAGGGCCAGAACTGTGCAGGTTGAGTCTTCCCATCTGGGGATGCTAGGACCTATGCCATGCCCCCACTTCCCCAGCCATGTGTCCTTGAGGAAAGAAACCACAGGGAGGAGTCAGCCATAGATCAAGGCTTCCTGCACTTTTCACTCAGAATATTCTCTTCCCTCTGCTGAATGGCTGTTCACTCCAATTATGCCTCCAGTCTTCACCTCTTCCCTTCCTTTGTTTTACTCTCTTGCTAATCCCCCTCCTAACAAACCCCACCTAAAGTCTTTAAATAACAAAAACAAAGTTACACCAATGTGATGTTTCCAAACTATCACTCTTCCCTCTACTTGGGCATTATATCCCTTTCCCTTACACTTTGTCTTGTCTATTTAAATTCTGAACTCTTCTCAGCAGAGACAGTCTCTCTTGCCCTGTCCACACAGGGACACTTCGGCTATGTCTATATTGCAATTGAGCTAGCAGTGTAGTCATGGCAGCATGGGGTGCACGACAGGCTATCTGCCCAAGCACAGTCTCATCTGGGACCTTAGGTAGCTAACTGATGGCTAGCCTGTGCTGCAGCAAGCTATTTTTGGAAATGTAGCTTGATCAAAATATAGGTGCACTTATCCAGAAAAACTTTGTTGCTGGTGTAGCTTAGGCCTGGTCTACACTTAAAACTTTTGCTGGCAAAGCTATATTTCCCAGAGATGTGATTTTTTTATTGACTAGCTGTGCCAGCAAAAAAGTGCTTGCATAGGTGCAGTTATACTAGCAGAAGAGTCCTTCTGCCAGCTGAGCTTATTTTGTTTAGCAAATTGATTATAAGCTATATTGGCAAGAGTTCTTTTGCAACTATAAACTGTCTCTCCACTCAGAGAGTTTGCTGCTATAGTTATACTGGCATATTTATACCAACAAATCTCTTCTAGTATAAAGAAGGCATTGGTTCACTAGGGAGGCTGCAGGGGGGAGGAAGAGTTAGAATAAGCTATACAGAAAAAGCACAGTTTTGCTGATATAAACTGCGGTACAGTGTAGTGTACTGTTCTAGTTATAAGGGCAAAGCCTTCCAGGTTAGACCTGGCCTTAGTTAAAGCACATTAAAACCCTGGGTAGACACTTTTCATTCTGAACTAAACTAGCCTTAACTCACTTTAGTTTAAGTAATTAAGCTAAAGCAAACTAAATCCATTTTACTTCTGAAGTAGAGCATCTACACAGGGGTTTAACATGCTTTAAATTCACACCTTCAGTTTAATCTTCCTGAGTATCCCCCTGCACGCACACTGGCGTTTGCACACTGGAGGCCCATTGTACGTTGGCTCTGAGGCAACTAACATCATAAACAGCAGAGGACAGCAGAGTTCTGGGCTCTTGAGGATGCTGAACTAATTAGAAATCCATACTCATTTATCTCCTTCCCCATCAGGCAGACACTGCATGGACAATAGACTCAGGATGCATACTCAACAAGACTTAAATCTCATAGTAGAAAACAAGATACTCTCTACACAGGTTTTATTAACTATTCTGTTGATTGGGCTATTGTGTCAGGTAATTTCTCTGGGAGTTCTCTTGCCTGGAGCTGTTATACCAGGGAATGTATGTGTTTGTGGACGAGGGAAGGGAAACATGGTTGAGTGCATGCAATCCAACTGAAGTTTCATTTAGTTATGTTTCACTCTAGTCACTTAATTATTGTAACCTCAGGCCTTCTCTAATAAATGTGTTTTTGTAACCTACAGCCTCTGAGGTATCAGTCTACTCATATTTATTATGACTGAATAGCTACTTGGGAACACTGTGACCTTTCTATAGCTTTCACTTCAAGAAGGGCATACTAAGAACGTGCTTTCATCTTCGCAAAGTGTGAGAAAGATGAGACGCTTTGTTGACAGTCCACAGTCAATTCAAAAAAACATTAACAAGCTGAAACAATCTCAATCTGAAATGTTCACACAGCAGTGGGCATGAAATGTGTGAGGTGCATGACAGCTATCAATAAAGGACACAATACCATCTAAAGATTAACTATTAAAGCAATTCAGAAAGGCTTGTCCATCATGATCCATCATTTGTTTCTTCTTCGAAAAATTGGAAAAGTACTGAAGCAATAGTTCGCAAATAAAGCCAGCTACCCCTCGGGGTGATTTCATTTCTGACTTCTACGAACACCATCATAGTCTGTATCATTTAGAAAGATATTTCAGTGCATGAACACAGGGTTTGTTTCTCGCTTTAGAACCCTAAAAATAGTAAATTGTCATTCAAGATAGATACCACTCTGAATGCTGTAATTAAAAAGCTTTCCATTGTCAGATAATCAGAATTGGACATAGATATTAAACTGTAAAAAACTGATTACTGTAACATTAAGGATGAGAAAACAAAGAAAAAAAATTAGAAAATTTTAAGTGTTACTGATTCCACCACAATTAACTCAATCATATTGCAAACCCTGTATGCCTGATGATATTACCTATTATATGTTTACATTTAACAAGGTTAAATAGGAATAGAGAATTCCATGTATGTGTAACTTGGCCAACTTAGTTTGCTATTGGCACCTTAACAGATGGAATTTCCTGACTTGAGTGCTTGATTTCAAAACCTTTATATTACAATAAATAAAAAAATCTGGAGGTATTCCATTGCAGAGTTCACAAGCTCTTATGGCTTCAATATCAAAGCTTTAGATTTTTCAGGCTGGAACTATCTGCCTTTTCAGGTGGATCTTAAGAGTTTCTTAAACTGGAGCAAGGTTGCTGTCCTGTTTTATTAAGTCTTGTGTTTATTCCACGGAACTGAGAGTCCAAAGAACTGGGTTAAATTCCTGGCTCTGTTCCAGACTTCCATTTAACCTTGAGCAAGTCATGTAGGGCCTGATCCAAAGATTCCCATTGACTTCAGTGAGCAATGGCTTATTTTTAATAATTTATTATGGTAGTGCCCAAGGGCCAAGCAAGATTGGGCCCCCATTGTTTCAGGCACTGCACAAACAGTAGTAGATGGTCTCTGCCCTGAAGTACTTGCAGTCTAAAGAGACAAGACAGATACAGGGTGGGGAAGGGATATAACAATGTGATGGTAACAAACATTAGTTCCATGAATTTTTTTGTGGTGGGGGCAAAACATCCTTTCTCTTGTCTATATAGACTGTTAGCTCTTTGGGGAGTGAATGTCTCTAAACAGCATCTAGCCCAATGGGCCTTTCATCTCATTTGGGATCTTTGCAACGCTAAGTTAAATATAATATTTGGCTTTCCCTAGTGGACTTTTAAAATGTTCCTTGAATTATCTGGACTTCTGTCCTGCGTAGTTTAGGAGCACTAGACCAAATTGTATTAAAAATATATCCTTCAGCCATCATTAACTAATGTCTGTTACTGAGACTTTCCAAATCTCATGATTTTGTCCTAAGTCAGGCAGCATGGTGGCGTTCCTTAAGGCGCTGATTTCACAATACTTTGTCAACATCCAAAATATCTTAAGTAAGTATCCCAGAAAAGAGACTAAGAAAACATCTCTCAACTGTACTCACAGACTCCTTGTCCAGGATCTACAGTCTGCAGGAGAGGAATGGCTTCTTTCAGGCCCAACTGCCTTGACCTTGCTGTCTCCTTTGCTCCTGGTACTAGCCAGCTGCTGTATGGATATTATGGCATCTCCCTATATTCTTCAAGATATAGCTAGCAGAGATGCTGCATGCACTACATAGGAGCTGGCTGGTGTTAGGAGGAGGTAGCAGAACAGTGGCAGCCATGCCTGCAGAGAGCTGTTTCTCCCATGCAGGCTCAAGAATGGGGATCAAGGTGATTACAGTTATGTGGGTAAGCGTAGACAAAAAAAAGGGAGGGGAGTGCTAGCAGTAAAGCATAGCTGCCAAGTTGTATGCTGGTCCATATGACATGCAAATTATTTAATAGAGCTAATATTAGAATATATTAAAATAGTTTGCATAAACCCAAAACTTCAAAATTAAAAAGTTGTTTGGATTTAATGCTGATGAAAGGTACTGACTGTAGAGCTCTGGTGAATGAAGGATGCTGTTGTCAGGAAGACAAGCTCTCCAGCACACTGCCATGGCACCAGGCCTCAAATCTGATCTGGAGAAACTTCCTGTAGGTTTACCAGTGTAATTCAGTTTCCAAGGCCCAGGCAATTCTTAGCCTCTCTCTTGAGTTTGCCAGTTAGTATAAAGAGTGGTGATGAGTTTGTGCTGTGGAAGCTGGAACCCAGACTCAAACTCATCTCATGTAAAGGCTACTGAACATTCATTAGTGGGACCAACTTTTACTCCTTACTGACCTGGGCTGAATTCATACTGGTAACTGGATACCCATAGGTGAAAGTCTCTGTAGCTCATTCTGGCTTATTACTCATCACCTGGAAGTCCAGATGCTGCAGACTCCAGGGAAGATTCAGATCTTTAAAAATATATATATATTACCCCCCTCATCCCAAATATAATAAAAGTTATGAAACAAACTTTATTTGAAATACATATTCTATACATCAAACATGTAAAGCTTAATACAAAAAAAGCATTTACAAAATTCAAGCTATTACCAGGACTGTATAGATTTAGCTGTTAAATCTTATGCTGTATACTTGGTTTTAAGATTACACAGAAGGTTAACCCCTTCATCCCTGAGCTGTTTACTATCATATGTAACATACACCTTAAATAGTATATGGTTTTTAGAGCTTATATATAGTAGAAAATGTTACCTAAATTGCATATTAAGTTGACAGTGATGTGTCCCACCAAATAAGTGATGTGTATATTGGGTCAAATAATAGGCATGGACCTTTTGTCACCTAGAAGGGATATATGTTTAATAAGTAAAATTTTAGAAACTAATAGAATTCTAAATAGTTTATTGAAAAGCTAGCATATATTTAGTGCTTTACACATGCTTAATTTAGCCTCACAAAAAGCCTTTTGAAGTAGGAACTGTAAGTAGTAGTAGGCCCATTACTAAATGAGGATGGAAAGACAATAACAGAAAACCAGGAATGGCCAAAGCGTTAAATACCTTTTTGTTTCAGTTTTCACCAACAAAGTTAGCAGTGATCATAGAATATCAGGGTTAGAAGGGACCTCAGGAAGTCATCTAGTCCAACCCCCTGCTCAAAGCAGGACTAACCCCCAGACAGATTTTTACCCTAGTTCCCTAAATGGCCCTCTCAAAGATTGAACTCACAACCCTGGGTTTAAGCAGGTCAATATTCAAACCACTGAGCTATCCCCCCTGATTGTTCTCTGTTAGTCGTCCATCACTGTAAATGGGGTTGAATCTAAGAGCTAAAATAGGGAAAGAACAAGCTAAGAATTACTTAGACAAGTTAGATGTCTTCAAGTCATCAGGACCTGATGAAATACATCAAAAAATAATAAAGTAACTAGCTGCAAAGACCTGAGCCATTAGCTATTATCTTTGAGAACTCATGGAGGACAAGAGAGATCCCAGATGACCGAAAAGGGGGGCAAACATAATACCTATCTATTAAAATAGGAATAAGGACAACTCAGAGAATTATAGACCAGTAATCTCGACTTCCATACCGGTAAAGATAATGGAGCAAATAACCAAACAATCAAATTGGAAGCACTTAAAATAAAATAAGGTAATAAGCAACAGTCAACATGGATTTGTCATGAACAAATCATGACAGGCCAACCTAATATCCTTCTCTGACAAGGTAACAAGCCTTGTAGATGGGAGGGAAGCAATAGAATTCTTTGAGAGGGACAACAAACATGTTGGGTGATGCAATGGAAATAGTGTACTTAGATTTTCAGAAAGTGTTTGACAACGTCTCTCAGCAAATGCTCTTAAGCAAAGTAAGCTGTTGTGAAATAAGATGGAAGGTCCTTTCATGGCTCAGTAACTGGTTAAAAGATAGGAAACAAAGGGTAGGAATAAATGGTCAGTTTTCAAAATGGAGAGAGGTAAATAGTGGTGGACCCCAGGGGTCTGTACTGGGACCAGTATTGTTCGCCATATTCATAAACGATCTGGAAAAAGGGTAAACAGTGAGTTGGCAAAATTTGCAGATGATACAAAACTACTCAAGATAGTTAAGTCCAAAGCAGAATGGAAGAGTTACAAAGGGATCTCACAAGACTGGGTGACTGGGCAACAAAATGGCAGATGAAATTCAGTGTTGATAAATGCACAGTAATTCACATTATAAAACATAATCCCAGCTATACATATAAAATGATGGGGTCTAAATTAGTTCTTACCACTCAAGAAAGAGATCTTGGAGTCATTGTGAATAGTTCTCTGAAAACATACACTTAATGTGCAGTGGCAGTCAAAAAAGCTAACAGAATGTTGGAAATCATTAAGAAAGAGATAATAAGACAGAAAATATCATATTGACTCTATATAAATCCATGGTATGCCCACGTCTTGAATATTGCATGCAGATCTGGTCACCCCATCTCAAAAAAGATATATTGGATTTGGAAAATAGCAACAACAATGATCAGGGGTATGGAACAGCTTCCATATGAGGAGAGATTAATACGACTGGGACTCTTCAGCTTGCAAAGGAGAT
This sequence comes from Mauremys reevesii, assembly GCF_016161935.1. Taxonomy (NCBI): domain Eukaryota; kingdom Metazoa; phylum Chordata; order Testudines; family Geoemydidae; genus Mauremys; species Mauremys reevesii. The sequence goes on from NC_052626.1 coordinate 70,303,051, forward strand.
GACTAAGGGGGATATGATAGAAGTCTACAAAATCATGACTGGTGTGGAGAAAGTAAATAAGGAAGTGTTATTTACTCCTTCTCATAACACAAGAACTATGAAATTAGTAGGCAGCAGGTTTAAAACAAACAAAAGGAAGTATTTCTTCACACAAGGCCAAGACTATAACAGCATTCACAAAAACAAAACAAAACAAAACTTAAAAAGCCCTAGGTAAGTTCATGGGGGATAGATCCATCAATGGCTATTAGCTAGGATGGGCAGGGATGCCCTGAAGTGTAACTAGCATCTGTTTGCCAGAAGCTGGGAATGGGTGATAGGGGATGGACCACTTGATGATTACCTGTATTGTTCATTCCCGCTGAAGCACCTGGCACTGGCCACTGTCAGGGCCAGCTTTAGGAAGTGTGGGGCCCGATTCGATGGGGCCCCAGCAGGGATGACTCACCGACAGCGCTCAGGGTCTTCACTCCGGGTCTTCCGCGGCACTGAAGGACCCGCCGCTGAAGACCCAATAGGGAACCACCTGGTGAGTACATGCCCCCCACATCCGACCCCCACCCATGACCTGCCCCCCGACTGCTCCCCTCAGAAACCGCAACCCATCAACCTCCCCCCCATTCCTTGTCCCCTGACCACTCCTTCCCAAGACCCCGCACCCTAACTGCCCTCCAGGTCCCCACCCCCTACCCAACTCACCCTGCTCCCTGTCCCCTGACTGCCCCGACCCCATCCACCACCACCCCGACAGACCCGGGAACTCCCACGCCTACCCAACGCCCCCTTCCCCATCCCCAACCGCCCCCACAGAACCTCTGCTTGTTCCAACCTCCGCCTCGCTCCCTGTCCCCGGGACTCCCTGCTCCTGCCTTATCCAACCCCCTCCCCCCCCCAGCCCCAGTCTCTTACCATGCCGCTTACCCCTGCCGGAGCCGGGCCGGGGCCGGGGCTGCGCCACCCGGCCAGAGTCGGGGCTGGGGCCGGGCCAGAGGGAGCTGCTTGGCCGGGGCCAGGGCACTCGGCTGGAGCCGGGCCAGGGCTGCACTGGGCCATGCTGGGCCTCCCTGGAGCCCTGCTCATGCCCCCGCCCCGCCCCAGATTACCTGCCGCTGCTTGTTTCCAGGCTTCCCACGCAAACATCTGATTCACGGGAAGCAGGGGAGGGGGAGGAGAAGGGGGTGGAGTGTTCAGGGGAGGAGGGAGAGAGGAGGGGAGCTGGGGCTGGGAGTGGGGCGGACAGTTGCTGGAGCTTGGGAACCGGCTCCATCTCACCATTGGGCGCGGGGCCCTCTTAGACACGGGGCCCGATTCAGGGGAATCAGGGGACTTGGCCTAAAGCCGGCCCTGAAGACAGTATACTGCGCTAGATGGACCACTGGTCTGACCCAATATGGCCGTTCTTAACTCTCAACTTTAGTATGTTTTTTTTATACTATCTCATATGACCTTATCAAACAAACTAGAAAAAATATAGTCTAGACAAGTCTCCTATAAGATGGGTGCACAACTGGTTAGAAAAACATTTGGAGAGTAGTTATAAAAGGTTCACAATAAACTTGAAAGGCATATTGTGTGAGGTCCCACAGAGATGTGCCCTACGTCTGATTATATTTGATATCTTCATAAATTATTTGGATAATGGCATAGAAAGTACACTTATAAAGTTTGCAGATGACACCAAGCTCTGAGGTGTTGCAAGTGTTTTGAAGGACAGAATTAGAATTCAAAATGATCTTCACAAACTGGAGAAATGGTCTGAAATAAATAGGATGAAATTCAATATGGGCAAATGCGAAGTACTACACCGAGGCAAGAATACTCAACTGCACAAATACAAAATGGGAAATGACTGCCTAAGAAGGAATACTGCAGAAAAGGATCTGAGGGTTATAGTAGATTACAAACTACATACAAGTCCAGGAGTGGCTCCAGACCCCAGCACGCCAAACGCGTGCTTGGGGCGGCATGCCGCAGGGGGCGCTCTGCTGGTCGCCAGGAGGGCGGCAGGCGGCTCCGGTGGACCTCCCACAGGCGTGCCTGCGGAGGGTGCACTGGAGCCACGGGACCGGCAGAGCACTTCCCGCGGCATGCCGCCCTGCTTGGGGCAGCGAAATGTCTAGAGCCAGCCCTATACAAGTCAACTATGCAATACTTGCAAAAAACCAAACCAAAACAAAAAACATAAACATCAGTCTGGGATGTATTAACCAGAGTGTTGTAAGCAAGACATAAGTAATCCACTCTACTCAGCACTGATAAGGCCTCAACTGGAGTATTTTGTCCAGTTCTGGGCACCACATTTTAGGAAAGATGAGGACAAATTTGACAAAGTCCAGAGGAGAGCAACAAAATTGATTAAAGGGCTAGAAAACATGATCTATGAGGAAAGATTGAAAAAATGGGTTTGTTTAGTGTGGAGAAGAAAAGACTGAAGGTGGGGGGCATGATAACAGTCTTAAAGTATGTAAAAGGTTGTTATTAATCTCCCTTGCTTCAATTTAAGCCCATTACTTTTTGTTCTGTCCTTGGTGGTTAAGGAGAAAAATTTAGTTAGACATTAAGAAAAAAACTTCCTGACTGTAAGGGTAGTTAAACACTGATCTAGTTACCTAGGAAGGTTGTGGAATCTCCATCATGGAGGTTTTTAAGACCTGGTAACTCAAATACCCATCAGGGATGATCTAACATAATACTTAGTCCTGCCTCAGTGCAGGGGACTGGACTAGATGACCTCTTGAGGTCCCTTCCAGTCCTATGGTTCTATGATTATATTTTCACCATTTCACGGGTGGGGAAATTGAGACATTCAGATGAGGAGTCCGTCAATGTCAGAGCCAACATGAGAACTCAGGACTTCCTAGAGGTTGGTAGGCAAAACAGACAAAGAGCAAGTTGACAGCAGAGGGTAAAGATCACATTGTATCTAAGTAAAATGTCCACCCTGGTTCCCTTGAAGACCTCCTAACATTTCCTGGAATCCAGTCCCATGCTCAGTCAACTATGCCCATTTACACTCATTTTAGCCTTGTACATTATTAAAGTTTAGCAAATAAAATTTCATATTTATTTGCTTCTGTGTTAGCTGTATAGAGAGCCTTAATATCATGGGACTCGATGTGTCTGAAGTCAATTCCAGATCTTACTGCAAATATATGGAAATTTATCTTCCTAGTGAAATGTGGCATAACATTTTCTCAGAGTCCATGTCAATCAGAATGACCTATTATACATTTAATGTTTAAAATTATTAATACAAATAAGATGACATAGAAATTGATTTCCTTCTTTTATCTTTACTAATGGAGTTAGCATCACCCTTTATCCATGCCAGTCTCATGATTCTTATCTGACCCATCCTCTTCGGTGCCTTAAACAAACCCTCTCTTTCCAAGGCCCTTGCTCTGAAAGCAAAGTTAATGCAAGCTTAGGTCAGATGTGTTCATTCTTCAAGTCATCACAAGGTGGGTCAGCTATAGTTCTGGGCTAAGCAAGTGCCCTCTGTAGCCCCTCTGATCTCTAACACAAAGATTTCTAATGTCCTCTTTTTCATCACATTGCGACTCCCACGAGCCTTCACCTTTTGTACCTATTTTTTCTACACACAGCTGTCTTACAGCTTCATCTTCAGAACCCTCTCTACAAATACAACCCCACTGTTACTTAGGGTACGTCTACACTACGGGACTATTCCGAATTTGCATAAACCGGTTTTGTAAAACAGATTTTATAAAATCACTAAACACATTAAATCGGTGGTGTCGTCCGGTGGAGGCTAGCGTCGATTTCTGTTGAGATCCCAGTGCCTGATGGGGCAAAAATCATTGTCGCTGGTGGTTCTGGGTAAATGTTGGCAGATGCCATAGCATGGCAACCATGGAGCTTGTTTTGCGTTTTGACTCTCTCACCGTATGTGTACTAGATGCGCTGCATGACAGCAGAGATGGTTACTAGCCATATTGCACCATCCAAACCCTTCCATAAATTGGAACTGAGGATGATCATGGCTACCAGTCCTTTGGTCAATCAGCCAGACCTTCCATCGTTTTGTACCATTGGCTGCTGTCATAGTGCCCCTGGCCGATCAGCCAAATGACTCCTGAGTCAATCCCTCCTTTTATCTAAAAATAGAATCTGTGCTGCCTAATATAGGCAAGTGTGCTAGAGAACCACCTGCTCTGTGTCAGAACCCGCAGAAATTATCTGTATGCTATTCACAGGGAAGGCAGCCTCCAGCTGCTATGATAGTCCAGACAGGACATTAAGCAGTGTGCTCAGCCCCTGTTGCTATAATGAGGATGGTTACCATCCATCCACCAGAAAAGTCCCATCAGCTGAAGCTGATCATGAGGATGGATTTCCAGCTTTTTGCATGATCAGCTGATGCTGATGATGATGATGAGGATGGATTTCTAGAAGCATTTGGAGCTCAGCCAAGAATGCAAATAATTTTCAGAGGCTGCAGGAACCCATTTGATTCTTTGGCTTTGTTACACTTGTCACGCTGCAGTGCGCTGAGTCCCTGCTATGGCATCTGTCTGGAGATTTTAAAAAGCATCAGTTCAGATTGCGTCAGAGAGCGGTCAGTGGTGCGAGCCATTAAAATCGATATAAGGTGTTAGACTGCATTACTGGAGCCTTCACTGAAGACCACTACAAAATAGAGAGCTGCGTTTCCTGCTTCCAGTAGTCTGTATTGGAGGAGGATGGAGCTTATACTGCCGAAAAATACAGTACAGGCCTTACATATCCTATGTAGCAGGAGGTATTACTCTGAAGTCCAGTCCCTTCTCAAAGACTTAGAGAGAAAAATCTCTTGTGTACACTTCATAATTTTGGAAGGCACTTCAGTATTGTGCCAGGGTGATGGGTGCCATGCAAGAACATGATCAATGAGGTAAAAGGCAATAAAATCAAGACACAAGCTTCTCTTCCTTGGTAAAAGGATGATGCCCAAGAAGGCATCAGGAGATATCAGTGGGAAATAAAAAGACACTAGAAATGTTAGGCATAGGCAGAGAACTGTTCCTGGGTTCTGTTTCCTATATCACCAGTGCTCATTTCCCCTATACACAGTCCTAAATTGTGTATAGTGAGATAAACTCAGTACCCTTTGTAGAGAAATCTTCCAGTCAAAAAACCACAGTAGTGCTGGAACAATTTTTATAGTGGGGTTGCTGAAGGTGGAAACCATGTATTTGGGTTTTTATCACTACTTCAAGCTAGGTGGTACAGCAGCACCCCCAGCACCTTGGTTCCAGCATCTATGAAAAAACACCACAAGTTTATGCACGTGCATCTTAAAATCCAGCATTTTATCCCTGCATTTGGGGTTTGTTAAGACGCCAGGAGGCTAATTACCAGGATGTCGCCAGCCCCCAGAGCTTGGTGCAAATACAGATGTGTGCTGTTCATTATGCATTAGCTTATTACCATATAAGACACTAAAGCCTCTGATTCAAACCAAACAGATAGACACTCGGTACAAGCATTTTGTGAGAAACAAGGAGAAGAAGTTCTGAGAACTTTGGTGTGTGTGTGGGGGGGAGAGGGTAGCTGCTCACAACCCAGTGGCAAGTCCTGCTTATCCAGTAGCCCTTGTCAGATATAGTAAACCAGGAAGAAGAAGAAACCCTGAGAATGGGATTGCCAGTACTCTCTGCCATAGCTCTCAGATGAACTCTTTGCATTCACAGAAACTATATTTAGCCTTTAGTTTGATGCTAACCACCCCAAATTTTAGCCCGTTAGGAAATGAAATTCTCCCTCCCACACCTCTAATTTCTGGAGAATTTGGACTGAGATTACCTGTTTTAACTGGAAGTCGGAGAGTGCTTACCAGCTGCACAGTGGGGAAACCTCTCTCCCTCTCACTACCTTCTCACCTTCAGCAGTGATATTACTTTCGGTGCAGATCTCCAGCAGCAATCAGAAAGAACACCCCCATGAATTGGGTAGAATTGCAAAGTTAATTCCATTACAAGGTTTTACACTTTCCTTTGAAGCATTCAGCATTGGTTACTGGTAAATATAGGATACTGGATTAGACAGCCCATTTGTCGACTCCAATGTGATATCTATGTTCCAGTTTAAATAATCTTTCTCCTAGATATTTTCTAGAGGTTGGCAGGCCATAAGGGGAACAGGTCCAAATCAGAATGGGGCAGAGGTTGCAGGGAGTTGTTGCAATGTATTCATTCAACATGGTCTCCTATTTTAAAAAAGTGTGCTATTCAAAAATATTCAAAAGCCATCAATGATAGTGGAGTTATAGTCAGAAAATTAACTGAAAATACATCATTGTGGGATTCCTCATTCATCTTCTCTGTGATTTGAAATCAGATATGCTCCGTTTACAGGTCCAAAGATCGTTTTCTAAGTGCTGGCACCACATATTCCAGCTGGGTTCTCAAAATGCAGCTGTCTGTTTCTGGCTCTGACTCCATCACTACAAATAAATATGCTGCAACTGGAAATTACCCAAGAATTGTGTGGTTGATAAATGAGACAGAATACATTCTCCATCTTACTCTCTTGTACCTGTATTTCCTCTGCACAGTTAACAGGAAGAAAAATTCATTTATGTCTATGAAGGGACTAGGTCTGATGTGCAGACACACAGAAAACAGCAGTTTTGTGAAGTTTGAAAGGGCCAGTTTTCCTGGATCATTTTTCTGAGCATAATCAAGGCTCTATGTATTGAAGCAAACAGGATTTAAATGCTACATAGCAAGGCTAGGGACTGTTGGTGCTTTCGGTCCTGGAGAGCTGTGTGAGGCAGTTTAGGATTCAGGAACGTGCTCATTTGTTGGATGTTTCTGCTAAAATGATCAGAAGTAAAATCATAAACAACATTGACTTTTATAGTGTCATCTTTAGAGTCTGGAGTCAGTAACCTAGTGACAGAAATGTTGATCATGACTAACAATATTTTCCCCAAATGCCCTGAATGCTCAAACCTGCATTCGGGCCATACACCAAGCCACTTGCACCTGCATATGCTTGTGAAAATTCTGGCACTAACCATGCCTGCGTGACTCCTCCACCACATGCCCCAATACGTACGTGTCTCTCGAACCTGGGTTTGCCCATGTTTTATACAGCATGAAGAATGTCCTGACCCTATGGGAGAGGAGACACATGGAGGGGCTTGTGCTGACTGCTGCAGGGCCTGTGTCCTATGGTGCCCCCGACTCCTCAATAGGCAGAGGAGAAAGGAAAGGCCAACCTTCTTCCCAGGTTGCCAGCCTGAGGAAGGAGAACATCTGGCCTCCAGGAAGGGGCCAGAGGAGAAGGCCCTGCTGTGGGGAGAGGGACAAAAGTTCTTCTGAACCTGGTAGAGGCATCTGCAGGGAATGAGATATTAAGAGTCTGATTCTCCATTGCTCTGCACCTTGTGTAGCCATTTACACCACTGCAAAGTGGGTACCATTTTGATTTGGTAGAATTTTGCACCCACTTAGCACTCACTCTGCACTGGTGTAAATGATTACAAAAGGCTCAGGGCAATGGAGAATCAGACAGTAGGTGATTGGAGAATGTGGCGGAACTAAGTGTCCATGACCAGGTTGGCATGAGATGGGGTGATGGGATGTCTGGGTGATTCTAGGCCGGGGTCGGCAACCTTTGGCATGTGGCTCGCCAGGGTAAGCACCCTGGTGGGCCGGGCCAGTTTGTTTATCTGCTGCGTCGGCAGGTTCGGTGGACTGCGGCTCTCACTGGCCGTGGTTTGCCATCCCAGGCCAATGGGGGCGGCGGGAAGCCACGGCCAGTACATCCCTCGTCCTGCGCCACTTCCCACAGCCCCCATTGCCTGGGACGGCGATTCGCGGCCAGTGGGAGCCGCGATTGGCCAAACCTGCCGATGCGACAGATAAACAAACTGGCCCAGCCCGCCGAGGTGCTTACCCTGGCAAGCCGCGTGCCAGAGGCTGCCGACCCCTATTCTAGGCAGATGGTTGCAAGAGCAACTAAATGAGGAAGAGTTGAGAAAAAGTGGTAGCCTAGAAGGGGTTGATGGTGAGAAACAGTAGGTAAATGAGGGGATGACTTAATGAGGATGATAACCTTGAACATCTGAAGTTTGAAAATGCCAAGGAGGAGAAGAATTAGATGGACTAAGGGGATTACTAGAAGTAATGAGATGAAACTGACAAAGAGTAGAATTTAGGTTTTATACTGGGAAACATTTCCTAGCAGTGGTTTCTATTTGACTGTGGAAGAGTTTCCCAAGGGACATGGAAGAAGCGTTATCAGGTGAGTCATTTAAAATTCAATTGGACAGGGTGCTGGAGAATATACTTTAGGAAACAATCCTGCCTTGTTAGGGTAGGGTCATTAACTATCTCAAATTAGCTGAGAGGTATGGTTTGGGAAGAAGACTGGAAGAACAATATTTATATTAGCTGAGTATAGGCAATATTTTACTGTTTAACTTTTTAAGAAAATGGATGAGTTGTTAAATTTAAAAAAAAGCAAACCTTGGTTTGGCTGATCATTAGTCTAAGTCCATTAGCTTTATGATAAACAAGAACTTAATTAAATATGCTCCTTTTACCATTATCAGCCTGTTTAAATAACAAAGCATACCATGACGCCTGTGTAGTTGAAAGGAACACATTGCAGAATCACTGGGGGAATTCCAGGAAAGCTATTAAATGCCAGCAGTAAATGGAAAAGCATTTTATTAATTTCACTTGAGCAAGAAAGTGAAAGTGCTTAATTGCAACCTGTCAATAATATCTAATTTGCCTTCCACCAGTGAAGTTTTCCCCTGCAAAATTTGGAATATTAAGGAGATATATTAAAGGGTTTTTTCTTTCTAGTTGCTTTAGGTCAAATTCAGATGTGGTATAAGTGAAGGCCAATTTTTTTTTTATTTAGTAAAATTGCATTCATTTATAGTAGGTCTCAATTTGATCTTTGGAGGAGAAATTTGAAATTAATATATGCTGGAATTGGGTTCAAACTACAAAGACTGGATATAGATTTCAAACTGTGCCCCTATGTTTTGGGAGATTTTTGAATCAAGATTTTGGTTCATCCTTGCATAGCATAAGAGCCATTTGCAAATTTTGGATCTAGGGCTGGGTTCTTCTTTTGAACCCCCCAAATGACCAAGGACATTTAGATCCACGTGTTTGGTTCAAGCCAATCTCTATTATATATGTTAAGCAGAGATGGGCCCAAGCCCTAACGTTAGGATCCAGCTCTGAACATTCCGCAAGAATCATAATGGAGATGGACTCAACCTGTGAAATCTAATCTGAAATTCCTTAATGTTTGAGGGCGGTTGAGATCACAATATTGTCACTGGGGTCTTGCTCTACAGTTATGGTGTATGACTAGAGTTATGTGGAACCTAAAATATAGTGAAGCACAAAGACGTGAAATTAAACTGCTTTGGAGTTTCATTATGAATTCAGCTGATTTTTGTCACAGTTTCAACTTTGGGTGACCCTTTTGAACATTGAAGAATAAATCTGTGATCGGTTTCCAGAAATCCTCAGGCCAATTCATGGCTTCACATCAACTCCAATGGTTTCATGCAGTTTTTATGTGAAACTAGGTAAAACATGGCATTTTCAGCTGAATTTTGCTTTTGGGTTTGGATTTCTTTGAAAATGAAACTAGAGTTCTGCAATTACAGGCAGATTATAGTCAGAAAAAGCATTCCCAGTTCCACAAACCCCTGTAACCCAATAACATCCAGCTCCATGCAGCTCTAGTCCTGGATCTCAGTTATGTGTGAGATCAGCATGAGCCTGTCACATTAGAATATTCTGTGGGCCTAATTCCTATCTCACTCACAACATTTTTAGTCCAGTTTAAATCCATTGGTTTCAGTGGAGTTATTCCTTATTTGTACTGATGTAAGTGACAGCACAATAGACCCATTTTGTTGTCTACGCAGGATATTGATCCTTTCTTTGCAACAAATACAACTGGAACCCATTCAACCCATTATAAACCAGAACCACTTGTCTTGGTTTAAACACTCTGCTTCTGGGCTGTATCTTCTGTTGGTCTGTCTATACCTGTTGTTCTTGTGCCACTGTAAGACAATCATACATTTAAAACAAATTCTTACCTGTGTGACTAACGGAATGGATTATTATTAATAATAATAATTAGTGGTGAGGGTTATTTCTAATAACACATTACAATCTTAAAAATATTATTCAGGATTCTGTCAGAACCATCAATCAACTGCCAAGAGTATCTGTGAATGGCAGTAAAACTAATCCCAAATTCAGCCAGGGTGGGCTCTGGTTTTGAGATTTCATTGGTAACTATGGTGGAAAGGAAAAATGGATAGAAGTCTGGAAAAGCAGGAAACAAGAGATCCAGTGGCTCCTCACAAAAGGCCTAATTATGAGAGGTTCTGAACACCCACAATGCTCAAAGTCAATAGAAGTTGCAGGTCTTTAGCAATTCTCAGGATTATGTCTGCTGTATCTGCCCTTAGTGCAACAGACCTGAAGGGAGGTGGGATGGATGAAGAACAAAAGTTCTTATTTGCCTCATCGCATTGACTCTCCCAGACTGTTCAAACACACACAAATACTGCTGGGTTGCCCTATACCTTATATCTATGGTATATTCTCCAGCCCAGAATATCACTGGGAAGTTAGGGAGGCAGAATGTAATTACCTGAGCTGGAATTATTGACTAAGACTCCAGTGTTAACACATATAATAACAAATGTGTAAGCCCATCTGAAACCCTGGGAGCTAGCTCTGGCAGCTAGCCCACACTGAAACATATGTTGCCATAACTTCGCTGCTCCAGTACCCAAGCTAACTAGATTAAAGCTAGCTTTGATATGTCTACATGAGCTGCAATCACACCCTGTAATTCCAGTATTGATATGCTCTAAGGGTATGCTTACACAGCAAAGAAAAACCCACAGCTGGCCCATGCCAGCTGACTCGGGCTTAGGCTCAGGCTGGAGCTTGGGCTCTAGAACCCTGTGAGATGGGAAGGTCCCAGAGCTCCGGCTCCAACCCGAGCCCAGAAATCTACACAGCAATGAAACAGCCCCACAGCCTGAGCCCACTGGCATGGGCCAGCCGCAGGTTTTTCTTTGATGCGTAGACATACTTTAAGTGGGCCAGGGCAGGGACCGGCCAGGTCCACAGTGGGTTGAGATAGCCTGAGTAGATGTAAATGAATGTGAGGTCAGAGAAGTGATTCTGTACAAAAAACGCTTTGCTCCAACACAAAACCTTAACCCTGCCCTCGTAGTTACCCCCTACATATTACTCATCTTACATCTAGTCAGTGCACATATCATATGTCTGTAGTAAATATGTGGTAATATTGCTGAGGTCAGCATTAAGGTTTTGTGTTGGACCATGATTTACAGGATTTTAAGGTGTGCACTCTGTTTCCACACATGCTAAAAGTGGAACAGAGTTTTGTGTGGCAGTGTGGAGTCTGTTAGCACTCCTGATTAATGTGAGGAGTGTGGGTTAAACTATGTTAAATAAAGTTACTTTACCAAGACATTTAATTGTTTCTCAAGGATTGCATAGCTGGGTTTTCGCAGGCAGTGTTAGCTGTAATATAACAAAGATTTCAGCGGTAGAAAGTTATTTGTATGACAGTAGCATCTATTATTAATTATTATTATTATTAATTAACAAAATAAATTTTCTCCTTTCAGGGTGATCTGACTGCATGATTTTACATCCAATTTCAGAGTTGGTTTAAGTTCTTTGAAGCATGATATCTCAGAGTGAGAGAAAATGAGACCTCAGCAAATCAGTTACCTCCTATTTCACACAAGTTACCATAAAATGGTTACTAAATTGTGCCTGGAAATCAATATGTTATGGTTTCCTAATTTCAGAAGATTTAAAAGCATATTTAATCTATAATTAAAAGCTCTATCTAGCATCCAGGACTTGAAATCTCCCACTGCCAGCACTCTGACCTACAGTAGGTGTCCTAGCTCAGTATGCTGGGCAGATGCTCAGGTTTGTAATCACTATTATACTCCAAGGGTTGGTTTTAATTAACAAGAGCACAATGATTTTAATGAAAAAGGGGGGAGTTTATTTAAACAGAAACCATTAATCTGGAAGGGATTCAGACACTTGGTAATCCCAAGGGGAGTTCTTCTTTCATTTTCTTAAGAAAAATAATAATGAGAAAGAAAGGGAACAAAAAGAAGTAGAAATTAAAAAAAAATCTGTTCTACTGAATTTTAGCACTAGTGAAAAGAGAGGGATTGACAGCCTGGGAAATTGAAGTCCTTTACTTATTGTCCTTCAAACAGGTACAACATTTTTCTACATCCCAGCACTCTAGGGACCATCTCTCAGCACAGAAGAAAGTTTAGTCTTCAGGGTCTTCTCAGTCTGCAAAAGCTGCCAACATGAAGGCCAGCCAGTGCCAACTGAACTACTGGTTTTATGATTTGGACATTTATTAAAGAGGAAGTATGGTCCATGGAATTTAGCACCTGGCTAAAAACGAGGCACGACTCACTTCTAACCCCAGTTTTGGCTAGCATTTAATTGCTCTGCCTTAATCTTTCCATCTACAAAGTGGGCATAATTTATTCACACTTGCCTACTTCACAGGGATGATGTGAGGTTCAGCCGCTGTCTGTAAAGCATGTAGTTTCTACAGATTATATTATTTGCTAGAAACTGGCCTAGTCAATTCTCATACCAATCATCAGGTGCTAACAATATTATATTGCTGTTGGATGGGTTGGATTCAAGCCTTGGCCAGTACACAAATGTGTTGGCCCTGGTGAACGGGTCCGGTGTACCCTACCTAGGGGGTCTCAGTCTCAGGTGGTCACCTGGCCAAGGGGTTGTAATAGGAGGGGTAGGGGAACCTGGGCCTTTCCACTCCACCAGGTTCCAAGCCAAGGCCCAGTGAGGCCTGCCCCATGCCTTTTACCCTGGGGTGCCTCAAAGCAGCTCCCTAGGTCACTTCCTAGCTCCCCATTTCCTGCAGCAAGCTGCAGTTTGCTCCAGCAAGCACTAGCTCATGGGTTGCCTACCCATCTCCAGCCTGTAAGAGCTGTTGCTCACCGACATTCCTCCTCCTGGTCTGTCTGTGTCCTCCGGAGCTCCCGGAGCGGGTCCTTCTCTCTCTCCTGTTCACCCTCAGCTGAGCTGGCCAGCTCCCTTTTGAACCCCACCTCCAAATGGAGTGCGCATGGCACAGGCAGAGCCTCCTGAGGCCACAGCCGCTCTTCGACCCTTTGCTGTCCTGTGAGGGGTTTGTACATCCCATCACAGCCCTGCACACAAGAAGGAATAAGAACATAAGAATGGCCCTACTGGGTCAGACCAAAGGTCCATCTAGCACAGTATCCTGGCTTCCGACAGTGACCAGTGCCAGGTGCCCCAGAGGGAATGAACACAACAGGTAATCATCAAGTGATCCATCCCCTGTCACTCATTCCCAGCTTCTGGCAAACAAAGGCTTGAGACACCATTCCTGCCCATCCTGGCTAATAGCCATTGATGGACCTATCTTCCATGAATTTCTTTAGTTCTTTTTTGAAACCTGTTATGGTCTTGGCCTTCACAACATCCTCTGGCAAGGAGTTCCACAGGTTGACTGTGTGTTGTGTGAAGAAATATTTCCTTTTATTTGTTTTAAACCTGCTGCCTATTAATTTCATTTGGTCACCCCTAGTTCTTGTGTTATGAGACGTAGTAAACAACACTTCCTCGTCTACTTTCTCTACACCAGTCATGATTTTATACACCTCAATCATATCGCCCCTTAGCCGTCTCTTTCCCAAGCTGAAAAGTCCCAGTCTCATTAATCTCTCCTCATATAGAAGCCGTTCCATACCACTAATCATTTTTGTTGCCCTTTTCTGAATCTTTTCCAATTTCAATATATCTTTTTTGAGATGGGTCAACCACATCTGCACACAGTATTCCAGATGTGGGCGTACCATGGATTTATATAGAGGCAACATGATATTTTCTGCCTTATTATCTATCCCTTTCTTAATGATTCCCAGCATTCTGTTTGCTTTTTTGACTTCACTGCATACTGAGTGGATGTTTTCAGAGAACTATCCACAATGACTCCAAGATCTCTTACTTGAGTGGTAACAGCTAATTTAGACTCCATCATTTTAGATGTATAGTTGGGGTTATGCTTTCCAATGCATTACTTTGCATTTATCAACATTACATTTCATCTGCCATTTTGTTGCGCAGTCACCCAGTTTTGAGAGATCCTTTTGTAGCTCTTTGCAGTCTGCCTGGGTCTTAATTATCTTTAGTAATGTTGTATCATCTGCACATTTTGCCACCTCACTGTTTACCCCCTTTTCCAGATCATTTATGAATATGTTGAATAGGACTGGTCCCAGAACAGACCCCTGGGGGACACCACTATTTACCTCTCTCTGTTCTGAAAAGTGACCATTTATATCTACCCTTTGTTTCCTATCTTTTAACCAGTTACCAATCCATAAAAGCACCTTCCCTTTTATCCCGTGGCAGCTTACTCTGCGTAAGAGCCTTTGGTGAGGGATCTTGTCAAAGGCTTTCTGAAAACCTAAGTACACTCTATCCACTGGATCCCCTTGGTCCACATGCTTGTTGACCCCCTCAAAGAATTCTTGTAGATTTCAAGCAGAAATTTGTTCTGCATCTTATCATTTTAGGAAATATTTTTGTTTATTGTTTTCATTAATTCATTGCTAGCCATTTTTATTAGCCAAGCATACAAAAATATAAGTTTGAATCCTCCACTACGAGGATTATTTTATATTACTACAGCGATACCTCCTTTAAAGTTAAGTTTCCTATATTGGAAAGATAGAAAAAATAACCTGACTTGGAAAAGGAAACAAGATGTTAGAATACAGAATAACTGGTCAATGGGTGAGTGGAAAAAGGGTAGAGTGATATTGATGTCACAAAAATACTACAAATAAGGCCTGATTCTCCTCATCTGGGTCATGTATCTGTGGGAGTTGTGATCAATATGTCCAATGTTTATTTTTGTATATCGTGCCACATATCTACAGTGTTTTACTGACAAGTAAAAAAACCAAATTACTTACAAGATAAGAGCCAAATTATACCCTGCTCCAGAGAAACCTGTACTTGAAGTGGAGTGTTTTGGTTGATGGGCATTTATAAAACTGCTCCAGCAGACTTCGTAACCAATGTGAATCTGGGCAGTTCAACTGACAATTTACAAACTCTGATGAGCCATACTCTAGAGGAACTTCTAAACTCTGCTAGACCCATTGGCTAAGTTTATGTCAGATTTGATGGAACATTTAGAGGCTCAAAATTATACAGTAAATAACTCCCTAATTTTACATCTGAAATCAGAAATAGTCCGTTGCACTACATTTCCTCCCGGATTACTGAATAAAACACATGTAGCTTTAATACACAATAAAGAAGTTAGATGGACTGAAATGCTAAGCACCCTTCATATTCCAAATTCGTATATTTCAGCAACACCATTTCAGAATGGCCCAAACAGAATCACTGCTGCTCTATCCTTCCTACCTTTTGTATGTTCTGGAGGAGCAATGTAAAAAGTGAGACGGCAATAGCAGAGACACTCACCAATTTGCGAGAAGTCATTCACTTTTGACACTTGGAGAGGCCACAGGACAATTCATTGCTGTTTCCAGAGTCAAAGAAGTCAATCACCAGCCCACCAAACTAATTTGTAATGAGTGAGAATATTTCTGAGTACAGATTTCATCCTGTTTAGTTTAACTTCTTCAATGTAAATTTTGGTGTTCATCTCCCCACTACGAGATGGGCCCAAAGGCCCCTTTCCACATTCTTCAGGCTTCCATTTGTTGCACTGCCCTTCAGACTTCACTTCCCTCATGGAAAAGAGGGAAGGCAAGCTGCTTGCCTCTGGAAAGAAGCTCCATTCCTATCTAGGGGATGGGGGTCTATGTGATGGCACCCAGCTTGGGGGGAGCTGCACTCTGCCCACAGAGCTGGCTAAGCTCCATATGTGACCCACAATAAGGGGATGAGCCGGAGACAGACATTTCCTTATGCCTCTGGCTTTTCTTGGCCTGGCTTTCTCCTTGAAGCCTGCAGGGGCACCAGCCGGTGCAAACATCACACAAGGGCAAGTAGAGCTAAAGGGAAAATCTCCCACAAAAGGCAAATAGAGTCCTCAGAAACAGCTGGGCATTAGACTGACACATTATTGAGCCAAACTGTCAGTCAGAAATCTGAAATCAAGTTTGGAATTAACGTCAGAAAAGCCCTGCTCAAGGAGGCCAAGCTGAGCTGCTGGCCACTGGGGAGGCAGAGAAAACTGGAGGGAACTTCAGGGCAAGGAGATTCCCCTGCTGCCAGCAACTGATTCTTCCCACAAGCTGCAAGCAGGCTCAAGAATTCATTATAATGGATTTGTGAACCTTAGCATGATGAAGACACATAAGTGAAACCACAGAAGAAAGTAGATCAGCAAGATGTAATGACCCAAACTGGAATTTGTTTTGAAGATTTGGGGTAAAACTTCTGGTCTTGGACAAAGTACTATGAAATCCGTCCTAATGACAAGAAGTCGGGTCCTTGATTTTACATCTCATCCAAAAGATGACATCTCTAGTAGCATACACCCTACTCAACATAATGCTTAAGCACTGAGTCAATTCTACTCCAGAAGACAACTGCCATCTTCTGAATCACCAACATAATTTCCAGCAATACCTTGGCTTCTACTTGGAGGTCTCCCAACCAGGGGTGGCTCCAGGCACCAGCATGTCAAGCCCATGCCTGGGGTGGCAAGCCACGGGGGGCACTCTGCCGGTCGCCTTCGGCAGCCTGCCTGTGGAGGGTCCGCTGATCCCGCGGCTTCAGCAGACCTCCCACAGGTGTGCCGCCGAATCTGCAGGACCGGGGACCTCTCGCAAACAAGCCGCCAAAGGCAGCCTGCCTGCCGTGCTTGGAGCAGCAAAATACCTAGAGCCGCCCCTGCCCCCAACCAAACAACAATTACTTATACATATCCTGGTCTTTTGTCTCCAAAGGTTAACTCTGAAAATATGAATTCCTGAGATTTGGGCACTGAGTAGAAATGAGCATTTATAATAAAAGCTGCTTGCTTGTAACAATTAGTTAGTATTCAGAGCCCAATATTCAGAGTGCATGAAGCTCTAAGTAGAGTGTGTGTGGGGGGGGTTATAGTTAGATTTAACTTTGAAGAGTGACAATCTCAGATAAAAGCTGCAAGGCAGTGATCCTGTGCAATTAGAAGTGGTTAAACACTATCTATTCCCTTGGAGCCCCATGACTGAAGAGTCTGCTTCTCTCCCCAGCCGGAGTGCAGACTAGTGCATTCTGGAAGCTTCATAATTTCAATTAAGATTCCTAGATACAGATTAGAATGTGGACATGACAAAAATTGTATTCAACTACCGTAAGAAAACTCTTAGTGGTTAGTTAAATACACCCAGGGAAAGTAAGGGCATTTCATTTACAATGTAAATGCTTGCATTAGAATTTAGAACAAGGAATACCAACAAAGCTGGAGTTGTTCTGGTGTCAGAGTTCCTAACTAACCTGACGTAGCTCTGGAAGGCTTTATTTTCTACACATTTTGCATGGGGAAATCCTGAGCTGATTTCTTTTGCAAGACTCTCAAACCTCCAGGTAATGAGGCCTCTTTAGGCTGTGATCTTGGATAGGGAGATTTTTATGTTTTCCTGAATTGTTTTTATTTTAGAATAAGTGCAACAGCAACAGCTAGCATGGGACTGGGGACTTTAGGCACTACTGTAATGGAAGGATTTAAACCTGCCAGGGTCTCCATGTGGAAGATGGCTGACCCCTGATAAGATGGACATGCATATTACCTGTGTGTTGTTTTTCAAGATATGTTTTCTCTGTAACGCTTTTGTTCTAAATAAATACTTTGTTTTATGAAGGCTGACTGGTCACTACACAGCCCTCTCATACCTCCTGGAGATAGCAAGACAACAGGGGCTGTACTAAACTCAGACTTACTAAGGTGATCACAGTGAATTGCAAGAGGAATTGTAGTCTAAATCCCCAGTCTGGAGGGAGAAGGATGTTGATTCCTGTCCCAAGAAAGATGTCAGGCAGAGGCCTGAAGCCTGTTTGGGGTGCTCTCAAGGAAGCCACAAAGGGGTCAGGGGTGCAGTTACTTTGGGAACCATGATAATAACATCAATCTCTCTCTCCTGTTATCCCTCCATATGGAAGTCAGAATTGACACTGTCTCCCAGGCACAATTATATTATTAGTCAGGAAGTTCTATCTATATTATTAACCCTCCAAAATATATACTTACTGGAATTTCCTGATACAACTTATATTGCGCTAGAAGATAAGTAGGTGGTGGGCAGGCATAGATGGTCAGAGGTACAATTATTTATGGAATCTTGTTTTTTAGTTTCCTGACTTTCAAACACTTGTTGGTAACCTTACATCTGGATTTCAAAGATTTGTTTTCTTTCATAACAATAACATTTTGATGTTTTAATTTAACTGGTATCTACTGACAGTCTTAACTGTTTCTTAACATTTTCTGTCTCTAACATACAGCTTTGGTATCTTTGATTTTGAATCTTTGAGGCTGAAAGTACTATAAAAATGTAAGATAATAAACACCTTTATTCCATTTATATTTTGATTTTGAGGATAAACTTCTGCTGTGGTGTCCTTGAGATCTGTCCTTTCTCTTCTGCCCTATCAAAACAACATAAACTTAACACTCGTAAATAGATATAAATGATGAAGAGATAGTTCCTTCCTTTGAGCCACTGGGCTATTTTTATTTTAATCGAAAACATGAAGATTCTTGTTCTCTCTGCTAGTTCAGGGAAGAGACTGCAATTCGTTAGGAAAGGAAAAAATATTAACATGATCAACAGAACTCCATCTGACCTTATCAAGTTGCAAAACCTCCTCTCAAAGGCCTACACCAGCAAAAAGAGGGAATAGGGAGAAAGAGCGGAGAAGGAGGTAGTAATCACTAAAAGTAGGGGAGAAATTAAGTAAGCAGGGAACTGACTGAAGTAGGCATTAACAGGGCTGGCTCCAGCTTTTTTGCAGCCCCAAGCAGAGAAGCAGAAAAAAAAAGAGATAAAACCGCGTTCGGTTGTACTTCGGAGGCAGCTCTAGCACGCTGCTTCATTCTTCGCTGCTAGAGGCATTGAGGGACCTGCCACCAAATTGCCGCCGAAGACCCAGATGTGCCGCTGCTTTCCATTGGCCGCCCCAAGCACCTGCTTTCTTTGCTGGTGCCTGGAGTTGGCCTTGGGCATTAATATGTTGACTGAAAACAGTCCATCAGGGAAGATTCTAATAAGAGTGTTAATGAATAAAAGTTCTGGGGGGGAAATAGAAGATCAGTTGAGCAGTGACATGAAGAATCTGCTCTGGGGGATAAGGGAACTCAAGCATTAGATGAACAATACAACTCTGATTTATGAGCCATGAAAACACCCAAAGACTGACCACAGTATCCAACCCATCTCTGCTCAGGAACTCACTGCTGCTACTGCTCCCCCAGCTGTGTTCCAAAGAAATACAAGTTTAGGACCACTTGATGACTGGCATTGAGGTTCATGGCAGTGAAGAGTGTGACAAAAATATGTGACAAAACCTGTGCCAGCCAGTCCCTGGCAACTTTATATTATAGATTCCTGCACAGCATTGAGAAGACAGCTCTGGTCTGAGGTAGACTTAGAGTATGCTTATGCTAGAGCTAGAAGGTGTAAATTAGCTTTGATCAAATTAGCATGGGTATGTCTCCTCGAGCTGGAATTTACTCTTTCCAACTCTAGTGTAGACATAAATGAAATGGTTCTGGTACTCATATAATCCAGAATGGAATAAAAATACCTAGGGCTTTGAATCAGTCCCCAAACTGGTCTAAGTGGTTTAAGTTTTGCATTTTAAATGTGTAAGTTCCTAGATCCGTAGCTTCACATCTTTGACAGAGTTTAATTCTGCATACTTCGAGATGGGTAAAATGAGTCCCCTGCAGTTTGCTGTGGTGGTGGTGGGGAATGTTTTTCAAATTAAACAGTGAAAAGCAAGTTCTTGTGAAGATATTAAAGAGCCTAAGAGAAGCAGTCTAGTTCGGTGTCTTTGTCCAAAAGCTTCTATCCGCCCTGTAGAGTGCCCTGGTGCCTTGCAGCTGCTCTCAAGCCCCAGAGATGCCTGCAGTTCATTGGTGATGTATATGGAGTACATTGCTTGTGAAAAACTTTAAGGTCTTTAGGATAAAAGGTGCTATAGAAAATAAGAATATTTAATTTTACCAATTATCCTAAAGCACTGGCCTGGCACTCTGGAAGTCTGAGTACAGTTCCTAGATCTGATACAAACTTCATATGTGACCTTGGGAATGTCTCTTCTCTCCTTGTTCCTCAGTTTCTCATCTGAAAAATGCAAATAATATTTCCATATCTTACAAGTTTGTTGTAAAAATAAACCCATTAGCATTTGTAAGGTGCTTATGGTTTACAAAGATGGAGGGCACATACACAGATAACTGCTCTCTTTACAAATTCACAGCCATGGCTGCTTACTTCAGTGGAAAAAACAGGCTTTTATTGTTTTTTACTCTTGTTAGCAATGCTGAGCCAACACAGTTAAGAGGAGTGAGCTGAGTCCATTCTTTTTTGTACATCACCACCATAAATGTTTATTCTGTGGAACCTCACTAGAGGAAATGGGGTTACAAAGGCATCACTGGCCTTGTCTACACTAGGAACACAGGTGGTTTTCAACATATGTTAGTGAACTCCTGTAAAAATCTTAGTGTGGACGGTATTTCTATTTTAACACATGATATCTGGTAGGGTTTAACCCTAGGGATCCGAGAGTTTACCTCAAGCAATTAGCATGTGAAAACAATAAATTGCTTTGTCTATGCTAGGATTTTAACATATTAGGGCACACTGCAGTCATAGGGTGTGATTGTAGCTTGTGTAAAAATTAAAGCTAGTTTGGGTACCAGAGCAGTGAAGCTGTGGCAATGCACGCTTCAGCACAGGCTATAAAAGCCCACCCAGGACCCTGGGTAATTCTTCACACATGCTACTACAGCTTCACTGCTCCCATAGCTGACCAGGCTGGATTAAAGCTAGTTTAGGTATGTCTGCACAAGCTGGAATCCCACCCCATAACTGAAGTGTAGACATATCCTTAATCAACATATGTTAGCTAACACATGCTATACAAGACACCTTTTTTTCCTAGGCCAGTGGATCTAATCTGGGCTGATAAACCTTTATGACTGGCAATAATGAAAATGAATGAAAGAACTTGGTTTTCAGAAGAGTTATTTAGGGGGAAAACCCATCATTTTACTTATAAACTAAACACATTTGATTTGGAAGCCATTGAGAAACAGTGAACATGGAACCCTCAATGCCTTTTTAGTCACTTTTCAGAGTAGAACCACATTTTTAAGCCTCATCATGCCTAACTTTCTTCTAAACACTCCTCTTGGCTTGAAATGTCTCATGGTAAGTCTTAGACAAGAGAACAACTTGCAAGGGAATGTTTTTTTAAGGGGGGATGGAGATGGACAAGCCATTTTTAAGCTTTTAAAACTTTTTTGCCACCCAGTAACTCAGACACAGATGCTTTTGCAGCTTTATATTTATAGATACACTTAGTAGGAATGGGTGAACCTTTGGGAGAGGAGAACATGCAGACCTGTCAAACAAATGGGTTCACTAAACTAGCATGAGTTTACAAAACTTTCTTTCTTGTCATTTAAATATATTTTTAAGGAACAACATGTTTTTCTAGCTAAAGAGAAGCCAATGATGTGAACATGAAATAAGAGAATTCTCCCTAAATCTAGGCTGGCACAAATAAATGTCCTAGGGTCACATTCTCAGCTGGCGTAAATCAGCATAGTTTCATTGACTTCAGCCAAGATGCACCTGTTCATACCAGCTGTGGCTCTGGGCCCTTGTTTCCATACTGGGCAAAAAGATTCTCTTAACTTCACTGCAACCCTATGAACGTCAATGGAAATACACGACTTTAACTCAGAATCCAATTTGTCTCACTGGCAGTGGATTTATTTTTCTATGTCCTTCCTTCCCATCTGTGCTTATAGATCACTTTATTTTTTCATTGGATTTTTCTTTTTCTCCCCTCCACTAACACTTTAAAAAAGAAAGTATACTCACTTCTAAACAGAACCTGAACCCATCAGTGTTTGAATTCAAGGTGAACTCTCAAACCGATGATGTTTCGAGTGGGGCTGAAACTAGGCCAAACCACATTGCCCAGCTTTTGTGCTTAGCTGTCAATGAGCACTCCATCTTTGACAGGTTAGAAACAATCGAGTTCAAATTTAAAATGTCTTTTTGAAATGCAGAAATTGATTTATAGAAGAGACAGCTGATTATCAGGCTGCTCCTCAGCCCTCCTTGGCCGGCCAGCAGGCAGCAATCATGCGGCTTGACTGCGGAGGGTCCGCTGATCGCGTCATGCCTGTGGAGGTCCAGCCAGCTCAACCGGCCCAGCCTGCCGCCCCCCTGGGAAAGGGCCACCCCAGGCGGGTGCTTGCCCCGCTGGGCTCTAGAGCCGCCCCTGCCGGCCAGGGAGTAGTTCCATAATCTGTCCTTCCCCACAATTCTTCTGGCATTGGAGCAAAACTGATCATTAACCGAAACAGGAATAAATCTTCCCCCATGATATAAAATGCACAATTATTCACCAGCATTATGGGCTCTATGCCTTACTCTGATGCATTTAGCAATGGACATTGTCAGAGTCAGGATTATCAGGCTAGACTACCTCATCCCTGGCAATTCACTCAAGTAGGAAACAGATTCAGCAATCAGCATAAACCAAATGTTTACAAAGAACAAAATGTTTCTATCAACACATACCTCCTTCTCACAGCATTGCCCCTCCTCCTTCCCCTCTTCTGCCCAGGTCACTTGCACTCACTGCTAGGACTTGTGCTGTTAGTGACTAACGGGATGTGTAATAGAGAAGGAGTTAAGATGAATGGTAGCTTTGCTGGCACCATCATTCAGTCATCTGGAAATCTAATTTATATCTTGTTTGGCAGACTAACAGCCATCTGCTCCAAGGATATGCTCCAAGGCAGCTGCCAAATATTGAGCAGGCTCTCTACTGTAGGGAGCTAATTGCTTTTATTGGATTGACACAGGCTGGGGAGCTAATGGTATAGGTTATTCCTCCACTAAAAAGATAAAATAAAAGTTACAACTACTCTGACTTCTATCAGTGATGAGAGAGAAAACACATTTCAAGCTACTAGTGGCCATATGGGTCATCTTGGCCAGAGCTGCAGAGGAAATGGCTGTCAGCCCCTTGAAGGGGGACAGGAGTGTTTCAATGCTACATGGACTGGTGAATGTTTGAAATGATGCAAAGTGTAACAACTGGATTTATTACACAAGCTGAATTTATTATACACAACACTGAGTCAGCTGTGCCTGGAGCCCAGGGAACCCAATCACATAGTACCCATCCTGATATGCTCCCTTCTGCCTCCTTCTGGAAAGTCCTATCACAGCAAAAACAGTCCTACATCTTAAAGTTTCCTATTGGGTTAAAGGGAGAAACTCATATAGGTAATCCCACCAGTAATCTCCCCCATACATATACATCCCCATATATACTTCCATCAGCTTCCCCTCAGTGCTTTCTACAAATACACTGTCATCCGCTACTCCCTGCATCTGGGGAACATTCAAAGATATAAGCAACTAACAGGCAGCATTAATGGAAAGCCTTTAACTGTTACTGTACATTTAACCACAGTTTTGACATAGACCCAGCACTTTTCAACCTGGAATAAGCATGAGGGTTACAAATCACAGCTGAAGAGCCCGGCTTCCTTGTATGCAAAACAACATGCTGGCTGGGCCTATTTTTAATGATAAATGGATAAACAGCTTCTAAGACAACTTAATTCTGCAGCCAATTAGAAGCCTGGAGCAGGATTTTCAGTTATGTAAGCACCTGTTTGTCGGTGGCAGCCAGTCCAGTTTAGCAAGGTTACCGGATACATGATGGTCTTAGCTGCAATTTAAAAATAGAAAGAAAAAAAAAGTCATAGATGGTAGTAGAAATAAAACCACATGCTCTTAGCATTAGCAAACTTTGTGGAGAAGAAGGTTGGCACAGTGGCTAAAGCACAGGTCTAGGAATGAGGACTCCTGTATTTTATTCCCAGCTTGGCATAGACTTCTTCTCTAACTTTGCATGAGTCAAACAGACTGTAATTTTCAGAAGTGTGCACTGGGGGAAATTGACAGTTTATGCAACTAAAAGGGTCTTTTCAACTTCTCTGTACACGTACGTCATTTTTTAAAAAGGGTTGTACATGGCCAAAAAATGTCTCAGCATTCACTAGCATGAGGCAACAAAGGAGTGTGAAGGGGATGCGATGAAGTCATGGCCACTCATCTCAGATTTTCAAAAGTCCTAACACAGGTTCCAGCCGTCCAGACATCTACTGCTCCTGTAATTGTGACTCAGCCATGACTTAGTCATCAGGAACGAGTTAATATGTTCACCTCACACAGCCAAAGCTCACAAAGATCCAGCAGACTGAACTGCTTTAGTTTCTCATTGTGAGCCATTTTCTCTAGTCCTCACATTATTTTTGTGGCACTTTTCTATACCCTCTCCAATTTTCCAACATAAGAAGATAAGAACAGCCATACTGGGTCAGACCAATGGTTCATCTAGCCCAGTATCCTGTCATCCGACAGTGGCAAATGCCTGGTGCTTCAGACAGAATGAACAAAACAATTTATCGAGTGATATATCCCCTGTTCTCCAGTCCCAGCTCCTAGCAGTCAGAGGCTTAGGGATACCAAGAGCATGGGGTTGTGTCCCTGACCAGCTTGACTAATAGCCCTTTATGGACCTATCCTCCATGAACTTATCTAATTCTTTTTGAACCCAGTCATACTTCTGGCCTTTACAACATCTCATTGCAATGAGTTCCACAGGTTGACTGTGCATTGTGTGAAAAATTACTTTATTTTGTTTGTTTTAAACCTGCTGCCTATTAATTTAAGTGGGGGTACCCCAGGTTCTTGTGTTAAGTGAAGGGGTAAATAACACTTTCTCCACACCATTCATGCTTTTATAGGGCACTATCATATCCCCCTCGCTCGTCTCTTTTCCAAGCTGAAAAGTCCCAGTCTGTTTAATCTCTCCTCATATGGAAGCTGTTCTATACCCTTCACCATTTTTGTTGCCCTTCTCTGTACTTTTTATAATTCTAATATATCTTCTTTTTTCACATGGGGCAACCAGAACTGCACACAGTATTCCAGGCGTGGGTGTACCATGAATTCATATATTGGCATGATGATATTTTCTCTTATTATGTATCCCTTTCCTATGGGTCCTAGCATTATTATCTCTTTTTGACTGTTGATGCACATACAGCAGATGTTTTCAGAGAACTATCCACAATGACTCCAAGATCTCTTTCTTGAGTGATAACAGCTAATTTAGACCCCATTATTTTGTATATATAATTGGGCTTATGTTTTACAATGTGAATTACTTTGCATTTATTAATATGGAATGTCATCTGCCATTTCTTTGCCCAGTCATCCAGTTTTGAGAGATTCCTTTGTAATGCTTTGCAGATTGCTTTGGATTTAACTGACTTAAGAAACTTTTCCATTACATAAGGAAAAAGAAATATACAGCGTCCAACCTAAGTCAGAAATGGTGATATTAAAAGTCCCCTCTAATGTACCCTTTGCCTTATGTGCTGCCTTATGTGTAGCTCTAACCACAACCCTTGACTCTAAGGTGCTGGGGCCAGGATATGGCAACAAGGGATGGTCAACAGAGGAGGAAGGCAGAGAAGGTGGCCTAGGTCAGAGGACTGGGAACCACTGAAGATGGAAAGAGGGTGGGTGAAGGAGGATGGGTGAAAGTGACCTAGGCCTGCAGTGTGATCTACGGGAGTAAGTTATATAATCCCACATACCTGCTAAGGCTTACTCATATGGAGCTGCAGTCACACACTTGTCCCTGCTGTCATTATCTGTGATCCCAGCTGAAATTCCACTCATTAGCTGTGCTGCAGACAGTGAGCAAGGTTTCTCCTTCAATTCCTCTTCCCAACTATTAGAGGCCACTCTGGGAGCTTCTGGGGAGGCAACCGAGATTTCCTCCTCTCTCTTCCCTTTTTTTACTGACTCTCTTGTACATAGAGGGCCATAACCACAGACTGCAGGTTAGAGCTTCCACTGGAGACCACTCTGATGCCTGGCTGGTCCAAGAATCAAGGTGGTAAAAAAATGGTATAAACCTACCATGGCTGACACCACTGTGCACAAACACAAGTAGCATTAAGGGAAGCACTGTGGTGTGCCTCAGATACTCCAAACTATGGCAGGAGATGCACTGTTAGCTTCATATGAAAGCCAAAGACTCAGTGAGGTACAAACCATACCTGCCTGGACTCACTTCCTTTTTGTTTTATGCTGATGGAAAGTGATAGTTTGATAGCCCTTTATCAACCCACGGTAGGACACAGATACCTGTAGTACAAGCTACCTCTACTCTGCTTTGTCAGTGTGGCTCAAGCCTCGCAGGGATGAGAAAGTTGTTCACACTTCACAGTCCATTCAGTCCTTGGCCTCTCGTCTAAAAGAACTCATTAAATCAATCATCACTGATATTCATTATATGGACATCTGCCCAATGGAAACTGTACTGAGATCATCAACTTCTTTTACATAGGTCACCAAACTAGCCAAATAAATGAGCAACAGATGAAAAATATGAACTTTTAGAAATTGAATGCCATGAGTGTCTATGGGGAGTGAGAAAGGAAGAGGAGGATGTGTGGGAGAGGTGAAAACAAGTCAGTCTGTAAGTGTGGGGGTGCATTGTCATGATTTGCGTGGGGAGAGAAGGCTGTGAACCATCTCTGAAGTGTTGTGACACATGCATAGTACTTAGACTTCTTTTATTTGAAGTTGAACAACACAGAGAGAACCTTTGGTGGCTCAGTAGAGGAAAGGGAGTTTATAGGTAGAGGACATCAAGGTAGCATAGAAAGATTACACACACTCTAGTGCTCACACAGAATAGCTGATGCTAATGGTGACCATGCAACCAGTAATGATGGAAAGGCTATAAAGAATTAGAGGTATTAAAGATGTCAGGGAACTGTTTATATCAATAACTCTTGGAACTGTGTGTTCAAGAGGACAGATTCTCATCTTGTTTTGATGATTTGTTCCCAGTGGCAATGTCACCAGAGGCTCACTGAAGGTTGATATATGTGAGCAAGCAGACACTGACAGACTAGGGCATGCAGTCCAGAACACGGAGAATGCAGCTGAGGAAAGTACAGTCCAGGAAGACATGAAGGAGGGAATGAAACAACCACTTCTAAACTGAACAGAAATTAGGAAACAGATGTTGGAGTGAGAGGGATCTTTCCTTGTTCCCTTCCTGAGAGGGAAGAATTGTATTTTCTGACTAAGATACATTTTAAAAAATCTGGAAATAGATAAGGTCATTTCCATCACTTCTAATATCATCATATTCCTCTGTAGTGCCCACCAACAGAGGATCTTGAAGCAATTTGCAAACAGATCTGATTTGGTACAAACACCCCATGTGATAGGTCAGTATCATCCACATTTTATAGAATGGTGCAACTGAGGCACAGAATGGTGACACTAGTTATAAAAGATCACACCCGTTTGTTGACACAGTTGGGAACAGAACACAGGAGTCTTGTCTTTCAGTTGCCTGCATTAGCCATTATACAGCACACATCAACAAATGGGCTAAGTAATGTATTTAGCAGGTTTTATTGTAAAAACCACTTATCATTGACAACATTAAAACCCAACATTGGTCACTTTGCAGTGCTTGCAGTACCATAGTTTCTCCTATTCTAAGTATAGGTAAACATACTAAGGTTACTGTAGATATGTCGGGCCAGTGAATGTTGAGCCCACTTTAGCGTGATTTTATGAAAACTGCAGTTACTCACATGAAAAGTCCACTGTTTATGTTAAGCTCCTTGGTGTAGACCATGAAGGATAAATTATTCAATGATTTTTAAGACAGATTTTCGAAGTGCCTTTCTGATTAGTCACTCTACAGGTATGAACATGGCAAATTTGCAATAATGTCTGGACAGGTGCTGTATGTTCTTGGTGGTATGAGTCACTAGCTACAAAGGCATAGTTAGTTTTCTTGAATATCTGGTCAGGCACTATAAATTCTTGATGACACCTGGCCCACATATACACTAGGGGCATTACAGCACCATAGCAACCCCATGGTGTAGATGCAGACTACAGCGATGAAAGGGTTTTTTTCCCTTATCGCTGTAGCAACTCCACCTCCCTCAATGATGGTAGCTAGGTTGGCAGAAGCATTCTCCCCCAAAAGCAGGCAGGGGGAGCAGGGGAAGTGTGAGTGAACCTTGGGTAGATTGAGTGCTAATTGGGTGGGTCATGGCCCACCCAGGCCCGCTGGTGGTTACACCCCCAGTTTCTAGCTTTTATGGTTGCATAGAAAAGCAAAAAAACCATGAACCACAAAAGATCAAAAGGCAAAAAAGAGTGCTCCAGGTTTATCCTTTTTTTCCCCAAATCTAATGATTTTGGGGCTCTGACTCATGATTTTTGAGTGTTTAGAGTTGGCACTGCTGTAAATTACTTAAGAAAAATCATATTACAATGTTATAGCCATAAAAAAATCAAGCATTTGAAAATCTAGATGTTGTAAATTGAGCTTCAGTTAACCACCAGCCTTAAAATATACTCAGAAGAAATAGTCCTAATTGAGGAAGTGAATAAAAGAAATGTGACCATTCTCGAGTCAAAAAATGAAACATAAAACATTGGAGGATTATTCAAAAAAGAGCTCAGACCTCTCATTTTCAGACTCTCATGTCTTCAACAAATTCTTGTCTAATTCTCACACATTTCTCCTAAAAATTTTCTTTGGCACAAGACCAGACATGAAAAATTTCATTTGGAAAGGGTTTGCTTTGAGGAAGTTGGGGTGTGTGTGTTAAAATTAAATTAACAATGTAAAGCCAGTTACAACCCAAAATACGAAAACAATGATGTAGCTTCATAATCCCAGAAGAATGAGCATTCTGTCAGACAAAGATATTGTATATGTTGGCAGGTAAACAGGGAAGTGTCATGTACAATAAGTTGTGAAACTTTTCACGTGCTCATTGTTATGTGAAGTCTCTGGGATATCAGAAGAACATGAGACAGCACATTTTTCATAAAAACAAGTCGTTAAACAATTAAAGGTTGTATTCAAAGTTTATTATTGTTGTACTTAATTTCTGGCATGGGTATCTCTGAAAAAGCAATTTCAACCTTGATTTCTACAGGTCTTCAAAGTATTTCTTCTTGAGAGCCTGATCTTTCTTGCAGTTGACGTTGAATGGTTTTAGTATGTTCCATTTCAAAGTTCTGTGTATGTACTAGCAGCACATTTTAATGTGCTTTTGAAATGCAGATTCTGACTTTCAGTCTCTTTTGTAACTAGAAATATGTCTTGGGTAAGTTACTCTGGTATTATCCCATTTAGTTTATCTACACCAAAGAAAACTCTGTAGGCACCAGGCCTGCTTTTATATCCGCTGAGTACTTGGCGCTCCCATTGACTTCAGTGAAATTTTAAGTGTTCACTTCTTAAAATCAGGCTCCTAACATTTTAAACTGTTCACAATGGCTGAACACTGTGTTGCGGGCCACCTCTGGAATGTTGCATTGTACCCATAAAGAAGAGAGGGCATGGCTAGGACAGTGCATAAGCAAAAAGAGACTTTGTACTTGTCAGGGTACCTAAGGGTATGTCTACACTACAAGAGTAGTTCGATTCAACTTAAGTCGAATTTGTGGAATCGACCTTACAAAGTCGAATTTGTGTGTCCACACTAAGGACACTAATTCGACTTTGTGAGTCCACACTAACGGGGCAAGCGTCGACTTTGGAAGCGGTGCACTGTGGGCAGCTATCCCACAGTTCCCGCAGTCCCCGCTGCCCATTGGAATGCTGGGTAGAGCCCCCAATGCCTGCTGGGGGAAAAATGTGTCGAGGGTGCTTTTGGGTAACTGTCATCATTGAACCGTCACTCCCGCCGGCGGGAAATCAGTTCGTGCACTTTTCCTGTTAGTGACAGCGCAGACGCCACAGCACTCCACCGCGATCATGGAGCCCGCTGCGATCATTGCTGCACTTATGGCCATTGTCAACTCCTCGCACCTTATTGTACACCTCTTCAACAGTCAGATGCTGAGAAATTGGTCGAGGAGGCTCCGGCAGCACGGTGAGGACATGAAGTCACAGAGTGGCACAGACCTCTCAGAAAGCACGGTACGCCGCGCCGTGGAGATCATGGTGGCAATGGGTCATGTTCATGCTATGGAACGGCGATTCTAGGCCCGGGAAACAAGCACGGACTGGTGGGACCGCATAGTGCTGCAGGTCTGGGATGAATCACAGTGGCTGCGAAACTTCCGCATGCGTAAGGGCACTTTCCTTGAACTGTGTGACTTGCTGTCCCCTGCCCTGAAGCACAAGGACACCAGGATGCGAGCAGCCCTGACTGTGCAGAAGCGAGCGGCCATAGCCCTCTGGAAACTTGCCACGCCAGACAGCTACCGGTCAGTAGCAAACCACTTTGGCGTGGGCAAATCTACCGTGGGGATTGCTGTGATGCAAGTAGCCCACGCAATCGTTGAGCTCCTGCTCTCAAAGGTAGTGTCCCTGGGAAACGTCCAGGTCGTCATAGATGGCTTCGCCGCGATGGGATTCCCAAACTGCGGTGGGGCTATAGATGGGACTCACATCCCTATCCTGGGACCGGCCCACCAGGCCAGCCAGTATACAAACCGAAAGGGCTACTTTTCAATGGTGCTGCAAGCACTGGTGGACCATAGGGGACACTTTACCAACATCAACATCGGGTGGCCGGGCAAGGTTCATGACGCACGTGTGTTCAGGAACTCTGGTCTGTTTAGACGCCTGCAGGAAGTTAGTTTCTTCCCGGACCACAAAATAACTGTTGGGGATGTGCAGATGCCTACAGTGATCCTCGGGAACCCAGCCTACCCGCTAATGCCCTAGCTCATGAAACCCTATACAGGCGCCTTGGACAGTGACAAGGAACTCTTCAACTACCGGCTGAGCAAGTGCAGAATGGTGGTGGAGTGTGCTTTCGGATGTCTCAAGGGGAGATGGAGGAGCTTACTGACTCGCTCGGATCTCAGCGAAACCAGTATCCCCATTGTTATTGCTGCTTGCTGTGTGCTCCACAATCTCTGTGAGAGCAAGGGGGAGACCTTTATGGTGGGATGGGAGGTTGAGGTAAATCGCCTGGCTGCTGATTACGCTCAGCCAGACACCCGTGCAATTAGAATAGCCCAGCGGGAAGCGCTGTGCATCCGAGAGGCTTTGAAAGATAGATTCCTCAGGTTGCAGGGTAACCTGTGACTGTTCAGTTTCTTTACAGAGAAGCTGAACCTGCCCCTGTTTCAGTTACTGTTGACTTTCTTTTGTGGTTACATACCCCGTTCACCACGTATCCCCCCCTTCCAACACACGTTTAAAAATAAAGTTAATGGAATATTGTTAATTAACAATGTTTTCTTTACTAATGAATTCGTGTTAAAGGGTTGAAACAGGGATGCAGACTGTGGTGGGTAGGGTGTGCAGTGATGTACAGACCGCTTCTACACTTGAGGAATGACAGGCTCCTGCTCCTAGAGCGGTCTGCAGTGCCGGACTGGTTGTTTCAACGGAGCCTGCCATCCCTCCTTTTCGGGACTCTGTGTGCGGGTTTATGTGGCCTTGTGGCGGGGGAGGACTGGGGGGAGGATGGTTACAGGTGGGTGTGCAGGAAGGGGTGAGGGGTGCAGGCTCTGGGCTGGGGGTGGGGGCATAGGAAGGGGTGAGGGGTGTGTGGGAAGGGGGAGGAGGTGTAGGGGGATGAGGGCTCTGGCTGGGGCTGAGGGTTTGGGGCATTGGAGAGGCTCAGGGCTATGGTGGAAGGGCAGGGTAAGGGCAGCCTGCCTTGCCATTTGTGAATAGCAGGCGCTAGGACCCTGGGGCAGCAGACAGCATTTCTGCGGGGAGCCGCTCTACTGTCAGGCAGGGACGCAGCGCGGCGGGGCGGGAGGAGACCCGTGGGGGCCAGGGCCCAATCCAGGCAGGGCCGGGGGAGTGACCCAGCTCCAAATATAGCTGGAGCAGGGCACCTGCCGCCTATGCACAGAACATGAAAAACACCTCCCAGACTGACCAGGGTGCCTAGTGACTGCACTGTGTGTGTGACCTGCTGTAGATCCTGCCCCTGTGTCTGTACCCTGGTAATGGTGACTGTCCTATGCAATTACCAAACCCCTCCCCCCCTTCACACAAAGTCTTCTGTAAAGAAACATGACGGAAACAGTAATGAACAGCAAACTATTTTTAATAATCAACTACACAGTTAGGGGATGAAACTGGGATTTGGCCTTGGGTGACCCAGAAAGGGAAGGACTTCTCAAAATTTAGCGAATGAGAGCTTTTTGGTACTTGAGCACTCTGCTGGGGTGGAATGTCAGTGTTCACGGCCCTTGGCGCCCCTCCTTCTTGTTATTTTGGGTGAGGGGGGTATTGGACTTTGTGGCGGGGGAGGGCGGTTGCAGATACAGTGCAGGGGGGCTCTGTCCTCCTGCCTGCGGTCCTGCAGAACATCCACAAGGCACCGGAGCATGTCCATTTGCTCCCTCATTAGCCCAAGCAGTGTTTGAGTCGCCTGCTGGTCCTCCAGACGCCATCTGTCCTCCCATTCTCTGTGTGAGCGCTGCTGCTGAGAGAGGTTCTTCCTCCACTGGCTCTGCTGGGCCACCTCGGCTTGGGAGCAGCCCATAAGTTCAGCGAACATCTCGTCCCATGTCTTTTTCTTGCGCCGCCTAATCTGCGCCAGCCTCTGTGAGGGGCATGCTGGAGCAGGTCGGGATACAGTTGCAGCTGTGTGATGGGAAAAAGGGAGTGAATTCCTTACAAAGATACATTTTTGCAAAGAAGAAACATAGTCTAGTCAGTCTCTGTGAACAAGACCATGCACAGCACCTATCTCATGCGCACTCACTCAGGGAAAGTTCGAATTTTCGGAATTTGCTTTCATTGCCTGGGAAATTGCACTGCAGATCAGACAAGCGGGGCAGGATAGCAGAATCCGTGGAGCAGCCAGGCATGGTAAGCCAAAGACTTTTGGCTGCTTAAAAGTGAATGTATACCACTGTCCTCTTGCTGCAGGCAATCCTGAAAGCATAAACTCTGCCCCTGTTCCACCCCCTCGCGTCTGTTCCCTGGGAAAGATCCCTGTATGCTGCCACTCTGCAGCCTCCACCACGTGGCTGTAAAGTGATGCTTCTTGTTATGCAAAGGAACAGTGAAGCACTCCCAATACTAATAGTACACAAATTACTCTAATTAAATGCAGGAGTCTCCGAGCGAGATCACCCTGAGGAGGGTCACAGAAAGAGATAGAGAGTGCATGCTGCGTGAAAGTGAGCACAAACCAGGGGCCTATGCTGCCATGCTCGTTGAGGCAATGGTCCGGGAGTACCAAATGAAAGCCTGGCGCGGAAAAGTGTGCTACTTCGGAGCACCCAATAAGGCAGCTCTCCCCAGGAACCTCTTGCAGAGGCTTTTCGATTACCTCCAGGAGAGCTTCTCGGAGATCTCTCAAGAGGATTTCTGTTCTATCCCCATATATATTGACCTTCTTTTCAACTAGTAACTATTCCTGCTCCATTAAAAATAAATGTTAACATGTTTAAAGCACTTACAGACTGATCCTTCCCATGATTCAGGGTACGGGGTAACGGCGTTGGGGAGGGTTGGTAGGGGATCTCAGTGAGGGTGATGAAGAGATCCTGGCTGTCTGGAAAATCAGCGTTGTAAGCGCTGTCGACTGCCCCCCCCATCTCCTTCCTCATCTTCCCCATCTGCGAACATCGCCGAGGAACTGGCCATCGACACTATCCCATCGTCAGAGTCCACGGACACTGGTGGGGCAGTGGTGGCAGACCCACCGAGAATGGCATGCAGTGCCTCATAGAACCGGCATGTCTGGGGCTGGGCTCCGGAGCGTCCGTTTGCCGCTTTGATTTTTTGGTAGCCTTGTCTCAGGTCCTTGATTTTCACGCGGCACTGTGTTGTATCCCGGCTGTATCCTCTGAGTGCCATGGCTTTGGAGACCTTCTCGTAGGTCTTTGCATTCCGTTTTTTGAAGCGCAGCTCCGAAAGCACAGACTCATCACCCCACACAGCGATCAGATCCAAGACTTCCTGGTCAGTCCATGCTGGGGCCCTCTTTCTACTAAGGCCTAAGAGAGCTAACCGTGTCTGTCCACTTAAAACTCAGGTCATCAAAGCTACGGCGTTCAGGAGTCCAGCCAAATTTCCACTTCTAGCTATGCCACTACTCGAAACTTACTTTTTTTTTAAATGGAAGGTGAGATTCTCACCTATTCATGTGATGCCAGGGCCTGAGACTTTAAGAAATTCACCAAATATTGTGCAAGCTGGCAACATTGAATGTACTTGTTTTTCAAAATGAGAGATGTGCTGAAATCAAGACACTGGCTCTTCACACCTGCACTCTTTCCCCCCCACCCCCCGCCCCCCTTCCCCCAGCTCCCCCTGGCTCATTAGCCTTCCATAGCCCATCTCCACCTGGACCTTTATTCCACTGGCCTATATTTTATCTACCGATTTTTTAAAAAGAAAACCTAGCAAGATGCAAACATAACAATAAACACTCAACTGCCATATTCCTTGCCTGCCTAAGCACTCTCCTCATTTGGGTTTTGTTATTGTTCTTGTCATGCCGCGCTGTCTTATGTCTTAAGCCCTGAGTTTGCAATGAGCTCTGTGCATTCAAACCCTGAGACCACAGAGACTTCCACTGACTTCAATGTGGCTGTGCACAGGTGCAAACGCAGCCCATGTGGAGCCTAATGTAGGATCAGGGATTTAGATTGTTAGCTCCTCTGGAAGGTGACCTATTTTTTTTAATTGTCTGCAAAATGCCATGCACATTTGTAGCCTTGTATTAATTAATAATAATAATAATAAAATTGCTGCTCCGAGGGAGAAAGGTATGAACTATCTCTTTAAAAGAGCTGATAGCTCCATTGTCATAAGGGGTTAGTTAAGGATACAGGGTTTTAAAATCAGTAAATGTCACAGCGATATTTGCAGGCACAGTCGTGTAAATGTTATTTGTTGTGCCAAATGCATTTCCAAAGCAGATGTCTTCCCCAATCTATTTACTCAGCTACATCAAAATGAAACAGTTACAGTTTCAGCCTCCTAGGCAGTATTACCATTCATGGGTCTGACTAAGACCAGTTCATTACGGCACCAGAATAGTAACTCTGTTCACTCCTCTCTGCTGCCCTTCAGCTTT
Organism: Mauremys reevesii; assembly: GCF_016161935.1. NCBI lineage: Eukaryota > Metazoa > Chordata > Testudines > Geoemydidae > Mauremys > Mauremys reevesii. The sequence continues at coordinate 70,338,499 of NC_052626.1, forward strand.
CTTTCAGTTACTCAGATGAAGCTCATATGTCAGCTACAGACACAGCCTTTTGGGGCACTGAACACAAGCAATGACATGGGGCATCCTAAACTGCACTCCCAGGTACAGACTCTTTGAACTAACGCAGCACCTCACATGTGACACTGGAAGCTGATATCATTTAGGGAAGCAGAAGCACTGAGCCTGGCTTTGTCTTTCGTGTCATAACATTTCTGCTAGAGATGAACCAAGCTTAGAAAGTTCAGGTGCAGAAGTTCAAAGATTTATCTAAAGTTTGTCCAAATTATTCAAACCTTTCTTTAAAAACAAAAGACCCATGTAAGTAGCAAAGCAATGCCAAATCTCCATCAGCTTCATTTGCTTGTATGTTGTATCCTTATTCTCTATTCTTCATCTGTTTGTGTCTTTAGCTTGTAAAACTCTTCAGGGCAGAGAATTTCTATTTTCTATGTTCATAGAGACCTGAGCACAATAGGGCCATCACCTTGGTCTTTTAAGTGTTTCCAGAATATAAATATTTAATAATAAAGCTGGTTGGGTTTTTTTAATGAAAAATGCAGTTTCTGCAAAATGAAATTTTCTGCAGGAAAATATTGGTTTTCCATCAGGAAAAGCTAAACAAAATACTGCATTTTGGGCCAGGTTGACCTGAATCAAAACATTTTAGTTTTTGAACCAAAACAAAAGGTTTCATTTTGGGTCAGTTCAACATTAAGCTGTCTGAGCTGCCCCGGTGCCTAATGGGCCGTGTAGTTCAGGTGCCTCCTGCCCCTTCAATGGATTGCACTCCATTCCTCCCTTTGGCTGAATCATTGCAGTGCAACATGGAAGTGCCAGGATCACAATGCATCATAAGAACTACAGTCCAGCTAAGAGCCCTTCCTATAGAGGAGAATAGAAGCGTGAGGCACCTGAACCCAAATTACAATTTCTATGAAGTAGCCCAGTACCTCAGGCAGATACATTTCAATGCCAAACCTTTGCTATTGCACATTTTTATTTCAATTTGGGATCAAAAGGCGAAATATTTTAATTCCTCACAAGATGGAAATTCCAATTTTCAGCCAGTGCTATTTAATTATAATTCACCAGGTGACACTACCCTTATGTCAGTTGCTAACTTAGCTTGGCTCCCCCATACCTAAAGTTTTGCATCCTTGCACGGGAGTCTGGCAGCCATCCTTATACAGGATTGGAGTTGCCTCTGAAAGGGTAACTAAACAGCTCTCTTGCAGTTCTACCCCAATCTTCAATGCCTTCAGGAACCCATCCAGGTAGCTTCACTTCTTCCCAACTCACTTAGGTATCATCTTTTGGGATAGCTAGACAGCCTGTTCCCATCACTCTGGAGCATCAAGACTCTAGTAACATTTCTTCTGGATCCTATTGCTTTGCCCCTTTCAATTTTATAAAGCACTCCAGAGTTTATAGCACACAGGGAATAGCTGGGCTGAAAAAGTATCAGTAATGGATTACCCCCTCCATTAATACCCATGGAGCCTGCCCCACAGCCCTCCCCTAACCAACTAATCAGCCAAAAAAACAAATCAGAACCTTTTTTAAGGTTTGAAAAAAATCTGGCTACTTTTTTATTCAGCTGTCATTTTTCATTGCTACTAGTATGTCAGGGCTTCCGAATCAGGTCAGCTGGGACTAGAAGCAGAAGTGCCATAATACTGTATCCTGTGAGAAGGGTTTTTTCACGTTATTTCCAATACAATACACAGCAGGACATATTGAGAATTCCCCCTCTCTCTCTCCCGAAAAGCTTTGCTCGTGTGATTTCCAGCAGAATTTTACAAACTCAGAGGATACAAAAAGTTTGGACAAGTTAGGGATAAGTATCTGGGACCTGATACTGCAGACTTCTCCCAGTGGGAATTTTGCTTGAATAAGGCCTATTGGCTCCTGAACTTCTGGATGCTTGTTTGAACTATACAAACTTGAAAATGTTTAAAATGTGTCCAGGAGGCTGGACTTTTCCCTTCCTCTGTACTCTTGCTCCCAAAGCAGAATGAATGGGTCTAAGGGCTTTTCATTTATAGTAGCTCCTAGGCTTTCTCCTACTCAGCATGTTGGCTGTTGAAATACCTGGTTTCCTTTGTAAGCAGCTGTGGCTGAGGAGCACACAATGGAACTCAGAAGTGGGGGGCATGCAAAGGCAGTTTTAAGCCCCCTTTGCGTTCTCAAGAGCCTGAGCTGAACTATGTGTTCCTTAATCCTAAATCCCCTCCTGTGAGGTAAAACAGCCTGAGGACTGCTCTAATATAGGCCAGCTGCCATTGGCCTCCAGGGGCCATTACAGCAGCTAGGGAGTCACTGGGGGGCATCGGGAAACACGGCTGTGTCCTCTTTTCCTTAGCCCCATCTCTACATTGGTTGTAGGGATGGGAGGTGGTGAGGGAGCTTACAATAGCTCTGTGCCACATGCTCTTCCTTTGAGGCAATGCTCTTGTGGCTGACTATGTAACTTTAGGCCCATTAGACCCAGTACAACCAAGGATTAGGGCCATTTATCTCCAGTGAAATCTATTAACTGTATGTTAGTCCAGGGACTGAAATCTTTCCCAATCTGACCAGGCTGTTTTTCATTCTTTGCTCTTAAATGCCTTCTCTTTATCTTGATATTATTCCCTTCAGCCTTGTGCAAGCACATGAGTTTAGACTGTAATTTCCATTTCATAAACCTCCCTGAATTTAGTGCTGGGGAGAGATGCTGGGCCGAGCCCTCTGTTTATACCCAAAACAGTGCAAGATCCACTTTTGCCCCAGCTAACACCAGTGTGCCTCAGCCTGGACCTGGATGGGTGAAAGGGAAGTTCAGTTTCTGTGGTCAGTTCAGCCCTTGGCCACTGTTCACTGTACCTACAGGGACAATTAATTAACTACTGCGATAGGTTTTTGCAACATGGGCACCTGTCCACTGGCCTGAAGGCATCCAGTCACTTTACACAGATGGCTGAATGGTCATCAGAAGGTAATGACTGGATTAATTTTAATAAAAAATGCAACTATCTATCATGGTAAGTGATGATCACAATATTGAACCTAAATAGACAGACACATGCAAAGTTTACCAAAAAAGAAGAAGAAAGCTATCAAGAGCAGCTCCCTCTATTGCTGCTAGAGCTGCAGTTGAGCAAGCAACACCCTATGGTCAATCTAGCTCTCTACCCATAGTTATATTCTTCACTTATCACCAATGTATCAGAGACCTTACAAAAAATAAGCAAGTGCTTCTTGTCATGTGGTTCTCTTCTCGGTGTCCATCTCATGGTTGTGAGGAGTAATTTGTATTAGCTATTGGCAAAGCTTTTTATTATATTATTGCTAAGGGAAAACTAGTATGCTGAGATAGATTTTGATTTCACAGTGGTGAGATTTAGGGTCATTCTTATCTCAGGAAGACAGAGTTCCACAGCCATGAGCCAGCTGTCAACAAAGCTGTTTCCAGATCTCTGGGGTCTTATTCTTGTTGTAGAATCATCATTTCTGAGGAGTGCAGCTGTCAAGCTGTATCTTGGCCACAGAAGGAAAGGTGGTCCCTCAGGTAGCTCAGTCCCAGCCCATGAACAGCTTTAAAGATCAGGATCATAACCTTGAATAAGTGGTCATTGGGGAGTCAACATAGTTTCTGAAACATAGGGGTGATGTGCTTCCTTCTGCCAGTGTTGCTTAGTAGGTTGGTTGGTGCATTTTGGATCTGTCTGAATTCTTTTGGGGCTTTAAATGTTCATTTCCAGCTACAGAGAATTGCAATAATCTAGTTTAGGAGTTTACAACAGAATGGAAGAGTATAGCCAAGGTAATACAGTTTCCTGGACAGCTGTAGATGGAGGAGACCTATTTGGTGATTTGGGTATCCAAGATTGGTGGGGAATCCAGGAGGCCTTCAAAGTTGACCATTATCTTGAAGATCTGAGGGCTCAGTTCCTTACTGATCGGTGACATTATGGTTCTAGCCAATTTTTCTATAAAGTGTACCAGTTCTCACCATCATTATCTCCAGCTTGCCCAGGTTCAGCTTCAATCAGTTACTTTTCATCCATGTGCTTATTTTACTTAGGCTTGGACATAACTGAGAGTGATTATTTTCTTCTTATGCAGTCAGTGGCATCAGAAACAGTTGATAGACCTAAAAGAATCAGCAGGAATACTTACAGTCTCTTTCTCCACTGACCTGCAGGCTGTGTAGTCATGTACAATGGCATATGGTAAATATAGATTGAGAGTAAAATGCTATCACTGACATGGGTGAAGACAGGGCTGGCTCTAGGCACCAGCAAACCAAGCACGTGATTGGGGCAGCACAATTTCAGGGACAGCATTCCGGACCCCTTTTTTTTTTATTTGCTTCGGCAATTGCGCTTCCGGAGGTTTTTTGTTTTTGTTTTGCTTGGGGCGGCAAAAAACCTAGAGCTGGCCCCGGGTGAAGAATTTTGATGTGGTAGCATTTTGCTCCCAATTTACCCCTGCTTTACACAGGTGTAAATGGCTGTACAATGTGAAAGGCAGCAGAGAATTAGCTCCAATGATCTTCAGCTATTGCCAGAAATTGCTCAGAAACAAGACCAGTGCGGTCTCCATACAGTACCTACGCATAAAGCCAGAAACAGATCAAGGAAATATGCTACTCCATGCATTACTGAAGTTGATTCACCACAACCTACTCAATCTCTTTGTTCTAAAGAAGGTTAGAGACAGTGTAAAAATTGGTAGTTGGCACCAGTAGACCTGGTTATGCTTGAAAATTCATCAGTGAGATGAGTGCAGACAGTCTAGATTTACCGGCTTGTTCACCAGTCAGAACAGTTGTAATGTCAGGGAGACTTAAGGGATGCTATGGCAGAGGCAAAAAACAAAAACTTTTCTTCACTTCCTGTGTCACCCCAACCAAGACAGGCTGAATGGACTGCTGAGATGAGTCAGGGGCTGGAGGTGGGTAGGGCACTTGGAGCTAGGATTAGAGTTCCTAAAGGTAGAGTTCCTAAAGGTAAGGCACTTGGAGCTAGAGTTAGGGTTCCTATGGGTAGTGCACCTTGAGCTAGGGTTAGGGTTCTTATCGGTATGGAACCTGGAGCTTGGATTAGTGTTCCAATGGGTAGGCCACTTGGAGCTAGGGCTAGGCTTCCAATTGGTATTGCACCGGGAGCTAGGGTTAGGGTTCCAATGGGTAGGACACTTTGATCTAGGGTTAGGGTTCTAATTGGTAGGGCACTTGGAGCTAGGGTTAGGGTACCAAATGGTAGGGCACTTGGAGCTATGGTTACGGTTTCTGTGGGTAGGGCACTTGGAGCTAGGGTTAGTTTTCCTAAAGGTAAGGCACTTGGAGCTCGGGTTACGGTTCCTATGGGTAAGGCACTTGGAGCTAGCGTTAGGGTTCCTAAAGGTAAGGCACTTGGAGCTCGGGTTACGGTTCCTATGGGTAAGGCACTTGGAGCTAGCGTTAGGGTTCCTATGAGTAGGGCACTTGTAGCTAGGGTTAGGGTTCCAATGTGTAGGGCACTTGTACCTAGGGTTAGGGTTCCTATGGCTAGGGCACTTGGAGCTACGGTTAGGGTTCCAATGGGCAGGGCACTTGGAGCTTGGGTTAGGGTTCCTAAAGGTAAGGCACTTGGAGCTAGGGGTAAGGTTCCTATGGGTAGTGCACCTGGAGCTAGGGTTAGGGTTCTTATGGGTATGGAACCTGGAGCTTGCGTTACTGTTCCAATGGGTAGGGCAGTTGGAGCTAGGGTTAGGGTTCCAATGGTAGGGCACCTGGAGCTAGGGTTAGGGTTCCTAAAGGTAAGACACTTGAAGCTAGGGTTACAGGTCCTATGTGTACGGCACTTGGAGCTAGGGTTAGGTTCCAATGGGTAGGGCACTTGGAGCTAGGATTACGGTTCCTATAGGTAGGGCACTTGGCGCTAGGGTTAGGGTTCCGAAAGGTAAGGTACTTGGAGCTAGGGTAGGGTTCCTATGGGTAGGGGAATTTGGAGCTAGGGTTAGGGTTCCTATGGGTAGGGCACTTGGAGCTAGGGTTAGGGATCCAATGGGTAGAGCACTTGGAGCTAGGGTTAGGGTTCCTATATGTAAGGCACCTTGGGCTAGAGCTAGGGTTCATAAATGTAAGGCACCTGGAGCTAGGGTTAGTGTTCCAATGGGTAGGGCACCTGGACCTAGGGTTAGTGTTCCTATGGGTAGAGCACTTGGAGCTAGGGTTAGGGTTCCTATGACTAGGGCACTTGGAGCTAGGTTCAGGGTTCCTATGGGTATGGCACCTGGAGTTAGGGTTATGGTTCCAATGGCTAGGGAACTTGGAGCTAGGGTTAGGGTTCCAATGGGTAGGGCACTTGGAGCTAGGGTTAGGTTTTCAATGGGTAGGGCAGTTGGAGCTAGGGTTAGGGGTCATATGGGTAGGGCACTTGGAGATAGGGTTAGGGTTCCAATGGGTAGGGTACTTGGAGCTAGGCTTAGTGTAACTATGGGTACGGCACTTGAACCAAGAGTTAGGGTTCCTATGGGTAGGGTGCTTGGAGCTAGGGTTAGGGTTCATATGGGTATGGGACATGGAGCTAGAGTTAGGTTTCCTATGGGTAGGGCACCTGGAGCTAGGGTTAGGGTTCCAATGGGTACGGCACCTGGAGCTACGGTAAGTGTTTCTATGGGTAGGGCACCTGGAGCCTGGGTTAGGGTTCCAATGGGTAGGGCACTTTCAGCTAGGGATAGGGATGCAATGGGTAGGGTATTTGGAGTTAGGGTTAGGGTTCCAATGGTGATGGCACTTGGAGCTAGGGTTAGGGTTCCTATGGGTATGGGACTTGGTGCTAGGGTTAGGGTTCCTTTGGGTAGGGCACCTGGAGCCTGGGTTAGGATTCCAATGGGTAGGGCACTTGGAGCTAGGTTTACTGTTCCTATGGGTAGGGCACTTGGAGCTAGGTTTAGTGTTCCTATGGGTAGGGCACTTGGAGCTAGGATTAGGGTTCCAATGGATAGGGCACTTGGAGCTAGGGTAAGGGTTCCTAAAGGTAAGGCACTTGGAGCTAGGGTTAGGGTTCATATGGGTAGGGCAATTGGAGATAGGATTAGGGTTCCAATGGGTAGGGCACTTCGAACTAGGCTTAGTGTTCCTATGGGGAGGGCACTAGAACCAAGAGTTAGGGCTCCTATGGGTAGGGCACCTGGAGATAGGCATAGGGTTCCATTGGGTATGGCACCTGGAGTTAGGCTTAGGGTTCCAATGGGTAGGGCACCTGGAGCTAGGTTCAGGGTTTCAATGGGCATTGCACCTGGAGCTAGGTTTAGGGGTCCAATGGTTAAGGCACTTGGAGCTAGGATTAGGGTTCCTATGGGTAGGGCATTTGGAGCTAGGGTTAGCATTCCAATGGGTAGGGCACTTGGAGCTAGGGTTAGGTTTCCAATGGGTAGGGCAGTTGGAACTAGGGTTAGGGTTCCAGTGGGTAGGGCACTTGAAGCTAGGGTTAGGGATCCTATGTGTAGGGCTCCTTGAGCTAGGGTTAGGGTTCCAATGGGTATGGCACCTGGAGCTAGGGTTAGGGTTCCAATGGGGAGGGCACTTGGACCTAGGGTTAGGGTTCCTAAAGGTAACACTCTTGGACCTAGGGTTTATGTTCCCATGGGTAAGGCCCTAGGAGCTAGGGTTACAGTTTCTATGAGTAGGGCACTTGGAGCTAGGGTTAGGATTCCAATTGTTAGGGCACCTGGAGCTAGGGTTAGGGTTCCTAAAGGTAAGGCACCTGGACCTAGGGTTAGTGTTCCTATGGGTAGAGCACTTGGAATTAGGCTTAGGGTTCCAATGGGTAGGGCACCTGGCGCTAGGTTCAGGGTTTCAATGGGCATTGCACCTGGAGCTAGGTTTAGGGGTCCAATGGTTAAGGCACTTGGAGCTAGGATTAGGGTTCCTATGGGATGGGCACCAGGAGCTAGGGTTAGGTTTCCTATGGGTACGACACCAAGAGCTAGGGTTAGGGTTCCAATGGGTAGGGCACTTGGAGCTAGGGTTAGGGTTCCAATGTTTAGGGTACTTGGAGCTAGGGTTAGGGTTCCTATGGGTAAGGCATTTGGAGCTAGGTCTAGGGTTCCTCAGGGTAAAGCACTTGGAGCTAGGGTTACGTTTCCAATGGGTAGCGCTCTTGGAGCTATGGTTTGGGTTCCAATGGGTAGGGCACTTGGAGCTAGGGTTATGGTTCCAATGGGTAGGGCACTTGGAGCTAGGGTTAGGGTTCCTATGGGTAGGGCACCTGGAGCGAGGGTTACGGTTTCAATTGGCATTGAACCTAGAGCTAGGGTTAGGGTTCCAATGTATAAGGCTCTTGCAGCTAGGGTTAGGGTTCTTATGAGTACGGCACTTGGAGCTAGGGTAAGGGTTCCTATCGGTATGGCACCTGGAGCTAGAGTTAGGGTTCCAATTGTTAGGGCACCTGGAGCTAGGGTTAGGGTTCCTAAAGCTAAGGCACTATGAGCTAGGTTTATGGATCCAATTTGTAGAGGATTTGGAGCTAGGTTTAGGGTTCCTATAGGTAGGGCACTTGTAGCAAGGGTTAGGGTTCCTATGGGTAGGGCACTTGGAGCTAGAGTTAGGGTTCCACTGGGTAGAGCACTTGGAGCTAGGGTTAGGGATCCTAGACGTAAGACACCTGGAGCTAGGGTTAGGGTTCCATTGGGTATGGCACCTGGAGCTAGGGTTAGGGTTCCAATGGGCAGGGCACTTGGACCTAGGGTTAGGTTTCCTAAAGGTAACACTCTTGGACCTAGGGTTTATGCTCCCATGGGTAAGGCCCTAGGAGCTAGGGTTACAGTTTCTATGAGTAGGGCACTTGGAGCTAGGGTTAGGATTCCAATTGTTAGGGCACCTGGAGCTAGGGTTAGGGTTCCTAAAGGTAAGGCACCTGGACCTAGGGTTAGTGTTCCTATGGGTAGACCACTTGGAGCTAGGCTTAGGGTTCCAATGGGAAGGGCACCTGGCGCTAGGTTCAGGGTTTCAGTGGGCATTGCACCTGGAGCTAGGTTTAGGGGTCCAATGGTTAAGGCACTTGGAGCTAGGATTAGGGTTCCTATGGGATGGGCACCAGGAGCTAGGGTTAGGTTTCCTATGGGTACGACACCAAGAGCTAGGGTTAGGGTTCCAATGGGTAGGGCTCTTGGAGCTATGGTATGGGTTTCAATGGGTAGGGCACTTGGAGCTAGGGTTAGGGTTCCAATGGGTAGGGCACTTGGAGCTAGGGTTAGGGTTCCTATGGGTAGGGCACCTGGAGCGAGGGTTACGGTTTCAATTGGCATTGAACCTAGAGCTAGGGTTAGGGTTCCAATGGATAAGGCTCTTGGAGCTAGGGTAAGGGTTCCTATCGGTATGGCACATGGAGCTAGAGTTAGGGTTCCAATTGTTAGGGCACCTGGAGCTAGGGTTAGGGTTCCTAAAGCTAAGGCACTATGACCTACGTTTAGGGATCCAATTTGTAGAGGATTTGGAGCTAGGTTTAGGGTTCCTATAGGTAGGGCACTTGTAGCAAGGGTTAGGGTTCCTATGGGTAGGGCACTTGGAGCTAGAGTTAGGGTTCCACTGGGTAGAGCACTTGGAGCTAGGGTTAGGGTTCCTAGACGTAAGGCACCTGGAGCTAGGGTTAGGGTTCCATTGGGTATGGCACCTGGAGCTAGGGTTAGGGTTCCAATGGGTAGGGCACCTAGAGCTAGGGTTAGGGTTCCAATGGGTAGGACACTTTCAGCTAGGGTTAGGGTTCCTAAAGTTAAGGCACTTGGAGCTTGGGTAAGGGTTCCAATGGGTAGGGCACCTGGAGCTAGGGTTAGGTTTCCAATGGGTTGGGCACCTGGAGCTAGGGTTAGGGTTCCAATTGGTAGGTCACCTGGAGCTAGGGTTAGGGTTCCTATGGGAATGGCACCTGGAGCTAGGGTTAGGGTTCCTAAAGGTAAGGCACCTGGAGCTAGGGTTAGGGTCACTATGGGTAGGGAACTTTGAGCTAGGGATAGGGTTCCAATGGGTTGGGCACTTGGAGCTAGGGTTAGGGTTCCAATGGGTAGAGCTCTTGGAGCTAGGGGTAGGGTTCCTATGTGTAGGGCACCCGGAGATAGCGTTAGGGTTCCTATGGGTAGGTCATCTGGAGCTAGGGTTAGGGTTGCGATGGGTATAGCACCTGGAGCTTGGTTCAGGGTTACAATGGGTAGGGCATTTGGAGCGAGGGATAGCGTTCCTCAGGGTAAGGCACTTGGAGCTAGGGTGAGGGTTCCTCACGGTATTGTACTTGGAGCTATGGTTTGGGTTCCAATGGGTAGGGCACTTGGAGCTAGGGTTATGGTTCCAATGGGTAGGGAACATGGAGCTAGGGTTAGGGTTCCTATGGGTAGGGCACCTGGAGCTAGGGTTAGGGTTTCAATTGGCATTGCACCTGGAGCTAGGGTTAGGGTTCCAATGGATAAGGCACTTGGAGCTAGGGTTAGGTTCTTATGAGCAGGGCACTTGTAGCTAGGGTAATGATTCCTATGAGTATGGCTCCTGGAGCTAGAGTTAGGGTTCCAATTGTTAGGGCACCTGGAGCTAGGGTTAGGGTTCCTAAAGGTAAGGCACTTGGAGCAAGGGTTAGGGTTCCTATGGGTAGGGCACTTGGAGCTAGGGTTAGGGTTCCAATGGGTAGGGCACTTGGAGCTAAGGTTAGGGTTCCAATGGGTAGGGCATTTGGAGCTAGGGTTAGGGTTCATATGGGTAGGGAACTTGGAGGTAGGGTTAGGGTTCCAATGGGTAGGGCACTTGGAGCTAGGCTTAGTGTTCCTATGGGTAGGGCACTTGGAGCAAGGGTTAGGGTTCCTATGGGTAGGGCACTTGGAGCAAGGGTTAGGGTTCCTATGGGTAGGGTACTTGGAGCAAGGGTTAGGGTTCCTATGGGTAGAGCACTTGGAGCTAGGGTTAGGGTTCCTATACGTAAGGCACCTGGAGCTAGGTTTAGGGGTCCAATGGTTAAGGCACTTGGAGCTAGGATTAGGGTTCCAATGGGTAGGGCACCTGGCGCTAGGTTCAGGGTTTCAATGGGCATTGCACCTGGAGCTAGGTTTAGGGGTCCAATGGTTAAGGCACTTGGAGCTAGGATTAGGGTTCCTATGGGATGGGCAGCAGGAGCTAGGGTTAGGTTTCCTATGGGTACGACACCAAGAGCTAGGGTTAGGGTTCCAATGGGTAGGGCACTTGGAGCTAGGGTTAGGGTTCCAATGTTTAGGGTACTTGGAGCTAGGGTTAGGGTTCCTATGGGTAGGGAACTTGGAGGTAGGGTTAGGGTTCCAATGGGTAGGGCACTTGGAGCTAGGCTTAGTGTTCCTATGGGTAGGGCACTTGGAGCAAGGGTTAGGGTTCCTATGGGTAGGGCACCTGGAGCTTGGTTCAGGATTACAATGGGTAGGGCATTTGGAGCGAGGGATAGCGTTCCTCAGGGTAAGGCACTTGGAGCTAGGGTTAGGGTTCCTCAGGGTATTGTACTTGGAGCTATGGTTTGGGTTCCAATGGGTAGGGCACTTGGAGCTAGGGTTATGGTTCCAATGGGTAGGGAACATGGAGCTAGGGTTAGGGTTCCTATGGGTAGGGCACCTGGAGCTAGGGTAGGGTTTCAATTGGCATTGCACCTGGAGCTAGGGTTAGGGTTCCTAAAGGTAAGGCACTTGGAGCAAGGGTTAGGGTTCCTATGGGTAGGGCACTTGGAGCTAGGTTTAGGGTTCCAATGGGTAGGGCATTTGGAGCTAGGGTTAGGGTTCCTATGGGTAGGTCACTTGGAGCTAGGGTTAGGATTCCAATGGGTAGGGCACTTGGAGCTAAGGTTAGGTTTCCAATGGGTAGGGCATTTGGAGCTAGGGTTAGGGTTCATATGGGTAGGGAACTTGGAGGTAGGGTTAGGGTTCCAATGGGTAGGGCACTTGGAGCTGGGATTAGTGTTCCTATTGGTAGGGCACTTGGAGCAAGGGTTAGGGTTCCTATGGGTAGGGCACTTGGAGCAAGGGTTAGGGTTCCTATGGGTAGGACACTTGGAGCAAGGGTTAGGGTTCCAATGGGCAGGGCACTTGGACCTAGGGTTAGAGTTCCAATGGGTAGGGCACTTGGAGCTAGGGTTAGGTTTCCAATGGGTAGGGCAGTTGGAACTAGGGTTAGGGTTCGAATGGGTAGGGAACATGGAGCTAGGGTTAGGGTTCCTATGGGTAGGGCACCTGGAGCTAGGGTTAGGGTTTCAATTGGCATTGCACCTGGAGCTAGGGTTAGGGTTCCTAAAGGTAAGGCACTTGGAGCAAGGGTTAGGGTTCCTATGGGTAGGGCACTTGGAGCTAGGTTTAGGGTTCCAATGGGTAGGGCACTTGGAGCTAGGTTTAGGGTTCCAATGGGTAGGGCACTTGGAGCTAAGGTTAGGGTTCCAATGGGTAGGGCATTTGGAGCTAGGGTTAGGGTTCCTATGGGTAGGGCACTTGGAGCTAGGGTTAGGGTTCCAATGGGTAGGGCACTTGGAGCTAAGGTTAGGTTTCCAATGGGTAGGGCATTTGGAGCTAGGGTTAGGGTTCATATGGGTAGGGAACTTGGAGGTAGGGTTAGGGTTCCAATGGGTAGGGCACTTGGAGCTGGGATTAGTGTTCCTATTGGTAGGGCACTTGGAGCAAGGGTTAGGGTTCCTATGGGTAGGGCACTTGGAGCAAGGGTTAGGGTTCCTATGGGTAGGACACTTGGAGCAAGGGTTAGGGTTCCAATGGGCAGGGCACTTGGACCTAGGGTTAGCATTCCAATGGGTAGGGCACTTGGAGCTAGGGTTAGGTTTCCAATGGGTAGGGCAGTTGGAACTAGGGTTAGGGTTCCAGTGGGTAGGGCACTTGAAGCTAGGGTTAGGGATCCTATGTGTAGGGCTCCTTGAGCTAGGGTTAGGGTTCCAATGGGTAGGGCACCTGGCGCTAGGTTCAGGGTTTCAATGGGCATTGCACCTGGAGCTAGGTTTAGGGGTCCAATGGTTAAGGCACTTGGAGCTAGGATTAGGGTTCCTATGGGATGGGCACCAGGAGCTAGGGTTAGGTTTCCTATGGGTACGACACCAAGAGCTAGGGTTAGGGTTCCAATGGGTAGGGCACTTGGAGCTAGGGTTAGGGTTCCAATGTTTAGGGTACTTGGAGCTAGAGTTAGGGTTCCTATGGGTAGGGAACTTGGAGGTAGGGTTAGGGTTCCAATGGGTAGGGCACTTGGAGCTAGGCTTATTGTTCCTATGGGTAGGGCACTTGGAGTAAGGGTTAGGGTTCCTATGGGTAGGGCACCTGGAGCTTGGTTCAGGATTACAATGGGTAGGGCATTTGGAGCGAGGGATAGCGTTCCTCAGGGTAAGGCACATGGAGCTAGGGTTAGGGTTCCTCAGGGTATTGTACTTGGAGCTATGGTTTGGGTTCCAATGGGTAGGGCACTTGGAGCTAGGGTTATGGTTCCAATGGGTAGGGAACATGGAGCTAGGGTTAGGGTTCCTATGGGTAGGGCACATGGAGCTAGGGTAGGGTTTCAATTGGGTTTGCACCTGGAGCTAGGGTTAGGGTTCCTAAAGGTAAGGCACGTGGAGCAGGGGTTAGGTTCCTATGGGTAGGGCACTTGGAGCTAGGTTTAGGGTTCCAATGGGTAGGGCAATTGGAGCTAGGGTTAGGGTTCCTATGGGTAGGTCACTTGGAGCTAGGGTTAGGATTCCAATGGGTAGGGCACTTGGAGCTAAGGTTAGGTTTCCAATGGGTAGGGCATTTGGAGCTAGGGTTAGGGTTCATATGGGTAGGGAACTTGGAGGTAGGGTTAGGGTTCCAATGGGTAGGGCACTTGGAGCTGGGATTAGTGTTCCTATTGGTAGGGCACTTGGAGCAAGGGTTAGGGTTCCTATGGGTAGGGCACTTGGAGCAAGGGTTAGGGTTCCTATGGGTAGGACACTTGGAGCAAGGTTAGGGTTCCAATGGGCAGGGCACTTGGAGCTAGGGTTAGTGTTCCAATGGGTAGGGCACTTGGAGCTAGGGTTAGGTTTCCAATGGGTAGGGCAGTTGGAACTAGGGTTAGGGTTCGAATGGGTAGGGAACATGGAGCTAGGGTTAGGGTTCCTATGGGTAGGGCACCTGGAGCTAGGGTTAGGGTTTCAATTGGCATTGCACCTGGAGCTAGGGTTAGGGTTCCTAAAGGTAAGGCACTTGGAGCAAGGGTTAGGGTTCCTATGGGTAGGGCACTTGGAGCTAGGTTTAGGGTTCCAATGGGTAGGGCACTTGGAGCTAGGGTTAGGGTTCCAATGGGTAGGGCACTTGGAGCTAAGGTTAGGGTTCCAATGGGTAGGGCATTTGGAGCTAGGGTTAGGGTTCCTATGGGTAGGGCACTTGGAGCTAGGGTTAGGGTTCCAATGGGTAGGGCACTTGGAGCTAAGGTTAGGTTTCCAATGGGTAGGGCATTTGGAGCTAGGGTTAGGGTTCATATGGGTAGGGAACTTGGAGGTAGGGTTAGGGTTCCAATGGGTAGGGCACTTGGAGCTGGGATTAGTGTTCCTATTGGTAGGGCACTTGGAGCAAGGGTTAGGGTTCCTATGGGTAGGGCACTTGGAGCAAGGGTTAGGGTTCCTATGGGTAGGACACTTGGAGCAAGGGTTAGGGTTCCAATGGGCAGGGCACTTGGACCTAGGGTTAGCATTCCAATGGGTAGGGCACTTGGAGCTAGGGTTAGGTTTCCAATGGGTAGGGCAGTTGGAACTAGGGTTAGGGTTCCAGTGGGTAGGGCACTTGAAGCTAGGGTTAGGGATCCTATGTGTAGGGCTCCTTGAGCTAGGGTTAGGGTTCCAATGGGTATGGCACCTGGAGCTAGGGTTAGGGTTCCAATGGGCAGGGCACTTGGACCTAGGGTTAGGGTTCCTAAAGGTAACACTCTTGGACCTAGGGTTTATGTTCCCATGGGTAAGGCCCTAGGAGCTAGTGTTACAGTTTCTATGAGTAGGGCACTTGGAGCTAGGGTTAGGATTCCAATTGTTAGGGCACCTGGAGCTAGGGTTAGGGTTCCTAAAGGTAAGGCACCTGGACCTAGGGTTAGTGTTCCTATGGGTAGAGCACTTGGAGCTAGGCTTAGGGTTCCAATGGGTAGGGCACCTGGCGCTAGGTTCAGGGTTTCAATGGGCATTGCACCTGGAGCTAGGTTTAGGGGTCCAATGGTTAAGGCACTTGGAGCTAGGATTAGGGTTCCTATGGGATGGGCACCAGGAGCTAGGGTTAGGTTTCCTATGGGTACGACACCAAGAGCTAGGGTTAGGGTTCCAATGGGTAGGGCACTTGGAGCTAGGGTTAGGGTTCCAATGTTTAGGGTACTTGGAGCTAGGGTTAGGGTTCCTATGGGTAAGGCATTTGGAGCTAGGTCTAGGGTTCTTCAGGGTAAGGGACTTGGACCTACGGTTAGGGTTCCTCAGGGTAAAGCACTTGGAGCTAGGGTTACGTTTCCAATGGGTAGGGCTCTTGGAGCTATGGTTTGGGTTCCAATGGGTAGGGCACTTGGAGCTAGGGTTATGGTTCCAATGGGTAGGGCACTTGGAGCTAGGGTTAGGGTTCCTATGGGTAGGGCACCTGGAGCGAGGGTTACGGTTTCAATTGGCATTGAACCTAGAGCTAGGGTTAGGGTTCCAATGGATAAGGCTCTTGGAGCTAGGGTTAGGGTTCTTATGAGTACGGCACTTGGAGCTAGGGTAAGGGTTCCTATCGGTATGGCACCTGGAGCTAGAGTTAGGGTTCCAATTGTTAGGGCACCTGGAGCTAGGGTTAGGGTTCCTAAAGCTAAGGCACTATGACCTACGTTTAGGGATCCAATTTGTAGAGGATTTGGAGCTAGGTTTAGGGTTCCTATAGGTTGGGCACTTGTAGCAAGGGTTAGGGTTCCTATGGGTAGGGCACTTGGAGCTAGAGTTAGGGTTCCACTGGGTAGAGCACTTGGAGCTAGGGTTAGGGTTCCTAGACGTAAGGCACCTGGAGCTAGGGTTAGGGTTCCATTGGGTATGGCACCTGGAGCTAGGGTTAAGGTTCCAATGGGTAGGGCACCTAGAGCTAGGGTTAGGGTTCCAATGGGTAGGACACGTTCAGCTAGGGTTAGGGTTCCTAAAGTTAAGGCACTTGGAGCTTGGGTAAGGGTTCCTATGGGTAGGGCACCAGGAGCTAGGGTTAGGGTTCCAATGGGTAGGGAACTTTGAGCTAGGGATAGGGTTCCAATGGGTTGGGCATTTGGAGCTAGGGGTAGGGTTCCTATGTGTAGGGCACCCGGAGATAGCGTTAGCGTTCCTATGGGTAGGTCATCTGGAGCTAGGTTTAGGGTTGCGATGGGTATAGCACCTGGAGCTTGGTTCAGGATTACAATGGGTAGGGCATTTGGAGCGAGGGATAGCGTTCCTCAGGGTAAGGCACTTGGAGCTAGGGTTAGGGTTCCTCAGGGTATTGTACTTGGAGCTATGGTTTGGGTTCCAATGGGTAGGGCACTTGGAGCTAGGGTTACGGTTCCAGTGGGTAGGGAACATGGAGCTAGGGTTAGGGTTCCTATGGGTAGGGCACCTGGAGCTATGGTTAGGGTTTCAATTGGCATTGCACCTGGAGCTAGGGTTAGGGTTCCAATGGATAAGGCACTTGGAGCTATGGTTAGGTTCTTATGAGCAGGGCACTTGTAGCTAGGGTAATGATTCCTATGAGTATGGCTCCTGGAGCTAGAGTTAGGGTTCCAATTGTTAGGGCACCTGGAGCTAGGGTTAGGGTTCCTAAAGGTAAGGCACTTGGAGCAAGGGTTAGGGTTCCTATGGGTAGGGCACTTGGAGCTAGGGTTAGGGTTCCAATGGGTAGGGCACTTGGAGCTAAGGTTAGGGTTCCAATGGTAGGGCATTTGGAGCTAGGGTTAGGGTTCATATGGGTAGGGAACTTGGAGGTAGGGTTAGGGTTCCAATGGGTAGGGCAGTTGGAGCTAGGCTTAGTGTTCCTATGGGTAGGGCACTTGGAGCAAGGGTTAGGGTTCCTATGGGTAGGGCACTTTGAGCAAGGGTTAGGGTTCCTATGGGTAGGGCACTTGGAGCAAGGGTTAGGGTTCCTATGGGTAGAGCACTTGGAGCTAGGGTTAGGGTTCCTAGACGTAAGGCACCTGGAGCTAGGTTTAGGGGTCCAATGGTTAAGGCACTTGGAGCTAGGGTTAGGTTTCCAATGGGTAGGGCAGTTGGAACTAGGGTTAGGGTTCCAGTGGGTAGGGCACTTGAAGCTAGGGTTAGGGATCCTATGTGTAGGGCTCCTTGAGCTAGGGTTAGGGTTCCAATGGGTATGGCACCTGGAGCTAGGGTTAGGGTTCCAATGGGCAGGGCACTTGGACCTAGGGTTAGGGTTCCTAAAGGTAACACTCTTGGACCTAGGGTTTATGTTCCCATGGGTAAGGCCCTAGGAGCTAGGGTTACAGTTTCTATGAGTAGGGCACTTGGAGCTAGGGTTAGGATTCTAATTGTTAGGGCACCTGGAGCTAGGGTCAGGGTTCCTAAAGGTAAGGCACCTGGACCTAGGGTTAGTGTTCCTATGGGTAGAGCACTTGGAGCTAGGCTTAGGGTTCCAATGAGTAGGGCACCTGGCGCTAGGTTCAGGGTTTCAATGGGCATTGCACCTGGAGCTAGGTTTAGGGGTCCAATGGTTAAGGCACTTGGAGCTAGGATTAGGGTCCCTATGGGATGGGCACCAGGAGCTAGGGTTAGGTTTCCTATGGGTACGACACCAAGAGCTAGGGTTAGGGTTCCAATGGGTAGGGCACTTGGAGCTAGGGTTAGGGTTCCAATGGGTAGGGCACTTGGAGCTAGGGTTAGGGTTCCTGTGGGTGGGGAACTTGGAGGTAGGGTTGGGGTTCCAATGGGTAGGGCACTTGGAGCTAGGCTTAGTGTTCCTATGGGTAGGGCACTTGGAGCAAGGGTTAGGGTTCCAATGGGTAGGGAACATGGAGCTAGGGTTAGGGTTCCTATGGGTAGGGCACCTGGAGCTAGGGTTAGGGTTTCAATTGGCATTGCACCTGGAGCTAGGGTTAGGGTTCCAATGGATAAGGCACTTGGAGCTAGGGTTAGGTTCTTATGAGCAGGGCACTTGTAGCTAGGGTAATGATTCCTATGAGTATGGCTCCTGGAGCTAGAGTTAGGGTTCCAATTGTTAGGGCACCTGGAGCTAGGGTTAGGGTTCCTAAAGGTAAGGCACTTGGAGCAAGGGTTAGGGTTCCTATGGGTAGGGCACTTGGAGCTAGGGTTAGGGTTCCAGTGGGTAGGGCATTTGGAGCTAGGGTTAGGGTTCATATGGGTAGGGAACTTGGAGGTAGGGTTAGGGTTCCAATGGGTAGAGCACTTGGAGCTAGGCTTAGTGTTCCTATGGGTAGGGCACTTGGAGCAAGGGTTAGGGTTCCTATGGGTAGGGCACTTGGAGCAAGGGTTAGGGTTCCTATGGGTAGGGCACTTGGAGCAAGGGTTAGGGTTCCTATGGGTAGAGCACTTGGAGCTAGGGTTAGGGTTCCTAGACGTAAGGCACCTGGAGCTAGGTTTAGGGGTCCAATGGTTAAGGCACTTGGAGCTAGGATTAGGGTTCCAATGGGTAGGGCACCTGGCGCTAGGTTCAGGGTTTCAATGGGCATTGCACCTGGAGCTAGGTTTAGGGGTCCAATGGTTAAGGCACTTGGAGCTAGGATTAGGGTTCCTATGGGATGGGCAGCAGGAGCTAGGGTTAGGTTTCCTATGGGTACGACACCAAGAGCTAGGGTTAGGGTTCCAATGGGTAGGGCACTTGGAGCTAGGGTTAGGGTTCCTATGGGTAGGGAACTTGGAGGTAGGGTTAGGGTTCCAATGGGTAGGGCACTTGGAGCTAGGCTTAGTGTTCCTATGGGTAGGGCACTTGGAGCAAGGGTTAGGGTTCCTATGGGTAGGGCACCTGGAGCTTGGTTCAGGATTACAATGGGTAGGGCATTTGGAGCGAGGGATAGCGTTCCTCAGGGTAAGGCACTTGGAGCTAGGGTTAGGGTTCCTCAGGGTATTGTACTTGGAGCTATGGTTTGGGTTCCAATGGGTAGGGCACTTGGAGCTAGGGTTATGGTTCCAATGGGTAGGGAACATGGAGCTAGGGTTAGGGTTCCTATGGGTAGGGCACCTGGAGCTAGGGTTAGGGTTTCAATTGGCATTGCACCTGGAGCTAGGGTTAGGGTTCCTAAAGGTAAGGCACTTGGAGCAAGGGTTAGGGTTCCTATGGGTAGGGCACTTTGAGCTAGGTTTAGGGTTCCAATGGGTAGGGCACTTGGAGCTAAGGTTAGGGTTCCAGTGGGTAGGACAATATGAGCTAGGGTTAGGGTTCCTATGGGTAGGTCACTTGGAGCTAGGGTTAGGGTTCCAATGGGTAGGGCACTTGGAGCTAAGGTTAGGTTTCCAATGGGTAGGGCATTTGGAGCTAGGGTTAGGGTTCATATGGGTAGGGAACTTGGAGGTAGGGTTAGGGTTCCAATGGGTAGGGCACTTGGAGCTGGGATTAGTGTTCCTATTGGTAGGGCACTTGGAGCAAGGGTTAGGGTTCCTATGGGTAGGACACTTGGAGCAAGGGTTAGGGTTCCAATGGGCAGGGCACTTGGACCTAGGGTTAGCGTTCCAATGGGTAGGGCACTTGGAGCTAGGGTTAGGTTTCCAATGGGTAGGGCAGTTGGAACTAGGGTTAGGGTTCGAATGGGTAGGGAACATGGAGCTAGGGTTAGGGTTCCTATGGGTAGGGCACCTGGAGCTAGGGTTAGGGTTTCAATTGGCATTGCACCTGGAGCTAGGGTTAGGGTTCCTAAAGGTAAGGCACTTGGAGCAAGGGTTAGGGTTCCTATGGGTAGGGCACTTGGAGCTAGGTTTAGGGTTCCAATGGGTAGGGCACTAGGAGCTAAGGTTAGGGTTCCAATGGGTAGGGCATTTGGAGCTTGGGTTAGGGTTCCTACGGGTAGGGCACTTGGAGCTAGGGTTAGGATTCCAATGGGTAGGGCACTTGGAGCTAAGGTTAGGTTTCCAATGGGTAGGGCAGTTGGAGCTAGGGTTAGGGTTTCAATTGGCATTGCACCTGGAGCTAGGGTTAGGGCTCCAATGGGTAGGGCACTTGGAGCTTGGATTAGTGTTCCTATTGGTAGGGCACTTGGAGCAAGGGTTAGGGTTCCTATGGGTAGGGCACTTGGAGCAAGGGTTAGGGTTCCAATGGGCAGGGCACTTGGACCTAGGGTTAGCATTCCAATGGGTAGGACACTTGGAGCTAGGGTTAGGTTTCCAATGGGTAGGGCACTTGGAGCTAGGGTTAGGGTTCCAATGGGTAGGGCACTTGGAGCTAGGGTTAGGGTTCCTATGGGTAGGGCACCTGGAGCGAGGGTTACGGTTTCAATTGGCATTGAACCTAGAGCTAGGGTTATGGTTCCAATGGGTAGGGCACTTGGAGCTAGGGTTAGGGTTCTTATGAGTACGGCACTTGGAGCTAGGGTCAGGGTTCCTATCGCTATGGCACCTGGAGCTAGAGTTAGGGTTCCAATTGTTAGGGCACCTGGAGCTAGGGTTAGGGTTCCTAAAGCTAAGGCACTATGAGCTAGGTTTAGGGATCCAATTTGTAGAGGATTTGGAGCTAGGTTTAGGGTTCCTATAGGTAGGGCACTTGTAGCAAGGGTTAGGGTTCCTATGGGTAGGGCACTTGGAGCTAGAGTTAGGGTTCCACTGGGTAGAGCACTTGGAGCTAGGGTTAGGGTTCCTAGACGTAAGGCACCTGGAGCTAGGGATAGGGTTCCATTGGGTATGGCACCTGGAGCTAGGGTTAGGGTTCCAATGGGTAGGGCACCAGGAGCTAGGGTTAGGGTTCCAATGGGTAGGGCACCTGGAGCTAGGGTTAGGATTCCTAAAGGTAAGGCATTTGGAGCTAGGGTTAGGGTTCCTAAAGGTAAGGCACCTGCAGCTAGGGTTAGGGTCACTATGGGTAGGGAACTTTGAGCTAGGGATAGGGTTCCAATGGGTTGGGCACTTGGAGCTAGGGGTAGGGTTCCTATGTGTAGGGCACCCGGAGATAGCATTAAGGTTCCTATGGGTAGGTCATCTGGAGCTAGGGTTAGGGTTGCGATGGGTATAGCACCTGGAGCTTGGTTCAGGATTACAATGGGTAGGGCATTTGGAGCGAGGGATAGCGTTCCTCAGGGTAAGGCACTTGGAGCTAGGGTTAGGGTTCCTCAGGGTATTGTACTTGGAGCTATGGTTTGGGTTCCAATGGGTAGGGAACATGGAGCTAGGGTTCCAATGGGTAGGGAACATGGAGCTAGGGTTAGGCTTCCTATGGGTAGGGCACCTGGAGCTAGGGTTAGGGTTTCAATTGGCATTGCACCTGGAGCTAGGGTTAGGGTTCCAATGGATAAGGCACCTGGAGCTAGGGTTAGGGTTCCTATGGGAAGGGAACTTGGAGGTAGGGTTAGGGTTCCAATGGGTAGGGCACTTGGAGCTAAGGTTAGGGTTCCAATGGGTAGGGCATTTGGAGCTAGGGTTAGGGTTCATATGGGAAGGGAACTTGGAGGTAGGGTTAGGGTTCCAATGGGTAGGGCACTTGGAGCTAGGATTAGTGTTCCTATGGGTAGGGCACTTGGAGCAAGGGTTAGGGTTCCTATGGGTAGGGCACTTGGAGCAAGGGTTAGGGTTCCTATGGGTAGGGCACTTGGAGCAAGGGTTAGGGTTCCTATGGGTAGAGCACTTGGAGCTAGGGTTAGGGTTCCTAGACGTAAGGCACCTGGAGCTAGGTTTAGGGGTCCAATGGTTAAGGCACTTGGAGCTAGGGTTAGGTTTCCAATGGGTAGGGCAGTTGGAACTAGGGTTAGGGTTCCAGTGGGTAGGGCACTTGAAGCTAGGGTTAGGGATCCTATGTGTAGGGCTCCTTGAGCTAGGGTTAGGGTTCCAATGGGTATGGCACCTGGAGCTAGGGTTAGGGTTCCAATGGGCAGGGCACTTGGACCTAGGGTTAGGGTTCCTAAAGGTAACACTCTTGGACCTAGGGTTTATGTTCCCATGGGTAAGGCCCTAGGAGCTAGGGTTACAGTTTCTATGAGTAGGGCACTTGGAGCTAGGGTTAGGATTCCAATTGTTAGGGCACCTGGAGCTAGGGTTAGGGTTCCTAAAGGTAAGGCACCTGGACCTAGGGTTAGTGTTCCTATGGGTAGAGCACTTGGAGCTAGGCTTAGGGTTCCAATGGGTAGGGCACCTGGCGCTAGGTTCAGGGTTTCAATGGGCATTGCACCTGGAGCTAGGTTTAGGGGTCCAATGGTTAAGGCACTTGGAGCTAGGATTAGGGTTCCTATGGGATGGGCACCAGGAGCTAGGGTTAGGTTTCCTATGGGTACGACACCAAGAGCTAGGGTTAGGGTTCCAATGGGTAGGGCACTTGGAGCTAGGGTTAGGGTTCCAATGTTTAGGGTACTTGGAGCTAGGGTTAGGGTTCCTATGGGTAGGGAACTTGGAGGTAGGGTTAGGGTTCCAATGGGTAGGGCACTTGGAGCTAGGCTTAGTGTTCCTATGGGTAGGGCACTTGGAGCAAGGGTTAGGGTTCCTATGGGTAGGGCACTTGGAGCAAGGGTTAGGGTTCCTATGGGTAGGGCACTTGGAGCAAGGGTTAGGGTTCCTATGGGTAGAGCACTTGGAGCTAGTGTTAGGGTTCCTAGACATAAGGCACCTGAAGCTAGGTTTAGGGTTCCAATGGTTAGGGCACCTGGAGCTAGGGTCAGGGTTCCAATGGGTAGGACACTTTCAGCTAGGGTTAGGGTTCCTAAAGTTAAGGCACTTGGAGCTAGGGTAAGGGTTCGTATGGGTAGGGCACCAGCATCTCGGGTTAGGTTTCCTATGGGTACGGCACCAAGAGCTAGGGTTAGGGTTCCAATGGCTAGGGCACTTGGAGCTAGGGTAATGGTTCCAATGTGTAGGGCACTTGGAGCTAGGGTTAGGATTCCATTGGGTAGGAAACTTGGAGCTAGGGTTAGGGTTCCTAAAGGTAAGGCACTTGGAGCTAGGATTAGGTTTCCAATTGGTAGAGCACTTGGAGCTAGGGTTAGGGTTCCAATGGGTAGGGCGCTTGGAGCTAGGGTTAGGGTTCCAATGGTTAGGGCACTTGGAGCTAGGGTTAGGATTCCATTGGGTAGGAAACTTGGAGCTAGGGTTAGGGTTCCTAAAGGTAAGGCTCTTGGAGCTAGGATTAGGTTTCCAATTGGTAGAGCACTTGGAGCTCGGGTTAGGGTTCCAATGTTTAGGTCTCTTGGAGCTTGGGTTAGGGTTCCTATGGGAAAGGTAATTGGAGCTAGGGTTAGGGTTCCTATGGGAAAGGTAATTGGAGCTAGGTTTAGGATTCCTATGGGTAGGGCACCTGGAGCTAGGGTTCGGGTTGCTACTGGAAGGCACCTGGAGCAAGGGTGAGAGTTCCTAGGGGTAGGGTACCTGGAGCCAGGGTTAGGGTTCCTAAAGGTAAGGCACTTGGAGCTAGGGTTAGAGTTCCTAGGGGTAGGGTACTTTGAGCTAGGATTAGGGTTCCAATGGGCAGGGCACTTGCAGCTAGTGTTAGGGTTCCTAAAGGTAATGTAATTGGAGCTAGGTTTCGCTTCCCTATGGGTAAGTACTGGGAGCTAGGTTTAAGGTTCCTATGGGTAGATCACGCAGAGCTTGGGTTCGGGTTCCTATGGGTTGGGCACTCGGAGCTAGGGTTAGGGTTCCTATGGGTAGGGCACTCAGAGCTAAGGTTAGGGTTCCTATGGGTAGGGCACTCGGAGCTAAGGTTAGGGTTCCTATGGGTAGGGCACTCGGAGCTAAGGTTAGGGTTCCTATGGGTAGGGCACTCGGAGCTAGGGTGAGGGTTCCTATGGGTAGGGCAGCTGGAGCTAGGGTTTGCGTTCCTATGGGTATGGCACATGTATCTGGGGTTAGGGTTCCTATGGGTAGGGCACCTGGAGCTGGGGTTAGGGTTCCTATGTGTAGGGCACCTGGATCTAGTGTTAGGGTTCCATTGGGTAGGCAAGTTGGAGCTAGGGTTACGGTTCCTAAAGGTAAGGCAGTTGGAGCTAGGGCTAGGCTTTCTATGGGTAGGGCACTTGGAGCTAGGGTTGGGTTCCAATGGGTAGTGCATCTGGAGCTAGGGTTAGGATTTCTATGGGTAGAGTACTTGGACCAAGGGTTAGAGTTCATAAAGATAAGGCAGTTGGAGCTAGGGTTAGGGTTCCTATGGGTAGGGCACTTGAGCTAGGGTTAGGGTTCCTATGGGTAGGGAACCTGGAGCTAAGGTTAGGGTTCCAAGGATTAGGGTACTTGGAGCTAGGGTTAGGGTTCCTATGGGTAGGCCACTGGGAGCTAGGGTCAGGGTTCCAATGGTTAGGGCACTTGGAGCTAGGGTTAGGGTTCCTATAGTTAGGGCACCTGGAGCTAGGGTTCGGGTTCCTATTCGTATGGCACCTGTAGCTAGGGTTAGGGTTCCTAAAGGTAAGGCACTTGGAGCTAGGGTTAGGGTTCCTAGGGTTAGGGTACTTTGAGCTAGGATTAGGGTTCCAATGGGCAGGGCACTTGCAGCTAGGGTTAGGGTTCCTATGGGTAGGGCACTTGCAGCTAGGTTTAAGGTTCCTATGGGTAGGTGACTCGGAACTTGGGTTCGGGTTCCTATGGGTAGGGCACTCGGAGCTAGGGTAAGGGTTCCTATGGGTTGGGCACTCGGAGCTAGGGTTAGGGTTCCTATGGGTAGGGCACTCAGAGCTAAGGTTAGGGTTCCTATGGGTAGGGCACTCAGAGCAACGGTTAGGGTTCGTATGGGTAGGGCTCCTGGAGCTAGGGTTTGGGTTCCTATGGGTATGGCACATGTATCTGGGGTTAGGGTTCCTATGGGTAGGGCACCTGGAGCTGCGGTTAGGGTTCCTATGTGTAGGGCACCTGGATCTAGGGTTAGGGTTCCATTGGGTAGGCAAGTTGGAGCTAGGGTTAGGGTTCCTAAAGGTAAGGCACTTGGAGCTAGGGTTAGGCTTTCTATGGGTAGTGCACTTGGAGCTAGGGTTGGGTTCCAATGGGTAGGGCACTTGTAGCTAGGGTTAGGGTTTCTATGGGTAGAGTACTTGGACCAAGGGTTAGGGTTCCTATGGGTAGGGCACCTGGAGCTAGGGTTCGGGTTCCTATTCGTATGGCACCTGTAGCTAGGGTTAGGGTTCCTAAAGGTAAGGCACTTGGAGCTAGCTTTAGGGTTCCTATGGGTAGGGCACCTGGATCTAGGGTTAGGGTTCCTATGGGTAGGGCACCTGGAGCTAGGGTTCGGGTTCCTATTCTTAGGGCACCTGGAGCTAGGGTTAGGGTTCCTAAGGGTAGGGCACTCGGAGCTAGCGTTAGGGTTCCTATTTGTAGGGCACCTCGCCCTATTGTTATGGCTCCTTTGGGAAGAGCACTTGGAGCTAATGTTAGGATTATTATGGGTAGGGCTTCCCGCCCTAGGATTAGAGTTCCTAAGGGCAGGGAACTTCGAGCTAGTTTTAGCATTCCTATGGGAAGGGCTCTTGGAACTAGGGTTAGGGTTCCTATGGGTAGGGCACCTTGCCCTAGGGTTGGGGTTCCTAATGGTACGATACTTGAAGCTAGGGTTAGGGTTCCTATGGGTAGGGTACTTGGAGCTAAGGTTAGGCTTCCTATGCATAGACCTTTCCGCTCTGTGGTTAGGGTTCCTAAGGGTAGGGTTCCTTCAGCTAGTATTAGGATTCCCATGGGTACGGCTTCTCTCCTTAGGGTAACGGTTACTATGGGAAGAGCACTTTGAGCTAGGGTTAGGGTTCCTATGTGTATGGTACTTTGAGCTGATGTTATTGTTACTATGGGTAGGTCTCTTCGTGCTAGGATTAGGGATTCTAAGGGAAGGGCACTTAGAGCTAGGATTAGAGTTCCTATGGGTAGGGCGCTCTGCCCTATGGTTAGGAATCCCATGGGTAGGTCTTCCCACCGTAGGGTTAGGGTTCCCACGGCTAGGGTATTTGGAGCTAGGGTTAGGGTTCCTATGGGTAGGGATCTCCACCATAGGATTAGGGATCCTAAGGGTAGGGCACTTCAATCTAGGGCTAGGGATCGTAAGGGTATGGCATTTGAGGCTAGGTTAAGGTTCCTATGGGTAGGGTACAAGGATCTAGGGCTAGGATTTCGTTGGGTAGGGATTCCCGCCCTCTGGTTATGCTTCATAAGGGTAGGGCACCTGGAGTAAGGGTTAGGTTTCCCATGGGAAGGGATTCCCTCCCTCTGGTTACGACTCATGAGGGTAGGGCAATTGAAGCTATGGTTAGGGTTCCTATGGGGATGTCGGCCCGATCTAATACTAAGGTTTCTAAGGGTAGGGCACTTGGACTTAGGGATAGGTTCCTATGGGTAGGGCTTCCCGCCCTAGGGTTAGAGTTCCTTAGGGTAGGGCACTTGGACATAGGGTTAGGGTTTCTATGCGTAGGGTGCCCCGCCTTAGGGTTAGGATTCCTATGGTTAGGCCAATTGTAGCTAGGGTTAGGGTACCTATGAGTAGGGTTTCCCGCCCTAGGATTAGGGTTCCTATGGTTAGGGCACTTGGAGTTAGAGTTAGGGTTCCCATGGGTAGGACTTTCCGCCCTAAGGATAGGGTTTATAAGCTCCAAATACCCTACCCTACCCTTAGGAAGCCCAAAGGTAGATACAAGAGCCCTAACCATAAGAACAGTAACACTAGGGCAGGGCGCCCTGCCCATAGGAACCCTAACCCTAGCTCCAAGTGCCCTACCCATTGGAACCCTAACCCTAGCTCCAAGTGCCCTACCCATAGGAACCCTAATCCTAGCTCCAGGTGCCCTACCCATAGAAACCCTAAGCCTAGCTCCAAGTGCCCTACCCATACGAACGCTAACCCTAGCACCAGGTTCCCTACCCATAGAAACCCTAAGCCTAGCTCCAAGTGCCCTACCCATCGGAACCCCAACCCTAGCTCCAAGTGTCCTAACCATTGGAACCCCAACCCTAGCTCAAAGTCCCCTACCCATTGGAACACTAACCCTAGCTCCAGGTGTCCTACCCATAGGAATGCTAACCCTAGCTCCAGGTGCCATACCCATAGGAACCCTAACCGTAGCTCCAGGTGCCCTACCCATTAGAACCCTAACCCTAGCTCCAGGTGCCCTACCCATTGGAACCCTAACCCTTACTCCAGGTGCCCTAGCCATTGGATCCCTAACCCTAGCTCCATGTGCCGTACCCATAGGAACCCTAAACCTATCTCCAGGTGCCCTAGCCATTGGAACCCTAACCCTAGCTGCAGGTGCCATACCCATAGGAACCCTAAACCTATCTCCAGGTGCCCTACATATAGGAATCCTAATCCTAGCTGCAGGTGCCCTACCCATTGGAACCCAAACCCTAGCTCCAGGTGCTCTACCCATTGTAACCCTAACCCTAGCTCCACGTGCCCTAACCATTGCAACCCTAACCCTAGTTCCAAGTGCCCTACCCATTGGAAACCTAACCCTAGCTCCAAGTGCCCTACCCATTGGAACCCTAACCCTAGCTCCAGGTGCTCTACCTATTGGAACCCTAAGCCTAGCTCCAGGTGCCCTACCCACTGGAACCCTAACCCTAGCTCCAGGTGCATTATGTTTAGGAACCCTAACTCTAGCTACAAATCCCCTACCCATAGTAATACTAACTCTTGGTCCAAGTGCTCTACTCATGGAAACCCTAACCCTAGCTCCAGGTACCCTACCCATATGAACCCTAACCCTAGCTTCAAGTGCCTTTCCTTTAGGAACCCTAACCCTAGCTCCAAGTACCTTACCTTTAGGAAACCTAAAGCTAGCTGCAAGTGCCCTATCCATTGGAATCCTAATCCTTGCTCCAAGTGCCCTACCCATTGGAATCCTAACCCTAGCTCGAGGTGCCCTCCCCATTGTATCCCTAACCCCAGCTCCAAGTGCCCTAGCCACAGGAACCCTAACCCTAGCTCTAAATGCCCTTGCCATAGGAACCCTAACCCTAGCTCCAAGTGCCTTAGCAATAGTAACCCTAACCCTAGCTCCTAGTGCCTTTCCTTTAGGAACCGTAACCCTAGCTGAAAGTTCCTTACCTTTAGGAACCCTAACCCTAGCTCCAATTCCCCTACCCATTGGAACCCTATCCCTAGCTCCAAGTGCCCTACCCATTGGAACCCTAACCCTAGCTCCAAGTGCCCTACCCATAGGAACCGTAGCCCTAGCTCCAAGTGCCCTAGCCATAGGAAACCTAACCCTAGCTCCAAGTGCCTTACTTTTAGGAACCCTAACCCTAGCTCCAAGTGCCCTACCCATAAGAATCCTAGCCCTAGGGCGAGGCGTCCTACCCATAGGAACCCTAACCCTAGCTCCAAGAGCCCTACTCATAGGATCACTAACCCTAGCTGCAATTGCCCGACCCTTAGGAACACTAACCCTAGCTCCAAGTGTCTTACCCATAGGAACCCTCACCTTAGGGTGGGGAACCCTTCCCATAGGAACCCTTACCCTAGCTCCAAGTTCCCTACCCATAGGAACCCTAACCCTGGTGCCAAGTGCCCTACCCTAAGGAACCTTAACTCTAGGGCGGTAAGCCCTACCCATAGAACCCCTAACACTAGCTCCAAGTGCCCTACCCATGGGAACCCTAGCCCAAGGTCCAGGTGCCCTACCATTAGGAACCCTAACACAAGGATGTGAAGCCCTACCCACAGGAAACCTAACCCTAGATCCAAGTGCCCTACCTATGGGAACCTTAACCCTAGGGCGTGGAGCCCTACCCATAGGAACCGTATCCCTAGCTACAAGTGCCCTACCAATAGGAACCCTGAAATTAGGGTGGTGCACCCTTCCCCGTAAGAACCCTATCCCTAACTCCACGTGTCCTATCCTTAGGATCCCCATGCCTAGCTCCAAGTGCCCTACCCTTAGGAACTCTAACCCTAGGGTGGTAAGTCCTATCCCTAAAAACCCTAACCCTTGCTTCCAGTGCCGTACCCTTAGGGACCATAACCCTAGGGCGGGAAGGCCCACCCACTGGAACCCTAACCCTAGCTCCAAGTGCCCTACTCTTAGGAACCATTTCCAGAGACCAATTGAACAGACAGTGACTGCATGGAACAAGTTAGTGACACTGTGCTTCTGGCACTGACATATGCAACTACCAACACAGGGTTGTTTGATCACTAAATGCAGAAAGAAATATAAAAGGTGTATTTGGTTCAGCACTTGGGGAAACACAGGTTCAGCTAATAGCAGTAAATTAAAAACAAGATGACATAAAAGCTAAGTGGAGTTTTGTTTCATTCAGCGATAGCTCTATACACACAAGGAAATACAGAAATTATATGGAGGGAGAGGAACACTTTAAGAAAACTGCTTCTCGGTGCTTCCTGGTTTACCAATTAAGGAGCTAATTCGCTGAAAAGCTCCATTTAGGTTCTTTTGTTATGGGATTGGATGTAGACTTTTTGGCTGACCAGTTTATCTTGCTGCTTCTCAGCATTTTAATCTCATTACTGTGGGCACACAGACACTTTCGTTATGCTGCTCTTTGGCATACCTCTCTCCAGCACCCCATTTCTGTTGGAACCCAGACATCTCTCTCTCCTACTGCCTTTGGCATTGGTGTAATACTCTATTTTCATTAGTAACCAGACACTTATACTACGCTAGAAATGCCAAGCGTCAGAATAACAGGCACTTTTAGGTTTGACAATGTATTATGCCAGGTCGCTTGTGAAGCAATTCACGCACAACAGGGCATGTGATGCTTAAAAATATATATAGACCTAACTATAGAAAGACTTTTTCCTCCTTACCTGATTATTTCCCATGACAACTTCTTTTTAAAATGCCCAGATGTGGTTTGTGTTTTCAGGGTTTTTTTTAGTTTTCTTTCCATTGACATTAACACAGAGACATCCCTTCTGTTTTCCTAATCAAGTCTTTAGAATGGTGGTTTTCAACCTTTTCCGTATCAGTACCCCTTTGGAACCTCCTTCCCCTCTTGCCATGATCTAGCTGGTAAACCCCCCACTTATTAATATGGAAAAGTCAGGGTATTCATGATTCGGACACACCTGTTTACATTGCTCAGGTTGAGAACAATGAAAGCAGAGATCCCCTCCTAATGCCCAAGTAATCCACCACATGTTCTGTACAAGACCTAGTGTGGCAGAGTGGTAATGTGAACAATACAGAAGCAAACCATCCTCAGGATCACTTTCCTTGATAACTTCCTGGTCCCCTTTAACTCTAGAGCAGACTTGTGTTTTTATAGGAACTTTGTTCCCAGCATGTTTCTCTGAATCTAACTCTTTAGATTTGGCAGACACTAGCAGCTGCATCCCTATGGTGGCCATTTTGAAACTGCTACTGCATTCTGTTACCAGCTGGTTAAGAATTCTTAATTCCTTTTATTCCCTTTCCACTTTTCCCATAGGAGATTTCACATTCGCACCCTGGTTATATACTTGGCCAGAGCAAGACCCAAATGAATTTTGCAATATTCATTTGAATAAAGGATGTGAAATTACTGTGATGGTATTTGTGCCTCCTTTTCATTTGATTCTGGAACTATTTATACAAGTGAATTTTTGTTCACAGGTATGTTTGGGGGGAAAAGAGACATCATATATACTTGTGCTATGTATCTGCTATCTTGAAAAACTGTTGTGGGTTGGATTCATCTAATCAGAGAACAAAAAGTTTCATGGGATGTATTGATTTAGGGCTTGTCTTCACTATAGTGTTAACTTAAGGTATATCTCAAAGTTTTCCCCTATCCCAATTCTCATTCTCACACAAAAATCTCTAGGTTGAGGTAAGAGGCACTTTAAGCTCAAGGTCGCTGGAGCGTCTGCTAGCTTGAGTGGCATAACTTGAGTTAGCTGTTACAGTAAAGACAATACCATAGAGCAGGGAAAATCAATTATTTTTTGTCAAAATCCAAATTTCTTGGTCAAGGTCCAGAATCTGGCAGAAATAAAATAATGATGATGATAATAAGTAAATTAGAAGATTTAGGGGGGAGGGACAGCTCAGTGGCTTGAGCATTAGACTACTAAACCCAGGGTCATGAGCTCAATCCTTGAGGGGGCCATTTAGGGATTTGGGGCAAAAATCTGTCTGGGGATCCCTTTGAGCAGGGGGGTTGGACTAGGGTCCTGAGGCCCCTTCCAATCCTGATATTCTATGATTTCAGGGTCCATTCAAAAGTGGTCCACCTATTGACTACCCTGCCTTAGAGCATAAGCACTTTAGGGCTGGTACTGTCTCTTTCCATGTATCTGCACCATGCACAGCACATTTTGGACATACAACAGCATGAATAAAGAATAAACAATGTAAGACTCCAGTCACACAAAGAAAAGAAGAAGTTGCACATAGGGAATGCTTAGAGCAGTAGTGACAGCAAATAGTTTGTGATTAGTCAATAGGCAGATTGTCAAATATTTCAGGTAACAAACAAGGAACTACATCTACATTTATCAAATAAATTGCTTGCTGTGAACAATTCACCCAGATCTAGAAAAGGAACTTAGGGAGATTTAGACAGTTTGATTCAGACCTTCAGCAACTGTCAGATGTATATAAAAATACTACAGGTTCTCTACTTTTGTCAGGATTTGTAATAAGTATATTAATATAGATGAAATTAAGAAAGGAGAATTTAAGATGAATATCAGGCACAACATCCTAACGGTGATATCTGTTCAGCTGTAGAATAATCTCCTGAGGGAAGCACTAAAATCCCCATCATTTGATTCTTTAATATTAGATTGGCCAAGCCCTGGAGAATACATTAGAGGGGAAAATCCTACACTGAACTCCAGGAATGGAATTGATGTGACCTACTACTGGATACAGCTTTTCCATCTGTAACTTGAATAATTCTCTGATAAGGTACCTTGATAATAAAACCATGATAACAATGTAGGCATATAATGGGTACAGAAATTAAACACACATGGAAGACTGTTTATTAACTGAATATCATTCCTGGTGGTCAACTCTTCTGCAACATTTGTTAAATGAGCTCATTTTGATCATAAGGGAATGTAGTGAACACTCAGGAGCTCACTAACTCATTACCTAATAAATGATAGACAACATCTTCCAGAGTTCAGGGGGGAAAAACACACTTTAGCCACACACAGATGCACACACTAAAAGATGCCATCTTCTGCCTTTATGAGTTATTCCACAAGTGCTCAAGTTGCAGGGACTGAAATCATAAGGTCCAAGATTTTAAAAAGAAGAAACTAACTGTCGGTTCTTAAATACCTATGTAGGCAGTTATAGAAGTAGCCTGATTTTCTAAAGTGCAAAGCACTCAGTAGCTGCTGCTGAGGCAGATCTAGAAGCCTATCTTTAGGGACCCATGGGGGAACTGGAAATCTTGGCCTAGGTCTACTTTGAAAGTGCCAGAGGTGTTTGTCTACAAAAACAAAACAAGGTAAAATGATTGCTCCTAAAATTCACTATAGTATTCAGTGTAAAGTTTTGGGTGGAAAAAAGGAAGATTCCTGGCATGCTGACTGAAAATCTGGGAGAGATTGTGTGAAAATGTCTGTTTGTCCCAACCAATTATTTAAAAGATACCTAGAAATGACAGGCAGTCAGGAGAGCTACATTCTGGTTCCAACTCTGCCAAAGACTTGTTGCATAACCTGTGGTTAATCGTTTGGCTTTTCTGTGACTCAGTATCCTCATTTGTAAAATGGGGATAACGTATCCAGGAGGGACATTCTGAGAGGCTAATTTTCCATGGAAGACGCTGTAGGCTACATCTACACTACAGCTGAGATCGATGCTGTGTCTAGTGAAGACCCACCAAATCGACAGCAGATCGCTCTCCAGTTGACCCCTGTACTCCACCCCTGACAAGAAGAGTAAGGTAAGTCAACGGGACAGTTTCTCCCGTCGACCCCCATGGTGTAGACCCCGCAGTAAGTTGACCTGAGGTACATCGACTCCAGCTACATTATTCACATAGCTGGAGTTGCGTAGCGTAGGTTGACTTACTGCAGTAGTGTAGACATAGCCTAAGTCAGCACAAACACATATAACAAGACTAAGGAGGAAGTAATGCATGAAATAGGCAGTGTGGGGCACAGCAAAGAAACTATTAATTGGCAGGAAGGTCGCAAAGTTAGATGTATTGCCTAGAACAGGACCAAAGATTTGTGGAAATAACTTGTGCCAGTGTTTTTCTTTATTTATTTAGCATTTAAACAAAATTATGCATTATAAGTTGTTTTTAAAAAACAAAACAAAACTTGGATATTAAACCAACAACAACAAAAATGGGGAAAATGTAACTATAAACAATCAAGTAGTAACAAAATTTATAGCGTTTTTACATGTGATGTTGAAAAATACCAGGACATCACACTACCGATAATCATTGATCATTAGACTCTGGAAACCTGAACAAAAATTGCACCGGTAGTGTTTCATTTGATGGTAACCTAGAGCAGCAAAGACATACATAACATACTGAGAGTCTGATCCAACAACCATTAATGCCTCCAGAAAGGCTCTCACTAATTTCAACAGAGCTAGATCAGGCCCTTAGTGAAGACTATAGTATAAACAGTGTAGTATAAAGCTACAACCAGCACCTCTCATTCTTATTTTGCAATAAAGAAAAGAGCAGCAATGATAAGTCAGAGCTGAAATTGTATCATTAAAAACACAACCCATAGATCTGGGGTTTAATTCTGGCCCCACTGATGTTCGTGTGAAAACTCCCATTGACTTCAATGGGTCCAGGATTGCACCTCTTATTTCTTACTTTTTTCTCCCTTGTGCAGAATATAAATTCCCCTTTCAAGATCTAGATTAAGTTGCTTCGTAAATAGTTGCCTCTGCAGGTGAGCATGTGGATTTAGGGTCAGGACAATTCAATACAACGTGAGAGATGAAAGTTCACCAGTGATCTAGCCAGAGAAATTCCATTAGCCTCTTCCTCCCATTATGGAATTTACAAACTTAAAAGTTAACATCGATAGCAAAGACACTTCAGCTGCTTTGTGCCTCTCCTGCAATAAAAAAAAAACTATAAACTAGCCATTTACAAGAGGATTATGGCTGTTTTGCATCACTTCAGCTGCACAAAGCAACTAAAGTACATTGGTGACTCTCGCCCTTAATTGCCAGGAAGGGAAAGGATTCAAGGAGAGTGCACTCTGTGCTCCAGTACACCATAGGCCTTGCCCATCACCCTTTGCACCTTGTCAGGGAGCAAAGTACCTCAAGGCATTCAAAGGATTAAAGAGTTAACAGAGCTGGCTTTGGAAAGAAGCTGTGATTAAAAACAAACATATATATAAAATCACTCATGTTCAGTAGCTACTGAGGCTACCTGAAGAAACAACAAACCTCAGAAACACCTCCTATTCCATGCAGCTGGAGTGAGCTAGCACTCCTCTGGTAGTCTTCCTATTATTTAATTGCAGAGTGCTAGCAAGACTGGGGAACCCCCACAGCTGGTGCTGTCTTCTGGTCTTGAACTGGAGGATTGTAGCAATGAGAAAGCAGAGAGAAGTTAATGTGACTAAGCATGGGAAGCAGATATAGAAGTTGGCAGGTCCCAAAAAGGCTGCAAAAGGCAGGTTATCTTTTCTTCATTAAAGTCCAGTTTTCCAAGGTACCAGCACACCTGCCACTGCAGGAGCACGGTGAGCAGTTTTCACCCTCTGCACCTAAAGTCTTAATCTGGCTCCTTGATTTTGAATTGTGCAGGCTGGCTCTTTTCTCTCTCTCATCAAGGCACTCGCTGCATTTTTCATTGTATTGCTTTTTGGAGCAATATTGATCTGCTGGTATTTGTAGATTTATCTTTCCATGCAGCCTGGAGGAGATTTCCCTGCAATTTAAATGCATATTGCTTTTGTTTTAAATGATCTCCTGTGAGATACACATTTCCTTCTGCAGCCTGTTTTTAGATTATACTGTTCTGCTTTCTGATCAGTATTTTTTAAAGGTGACATGAAAACCTTTGTACTTTCCAGACTTAAACTCTACATTCTCTCTTGAGTTGAGGACCTCACTTACCCCTAAAGCAGAGCCCTGCTGCTCTAGAATGATGTGAGACGGTTTACTACGAAAAAGGTAGAGGAGATAAACTGAAAGAAAATCAAAGTGCTCAGTGACTGGTGATTGTTTTAAGAGTAAAACATAAACTGACCAAGGACAGCAGAACAAAACTAGATATTGCCCAGTGGCAGATATGGAGTCACACAGAGATGATATTTCAGGCTTCACAAGTATTATACCACTTCAGTGGAGTTATCAAAGTTTTAACAAAGGGATAGAGGATAAGACGGAGAATAGCTTATTGCCCTTATATAAATCCATGGTACACCCACATCTTGAACACTGCATACAGATGTGGTCTCATCTCAAAAAAAAGATATACTGGTATAAGAAAAGGTTCAGAGAAGGCAACTAAAATGATTAGGGGTTTGGAATGGGTCCCATATGAGGAGAGATTAAAGAGGCTAGGACTTTTCAGCTTGGAAAAGAGGAGACTGAGGGTACGTCTAGACTACCTGCCATATCGGCGGGTAGCAATCGATTTCTCGGGGATCGATATATCGTGTCTCATCTATATCGATCCCCGAACATGCTCCCGTCGACTCCGGAACTCCACCAGTGCAAATGGCAGTAGCGGAGTCAACAGGGGGAGCCGCGGATGTCAATCCCGCGCCATGAGGACAAGAGGTAAATCGATTTAAGATACTTCGACTTCAGCTACGCTATTCACATAGCTGAGGTTGCGTATCTTAGATCGATCCCCTCCCCCCCAGTGTAGACCAGCCCTAAGGGGGAATATGATAGAGGTATATAAAATCATGAGTGATGTGGAGAAAATGAATAAGGGAAATTGATTTACTTGTTCCCATAATACAAGAACTAGGGGCCACCAAATGAAATTAATGGGCAGTAGGTTTAAAACAAATAAAAAGAAGTTCTTCTTTACACAGCGCACAGTCAACATGTGGAACTCCTTGCCTGAGGAGGTTGTGAAGGCTAGGACTATAACAGGATTTAAAAGAGAACTGGATAAATTCATGGAGGTTAAGTCCATTAATGGCTATTAGCCAGGATGGGTAAGGAATGGTGTCCCTAGCCTCTGTTTGTCAGAGGGTGGGGATGGATGGCAGGAGAGAGATCAGTTGATCATTACCTGTTAGGTTCACTCCCTCTGGGGCACCTGGCATTGGCCACTGTCAGTAGACAGGATGCTGGGCTGGATGGACCCTTGGTCTGACTCAGTATGGCCGTTCTTGTGTTCTTATGTAAAAGCAATATTAGGAAGTGGAGAATTAGGCCCTGTGGGCTAGAGCTTCGCTGGTTGTTTTGTGATGCTCCAGTGGTACAAAACAGAAAGTCAGGTCTACCCACCACCATCCTAATCTGAGCTCTGGTATGTGGGAAGGGGCAGTGTTGAGAGAAAAAGGACATAGCTATCCTCTAAAGATCCCTAGCAGCTTCAATGGCTCTTGGGTAGCTGTTGCCAATATGTGAAACTTGGAACAGCACCAAGGCTGATGTAAGATGGAGTGGGAGCTAAGTCCTCCTCCAGTCAGCCCTAGAGTCAGGGAGCTGTAAGAATGACATAAATCATTCTTGTGCGACCTCCCCCCCCCTCCCCCCACAAGTTTGTCAGGTGCAGCACCAGTGCAACCAAAGGCCTGGGAAAC
Organism: Mauremys reevesii; assembly: GCF_016161935.1. Lineage (NCBI taxonomy): Eukaryota > Metazoa > Chordata > Testudines > Geoemydidae > Mauremys > Mauremys reevesii. The sequence goes on from NC_052626.1 coordinate 70,375,219, forward strand.
ATAATGGGCCTGATTCTCCATTGCCTTTTACCTTGTGACAGCTATGTAAAGAGAGTATAAAATGCTACCAGATCAGAATGGGTGTGTGTTTATTCTTGCTTTTCACAGTGCTTTGCACTTTTATGTGAGCATTGAAGAATTTTTTTTTTTTAAGATGAAAGCTGAGGCTCTGGAGAATAATAGTCTGTTCACACTGTCCCCTGGCTAGACCTTCCCTTTCTCTCCTGTATCCTACCTGAAAACACTGCCTGGGGCAAAGGTTTGGGACCTCTGGATCCAAAGAGTTACAGATATGGTGGCCCCTCTCCAACCTGCCCCAAAGCTTCCATACATACCAGTGCAGATTTTCAGTCTCTATGACTAATTTACTCGAAGTCCAACCCACATGGGGCAGAGGGCTTTGTGCTGGCTTTCTACCCACAGGTAAATTTCATCTTTACTAACTTATTTACTGTATTTATGGCATTTGAAGTGCTGTCTTTTCTTAATATTTTAGAATTGTTAATTGTTTCCCACTAGTTCTTGGCTGAACAAAGGCTAGGGGAGAAAACCCTGAACTGAACCATTGTGAAGAAAATGTCAGGAAGTTGGCACTGCAACCCAGCTCCGCTGGCCGGCATTTCCTGAAACTGTGCTGCTTCCAAATGTCTTGGTTTCCAAGCAGTTGGGCCTAGTCAGTACCACCAAGAGGGATGTTCTGGTCCAAGGAAATCTACCGTCTGCAGAAGGTTGACGTTGACATAGCTACTCACTTTGAAACCAGACTAGCTGACACGGAATCTCTATGTGAGCTATATTGATTACACCTTTTTTGGGCATGGAAGAAGCAAACAAGGCTGCCCTGAACATGGAGTGAGTGAAAAATTCATTACCACCCTGTAAAGGGGAACATTCACCACCAGTACTGCCTAATGGTCAGGCAGGGGTGCAGTAGGTTGTCACCCTTCCTGATATCTCCCCTTTCCAGTTATAGTCCTGTCTTGTTAGACCTGTTCCTTCTTTTGTGGCTCAGCTACCTCCACCCCCAGCTGGGTCATCCATTTCAATCCACCCATTTTGGGGTATACCAAAAGAAAATCCGATCCCAGAGAAGTCTTTCAGTGCCCACAAAGGCTTCAGGGCTTTTCCCTTTGTTCAGGGACTCCAGGTCTGGGCCCTTGAACTCCAGCTGGCGTGTGCACTGAGGTAAAGACTCATATTATTGTCCTATCTTTTGGAGTTGGTAGGGGAGGCCAGGCCCACACGCTCCATTGGGCTCACATCCATGGGCCCAATTATTGGGAGCTAAGTTCTACACCTTAGGATACTAAGCATCTATCTCCCTCGGTCAAGTCTCCCCACAGTACCCTTTTTTCCCCATGGTACATTAAAGAACTGCAACATCAGTCACCAGTCTCTCCTTTGCAGAATTAATCAGGTCCCTGTTGCCAGGACTCAGGCAACAAGAGCTCCTGATTCCTGTGGATAGGGTCCCACACTCAAGAGTTAGGCTTCCTATATAGGGTACTTGGAGCTAGGATTAGGGTTCCTATGATTATGGTACTTGGAGCTGGGGATGGGGTTCTTATGGGTAGGGCTCCCCACCAGCACTATGGTTAGGGTTCGTATGGGTAGGGTTCCCCATCCTAAGGTTAGGGTTCCTATGATTAGAGTACTTGGTGCTAGGGTTAGGTATCTGATAAGGTTCCCTGCCCTAAAAATAGGGTTCCTGTAGGTAGGGCTTCCAGATATAAGGTTATGGTTTCTATGGGTAGGACTCCAAACCCTAGGGCTCCTATGGGTAGCATACTTGGAGATAGGGTTAGGGTTCCTATGTTAAGACTTTTCTACCCCAGGATTAGGTTTCTATGTATTAGAATTTTCACCCTAGGCTTCAGGTTCCTATGAGTATGGCACTTGAAGCTAGGGTTAGGATTCCTATGGGTACAGCTACGAGCCCTAGAGTTAGGGTTCCTATGGTTAGGGGTCCACGTCCTAGGACTTCATTCCCATAGGTTGGGGTCTTGGAGCTAGAGTTATAGCACCTATGGGCAGGCTCTCTGCCCTAGGGGTAACATTTCCATGGGTAGCCAACTTGGAGTTTGAGTCAGGGATCCAGTGGGTAGGCCACTTGGAGTTTCAGGGTTCCCATTGGTAGGAAAGCCCGCCCTGGGGTCAGGGTTCCCATAGGTAGGGCTGTCCGCTCTAGATTCAGGGTTCCTATGGGTAAGGCTGCCCACCCTAGTGTTACAGTTCCTAGGAGTAGGGCTCCCCACTGAAGGGTTAGGTTTCCTGTGCATAGGGCTCTCCATCCTAGGGTTAGTGTTCCAGTGGGTAGAGAACTTAGAGTTAGGGTTAGGATTCATATTGGTAGGGGTGATCACCCTAGGGTTTGGGGTCCTATGGGTAGGCCTCATCGCCCTAGGGTTAGGGTTCCTATGGGTAGGCCACTTGGAGTTAGGGTGAGGGTCCCTACGGGTAGGGCTCCCTGACTTCAGGTTAGGATTCCTATGGATAGGGCACATCTAGTTAGGGTTAGGGTTCCTAGGGGTAGGGCACATGGAGTTAGTGTTAGGATTCATATGGGTAGGGCTCCCCACTCTAGGGTTCCTATGGGTAGGCCACATGGAGTTAAAGTTAGCGTTCCTATTGGCAGGGCTCCACCCTATAGGATTAGTATTTTTATGCCTAGGGCTCCCTGCTCTAGGGTTAGGGTTCCTAGGCATAGGCCACTTGGAGTTAGGCTTAGGGTTCCTATTGGTAGGGCTCCCCGCCCTAGGCTTAGGGTTTCTGTGGGGAGGGCACTTGGAGTTAGGGTTAGTTTCCTATGGGTAGGCCCTGTGGAGTTAGGGAAGGGTACCTATGGGTACGGCTCATTACCATAGATTAAGGGATCCCATAGGCAGGACTCCTCACCCTAGGGTTAGTGTTCAAATGAGTAAGGCTTCCCACACTAGGGTTAGGGTTCCTATGGCTAACGCTCCCTGCCATAGGGTTAGGGTTCCTATGGGTTAAGGTTTCCAGGCCCCGTCCTTCACTTCAAACTCCTCATCCCTGGCCTCACCCTAGAGCCCATACCCCCTCCCGCAGCCCAACTCCTTGCCCCAACCCGGAGTTCCCTCCCACACCCAAACTCCCTCCCGGAGCCCCCACACACCCCCAACACCTTCACCCTCTGCCCCAGCCCCTTCCTTCACCCCAAACCCCTCATCCCCTGTCCCACCCCATTGCCCACACCTCCAGCTGGAGCCAACATCCCTGCCCCCACTCCAGAGCCCTCTCCTGCATTCCAAACCCCTCATCCCTGGCCCCACCCCTGAGTCTGCACCCCTAGATGGAGCCCTCACTCTTTCCCACACTCCAACCCCCTGCCCCAGCCTGGTGAAAGTGAGTGAGGGTGGGGGAATGTGAGCGATGGAGCAAGTGGTGGCGGGGCCTCAGAGAAGCGGCAGGGCCTCAGGGAATTGGGGAAGGGGTGTTCGGTTTTGTGTGATTAGAAAACTATGGGAAGCCAGTTGGAGTTAGCATTAGGGTTCCTATGGGTAAGGCTCCCCGCCCTAGGATTAGTGTTCCTCTTGGTATGCCACTTGGAGTTAGCATTAGGGGTGTTATGGGTAGGCCACTTGGAGTTATTGTAAGCATTGTTTTGGGTAGGGCTCTCCACCCTGTGCTGAGGGTTCCTATGGGTAGGTCTTCCCATGCTGGTTTTTGGGTCCTATGAGTAGGGCATATGGGGTGAGCATCAGGGTTCCTATGGTTACAGCTCCGTGCCCTTAGAGTTAGGGTTCCTATGGGCAGGGTGGTTGGAGGCAGGTTTAGGGTTCCTGTGAGTAGGTCTTCCCATACGTACCTCCCCACAGCAGTCTACTCCCCTGCACTGACTGCCTCGTCTGTGCATCTCTGCTTCCATTTTTAAACTCAGACTCCAGCATGTGCAGGCTTTGGAGGTGCAGCAGGATATTACTGCCTGGGCCCAGTGCTGGTCCTGATCCCCTTTTTCTCCAGTATGGGGCTTGCATACCCCATAACTGCTGTGATTGAATGTGTCATTGCAACATCAGAATGTGTCATATCACTAAGCCTATATACCACATGTGGCTTTGCCAACATCATCCATTCACATGCCCCAAACACTTTTCTCCATCTCTGAAGAGAATGACTTGTTCTATCATCAACTCAACAGCATCATCAGTAAGTTTCCACCAGGTGTCTGACTCTGTGTACTGGGAGACTTCAGTGCTAATGTTGGCTCCAATCATCACATGTGGCAACTATGCATTGGCCACATGTGATGAAAAATGGGAGTAGGAAAAATGAATGGCAGTGGGCAAAAACTATTGGAGCTCTGAACCCACCAAGGATTGTGCATTACTAACACCAACTTCCAAGGCCGTCGTCACTGGAAAGTCTCTTATCTGGACACTGGGACCATCTGGATTTAACTATCACGCACAGAAAACATCTAGACGATGTTCCCCATACTTGCACTTTTCACAGTTCAGACTTTGACAAAGAGCATGTGCTTGTATGCAGGAAAATACAACGGGGTCATTTTCAAATACAGCAAGTTCTCACTGAACATGTGTATCCACAGAATCAGTATAGCTTCTCTGCCAATAGATTAACCATTGATATGGTCTTTGTACTAAGGCAAACGCAAGAAAAGTGTCAAGAAAAAAGGGAAAAAAATCTATATAGCCTTCATAGATCCTACAAAGACTTTTGACTTGGTCAGCAGAAAGGGCCTTTTCCAATTGGTAGAGAGAATTGGTTAACCCCCAGTTCCCCTCAGTCTGATTTAATTCTTCCATGATGGCATGAAGGCTACAGTCCAACATGGTGGTGATCACTCTGACAGCTTTGAAATTGACAGTGGTATCCAACAGGGATGTGATTTGGCACCAACATTCTTTGGTATATTCTTCCCTCTATTGCTTCATCATGCTTTCCCAACTAGTACCAAAGGTGTACACCTTCATAAAAGATCAGATGGAAAACTTTTCAACATTGCATGTCTAAGAGCAAAAAGCAAAGTCAAATATATCTACTGATAAGAGAACTTTTTGCCAATGACACAGTGTTTATCAAAGAGGAGCTCCAGCAACTTTGCAATACATTTGTGCTAGTTTTAGATGAATTTCAACTAACCATCAGTTTAAAGAAGACAGCGATTATGGGCAAGGTGTGTGGACTGCACCAGAAGTTTTAATAGCTAGCACCATGCTAGAGTTTTGCACAAGTTCTGCTGTCTAGATCTACTGTATCAATTAATGTCTCTATAGATGATGAGCTTAATTCTCGGATCAGAAAGGCAGCCAGCCACCTTCAGCCAATTGACCAAGCATGTGTGGAATAATAGGAAACAGCTACTGAACACCAAGTTAATAGAGGTCTACAAGACAGGTGTTTTGAACATGCCGCTGTATGATGCCAAGAACTGGACCTCCTACAGCAGGCGTAAGAGAAAGCTAAACACCTTCCATACCCACTGAATTCCAATTATCAAGTGGGAAACCAAAGTTCCTGATACCAAAGTCCATGAGAAAGCAAAATTACTAAATCTAATCACTATTCTCAAATGCAGACATCTCCATTGACTTGGTCATGTCCACCAGATAGATGACTGATGCATTCCAAATGATCTCCCATTTGGAGAACTTGCGAATGCTCCAAGGCCTCTTGTCCAACCTAGGCTCATGTTCAAGGACATTTGCAAGAGGCACTAGAGGACTTTCAACAATCGACTCTGCAAGCTGGGAAGATGCAGCTAGCAAAAGGCTACCTTGGGGGGCTGTGGTGCACCAGGAAGTCAAAGAGGCTGAAGAGAGGTGGTTAAGAAAGAGGAAAGTGAAAAGTGCAGCAAGCCTCAAGTGTTAGTGCACCAGCTTTATCCTCTGGCCCTGTGCCTTATGCCTGCATTATAAGGACAAGGACTGTTGCGAGAGAATTGGACTTTTTAGCTACTCATGGTGCTGTAGCATGCCACACAGTAACTGAACTGCTTCAATGCTTACTCCATCATCCTTCCAGATGCATGTTTGCCATTAATTTAAAATACATAAGTAATTTTCAAAAAATTTATATAATTCTTAGTTAAACACAAATATATATGTTTGGAGTTCTTTGTTTTTTATCAGTAAAAAAAAGTTTCAAATTTATCCTCTTTGTTTGAGGGACCAACATTTAGCACTGAACTAAAATATGAGCCATTTGGAAAATGTTATTCTTAAAGCGTTTAATACTGTGTTTGTCCAGGTTCCGTTCATCTCTCATGGAAAACCAGAAATGCTCAAAGGCTATTTCCTGTTTGCAAAGGCTTGAATGGTAAATAAAATACTTAATCCAATTCATTCCAGGCATCCTTCTCTCTCCTTTCAGATATAATACAAACGCTAGGGAACTCCCCAGTAGGGAAATAACACTTAAAGAAACAGAATTAAAGGGAATTTTTAACTTCCCTGATTTACATAATTGTCTGATAGTATTTAAGTATCTTTGGCTGTACTTGCCTTTCCTCTCCTGGTGTCTTTGCTTCCAAACTCCCAGCTCAGGTGAAGTAACTATTGCTAGTTTCTTACTCATTCTCACACTGGATTCTTATCTTTCAGAACTCAACATTCACATTCAATATCTGAATTTTGGACACACCTGGTATTTGGCTTCTACATGTTGCCACAATGCATGGTTCCTCATCCTGGCCTTCCTTCCCCATGTGAACAGGAACTTGAGGAGAGAGAGAGAGAGAGAGAGAGACAGCAGCAACTTCCTTTCTTCACACTTTTCCCTGATAGTTGGGGGTGAAGTGTAGAGGGGCTGTATATTTCTCTCCATCTTCATAGATGCTGGAACTAAGGTACTGTCCCTGACCTGAAGTGGTTTCTATCGTATACAGAGTTTACAGTTTGGTTCAATGACTCTGTCCCCCCACTATAAAAATTGTTCCAGCATCTCTGTCCATCCTCCTCCAATATGTATCAATGGTGGAGTGACTGATGAACACTTTTCCCTTTCCTTTCCCCGTGAAGGAACCAGGAGATTCTTCTCTCCTCTCCCCACAGAGATCAAGAGACAAGGCATGGCTATCTTCTCCCCCATCCCCACAAAGTTGTCTGAAATAGCCTCTAGGGCTTTCCTCCTCCCAACCAGTGGCGCCAACTTTCTCCAGCACTGGTGGGTGCCTGCACCGTCCATTTCCTCGCCCCTTTCCCCACCCCTGGCCCTGCCCCTAGCCCCACCCCTATTCCAACCCCATCCCCAAAGTCCCCCCCCCGCCCCTATTGGATCCATTCCCCAAATCCCCACCCCAGCCCCGCCTCTTCCCCCAGCGTGCGGTGTTCCCCTTCCTCCCACCTCCCTCCCTGCCCCATGAATCAGCTGTGTCGTGGTGCAAGGGCTGGGAGGGAGGAGAAGCAGAATGTGGTGGCGCACTCGCGGCAGAGGCAGAGGTGTGTTGGAGCAGGGCACGGAGCAGGGCCACAGAGAGCTGCCAGTGGGTGCTCAGCACCCACCAATTTTTTTCCATGGATGCTCCATGCACCCACGAAGTCGGCAGCTATGCTCCCAACAAAGGCTGGGGGAAGCCTGAATTGGGATGTTCTTCACCTTTCCCAGGCAGTGTGGCCTTCTTTTTGCTCCTCTTGCATGACAGGGAGCAGGGAGAGTGTGACCACGTCCAAGTGTGATGTCCCAGATATCGAATACAGGCTGGGGAGCCCCCAGAGAGCTGCCACATCCTGGCCTCCACCCAATGGCTACTGAAACTGGGTGGGCTGAGAAGCTACTTGAGCTATAGCCCCAGCCAAGGCACCACCCATGGGAGCTCTGATTGGAGGATCACCTGGCTCCACCTATTGGTTCAAATATACTATTTAAGCCAGGAGGAGGAACCAGAAGTTTGTCTGAGCAACAAGATGGGTTCCTGTTGTAGCTGCATTGGTTTTGCTTGTGCCTGCCCAAGGCTTAAATTCACCCGGAGCCCACCAGAGCAGAGTTCCAGTAAATATTTTCAAACCGACAGGAGCCCTGGCCCCTCAGAATTTTCTCGAACAAATGTCATAGCAATATTATTCTAGCTATTCATGGGAATATGAATATCACTGAAGTTTATGATACAGTATGCAGGAAACACATTCAGTTCAGTCTCACTTGCGAACACCTATCCCCAGTCAGTTTTACACTCTACATGTTGCTCTAAACACAACTGCAGTACTAGGCCCTGTTTTTTTTAATCAGGGTTTTTTCCTGGATTCTCCCCTGAAAGCATGTTACCAAGAACAGACAATGTGTTGATTGATTGCTATGGTGATAGTCAAATCTCACTATTGCGTTGCTTTCAAACAATTCTTGCAAAAATGCTGTTTTCTAATGGAATCTGGGCATTCTGAGCTGATGCTAGCAGTCATACTTGTTATAGGTTACAAATGTCATCTTTCTTAAACTTGATCCGACTTGGCTACTTTGCCCTGTGATTATAGCAGCTCAATAAAATAATTTGAAAGGAACATCCAACTGTCTCTGAAGTTTAATTGGGACAACACCCAGCAGGGCATTCAGTATATTACCTCTTGGCCATTGTGAATTTGCAGGGTATTTTGTCCAAAAAAGATCACAGTGGACAGACAGGAGGCTTTTTCTTCTCCTTTCTTTTTAGAAGAAAGAAATCTGAAGCCTGCTGCACAATTGGGACTGATGAAGGCAGAAGAAATGTGGTCAACCAGTTACTGTGCAGAGAACTGAAGCCACCACAAAGGTTCTGATGAATACCGTGACAGTCACTATGCAGGCTGGGGGAGCAAGTGATGTTTTGGCACACACAGACAGCTTCCAAAGGATGCACTTCCTTTCTTAACGGGAGAACCTCTGGCTTGGACGTTTTCTCAGAGGAGGTTGGGGGCTATATCTGTTCTTCCCATCCCTTGGAGTGAAGGAAGCTATGAACATAACTGCAACACCAGTAGCAGGAAGTGATCCACCTGCCCTCTCTTCCAATAGTAAAAAGCCATGGTTCTTTGGTTTAATGGATTTGTGCCTGCTGTCACTCCCTGGATCAGGGCTGAACCAGTAATCCAGCTCACTGCTAAGGAGAGCTGTGCTGCTTGAGATGCCATCCATCAGATAAGAGCCTGACCACTAGTATTTTTTTTAACACATACAACAATATAATGGTAAGGACAAACGTGCATTCTCAGTGTTCTGGGGAGCAGTGTCACAGCTCAGTCTCTCCAATTCCCCGCTGCAAACAGGAGCCCTACCTCCTTTCCCTCTCTCACAAAATGAGACCCTGTCCTGTAAGGATAGGTGTCATGTTGCTAATATGGGAGTGATTATGCCAATATCTGTGGTAAGCTTCTGAGCAATTTCAATGTGATCATTTTAGCTCATCCCTCTTTAGCCCACCCTACACCCCCATTAACGCTGGTAGAAGCTTTATCCCACTCCAGGAGCCCCAGAGCTTCCTGCTCCCCACCTGCCATGCAAAGCCAATAGCCCTACTTCATTGCCCTGACATGCTACTAACTCTGTATTGTTTAGTCCTAACCCCAATCTGATCTGATGTGCCAGCATGACATGACTAACTTCCAGCTACTGGTGTGTAGCCTGGGGACTAGTAGGGTATGTGGATCACATCAAGAGCAAGAGTGGAGAGGTAGGTGGGAACTTGCTGTACCTTACACTACTGCTCAACTCTGCTTCTAAAACATCCCTACACCTCCCCAGGACAGAAACCACCAAACACTCTGAAATTTCCTAGAACCCATTGTTATAAACATGCAGATTTTCATGTCATTTTTTCAATACTACAGCTGTTAACCCAGTGACTTAGCCAAATGCTATTACACTTGCTCCCTTGAATCCCCCCATGTTTTAATTTGTAGAGTGAATTCTCCTTCATTTTCTGTCCTAATTTTGTTAAACAGGTGTGGTGGCGCTTGGCTGTGGTGGCTGCATTTGTGTAGGTGTAGAGAGTCCAGTATGCATCATTTTTAAAGGATTTTCAGATGAATGACATATAAATTTAAGACACTAAAATATTATCATTAACCTGTGGTCAACAAACAGCATTTCAATGTTGCCTTTATCAGGGGTTGAGCCAGATTCCCTTAAACCATCTGAATTTTCATTTCCCTCCTTCAATTCTCAGAGCAACATCACAACAACCCTCCTCCTATAATTAGTGGAAATCATTAATGGTGCTAGAATGACAGCAGGACATAAAACCTGTAAGCTGGCCTTGCAAAAGTTGAATATCTTCCCTCTATAGTGACCATGGATCCAAGGAGTGAGGGATGCTCTTATGACCTCCCTTTGCCCTGCCTCTCCAAGACAGTTTGCTTCTGCTAGCTTGCTGACCAGTCCTTAAATATATTTGTTGAACAGACCTATTCCATTAGGGAATTGACATCTCTTGCTTGAGAGTTCGCCTCACCAAAGGCCATATATCATTGTCCCCACTTTGTTAATAGCAGCGACTCTACCAAGTGCCAACCTAACATTAACCCACACTGAGATTTTAAGACATTATGGTTCATTAATTTAGGGCTAAATACTGGCTTCTTCCAATCCAAGTGCTGTCCTATCTCGTTAGTAAAGGCAAACAGTGAGCTATAATATTTAACCATGACATCCCAGGCAAAAAATGTTTGCACAAAGATTTTATCATATACCCATCTCCAACTGGAACAATTAAAAAACAAGAGAGCCATAAACATCAGGGTAGGTTATTAATGTGATCTACATATGCAAAGCCTGTCAGGCAGGCCCTGTTCATCCACAGCTTTCCAAGAATTATTGCTGGATTTCTAGTAACTACCAGTTTTTGCTACACTTTCTGCTTCCCCACTTCTTGTCAGTGTTCCTCCTGCACCAGGAAATTAACAAGGTACACTGCCTCCTCCCCCAAAAGAAGTGAAATTACAGTAAAATATGAAATGCACAAATGTAGCAAAGATTCAATTTAACGCAGGTCAACAAATGCAATAACCTTAGCTGAACCTCTCTGGAAAGTAGCTTTCAGAGAAGGTGGATGAGCTTACAGTTAAAACTGCTTGGAGAAATTTCAACAGCACCATATTCCATTGGAAAATGTCAATGTCAAAAATGTTTCACAGAACTATACTGAGTTCACTGCAATTTCATTTTGGAAGATAAGCAGAAAAAAAGTTCTGACAATGTTGAGAAGTCCCATTTTTGACATTTTCAGAATAAAACATTCTGATTTTTTTATTCTAAAGTGACTTTTTGTTTTGGTGGTTGTTTATTTTGTCTAATAACAACATACAAAATTTAATAAGACTAAATCAAAACAAAACATTTAGATTTACCTTAAACAAAAAAAATGGATTTTTTTTCTTTGTGGAGAATTTTGAAATTTGGGGGCATAATTCCAAATAGGAACAAAGCCATATCGTGAAATCTCCTAATCCTTTACAAAACAGATCTTCTGTCGTCCAGACCTCTGCCTGGGGTTAAGGAAAAAGAGGAGAAGTTAAAAGACCCTCCCTCCCCTTTATGCCCATGCAGGGCTGACCCAAGAGCATGACTGGTATGTTCATGGCTCAGCTCATTCCTATTCCTAAACCCCCAGTACACAAACTGTGCTGAAGGTCCTTTGGATTGTATGAATGGGAGCCCTGTTTTTTTTTTCTTAAGGCTGAGTAAGGTACTGTGAAGTATTGAGTCTGTACAGATACCTTAAGTATCACCTCTCTCCATTTCCCAGTTTGTCTAAAGTTTGTGTTTTGCATTTTATTGTAGTGTTAATGCTCTTTTACAGATCTTAGCTCTGTATTTACTGGTTTTCAGTGATTGCGTTTTGGGAATGATATTCTCACATTCAGGAAGCACTAAGCATTATTGTGTGGCAGTGACCTTAACTCCACATTAACAAAGATTTTTTGCATGTGAGTTAAGCATTAACGATGGAGTTTCATATCTCAGAGGTCTGAGTCGTCATCCCAAAATTTAAATGCTTATCTGAAACTTGGCCGAACTTTTTGAGCTTGTCTCTCTTCTGTGCATCCAGGAGTAGTTATTAAAGCATAATAGAAAAATATCTTTTCTTTGCAATGTTACTTTAAAATGTATTTTGTATTTAAATAAATCACTGAATTATTATGTGAATTATGCCAGCCACAGAAAATTAAAGGAAGCAGTTTGATTTTGAGGAATGATTTTACTCAACAAGCTTTAGATGTGAAAAAGTGAATGGTTCTGCAGAACATTAATATAACCATATAATATTTATAAAGTTCCTACTCTACTCAAAATGCATCTTAAAGTTACTACTCAATGGATCAATAAAATCTGCTGTTGAGTGGCAATGGTTTTCTTGTAATAGGGGGGCAGAACTGTACTGAATACATTTTGGAGCAGTTGTTAGGATAGAGGGTTGCCTAATAAGGAGGGACTCCAGTACAGGTTTCATTGCATTTGCTACTAGTTTTCCTGTTGTTCATATTGTCTCCTGTTCTGCTGTAAATTAATAATTTATTCTTCCAGAAAATGGAAATCACAGTTGTGGCCGTATCAGTAATTAAAAGCAGGTAAAGCAAATCTACTAAAAGAGACATTTAACAGAAACTAACAGCCCATACCAAATCACTGGCCACCTAGCACTTCACAGCTGTCCTGTGCTGTACACCACAGCCACTTGGGATGCCACAAGGGGAGCAGGGATATAACTCAGATCTTCCTGCATGAAAGGTATAGGCCCTTCCTAGTTGAGCTAAAGGAAAATCTCTGTCAGCTGTCTAGGGATAATGACAGAGTGAACTAGTGGAGTTCAGTAGTGAGTGTACACACACACACACACACACCCCGACTGGAATATTTTCCAAGTAGAGCTTTTTGTCAAACTGGGCTAGTTCTAAGGGCTACGTGGTTAAGATGGAGCAGAATGCTACTGTTGTGCAGAGTAAGGGTAGATGACCCTGCCTCCAATCTACCTTTTTGTTGGCTGGTACACTGGTGCCAGTCACTTTTTACACCGGTGCAGAACATCTCATCTAGGAGCTCACTCCAGTGCAGCTATATCAGTGAAGCTACACTACCCCCAAAAACCCAGTGTAAACAAGTAAACAAGTAATTGGGGTTAGAAAAACCCTCTCCCATACTTGCTTTGTGCAGGGTTTCTTGCACCTTCCTCTGAAGCATCTGATGCTGGCCGCTGTCAGAGATGGGATACTGGACCTTGGGGTTGATCCAGTCAGGTAATTCTTGTCTCCTTAAACAAATGTATGGTTTTAAAAAAGAATGGTCAGCCTAGTTCATAAACACACAGCAGAACTTCCTGTAGAAAGCGGAATGACTGGAAATGCATTTAATTAAACTTTGTGTATGACATAAAAGTACCAATAAAAATGGTGTTAAAGTAATTTTATTTTTAAAAGTAATTTCTCTAGTGACTAACCTGATAGAAATTAAGAGCTAGTGTCTGTATGTCTCTGGGTGGCTGTGCAAAAAGAAAATGTATAGTGTGCCCCCTTCTTTGTCTTCCATTCCCACACAGGGGGCATTCACTCCCTGAATGTCAGGGGAACTTGGGTTAGTGCAAAAAGAGGCACTCCACATCCCAAAGGGGCATGGCAGGGTGGAGTTGGCCTGGCCAGCACACTGGGCAATGATTAAAAGCTCGTTCAAAGGGATCAGATACTACTACTCTCTAAAGGAGGCATAAAAAAACTACTTCCAGGCATAGTTGTCACAGCACATGTGGAATCATTCCAATAGTTTATTTCACTGTTTGATGATAATATTGAGATACAATTGCTGGTGCTTTATATTTCTTAGTTTAAAAGACATTGAAGCCTGCCCTGAAATATTTATTCCAGGCAAGGATTTATTAATTGTGTAAATTTTGTTTCTTATCATACTGTAGACAAGTGAGCGCAGATTTCACCCACATAGTGCTCCCAGTGCTCCTTAATCCTGACCCACAATATCTCCTGGGCCACATAGAGATCCATCAAAGCATTTCAATCTGGACATGCTTCCTGTCTTGCTATACAAGCTTTGGATCCTGTTTCCTCACCCAGTAGTCTATTAATTGTCCGTAATCCTGGCATTTCCGCCTCTTGTTATTCCAGTGCAAGGACCTTTAAATACAACCACATGTAAATTTATACAGCTAAGACCAACGACTGTAAGCAACACTTAAAGAATGGGGGGACTCTATCCTAAGAAGCTGCGAATCTGAAAATGATTTGTGGGGTCCTGGTGGATAAGCAGCTGAACATGAACTTCCAGTGCAACATTGGCCGAAAGCCTAATCCCATCCCTGGATGCATAAAGAGGAGAATCTCAAGTAAAAATGGAGAGGTTCGTTTACCTCTGTATTTGGCTCTGCTGTGATCACTGCTAGAATACTGTGGTCAAGTTCTGGTGTCCACAATTCAAGAACAATGTTGATAAATTGAAGAGGATTCAGAGATGAGCAATGAGAATAACTTAAAGGATTAGAAAACATGCCTTATAGTGATAGACTCACAGAGCTCCATCTATTTAGATTAATGAACTGCAGGTTAAGGCGTTACTTGATTACAGTTTATTAAGTACCTACATGGAGTATAAATGATTCAATAGCTGGAATTTGAAGCTAGACAAATGCAGATTGGAAATAAGGCATACGTTTTTAACAGTGAGGGTAATTAACCAGTGGAACAATTTACCAAGGTTCGTGTTTGATTCTCCATCATTGGCAATTTTTAAATTAAGACTGGATGTTTTTCTAAAAGCTCTGCTCTAGGAATTTTGGGGGGAGACGTTCTATGGCCTGTGTTGTACTGACCAGACTAGATGATCATAATGGTACCTTCTGGCCTTGGAATCTGTGTGCGTCTGCTAGTGCACTTCAGTCATGACCTGCAACACTCCCTGCTATTGTAGTGCTAATCAATCCTCTATTGAATAGAAACTGCCAAACTTGTTGATGTGGATAAATGGAGAGTATAATGAAATCGCCAATGCTCATTTCAATGGTAACTGCAGAAAATCTGTCTCCCTGGGTGGAAAAATAAATAACACCCTGTGCACAAGCCAAGATCAAAGACCCTCACCAAGGATTCCCATCTCAGCAGGCATGTTCTTCTTCCAAATATTTTTACCACTAATGGCTGGGAACTAAAAAGTAGCAATATTGTGGCAAGGGAGCATCTCACTGGAATGAGGTAAGGACAGGCTTTGATCCAGAACCTACAAGTGCACCATGCACATAGGAATTCTTGATAAGGTATGACGAAGTGGGAATGTTCTTGATGTGTTATTTGAATACTGAGTGGGGAGTATTGACCTGGGAAGGTTGCAGGGGAGTTTTGCTGAGACTGCCTGCATTGGGGAAGGGAGGATACCTGAGCATGTAACATCAGACCCCAGGAGGGGGGGTTGGAGGCCAGGTAACACCTCTGCCCGGGAAACTGGACAAAGGATACAAAGGCTGGGGGAGGAGCCGGGGGGAGGCTGAGTGAGAGGCTGGAGGGAGTTTCAGTTTGGAGCTGGCTGGGAAATGGAGAGGGCCACCCCAACCAACAGGGCTTTGGGCCTCCCCGGGGCACCCAGATGGACCTAACTAAAGGGTGTCCTGTTGTCTGTATTGGCAAGACCTGTTCTGGACTGCATTCCTGTCGTCTAAATAAACCTTCTGTTTTACTGGCTGGCTGAGAGTCATGGTGAATCGCAGGAAACTGGGGGTGCAGGGCCTTGTCTCCCCCCACACTCCGTGACATAAGGCAAACTCAATCTTAGGTAGACTGGATGCATAACACACACACTATCCATAGAAGTTAGTCATCTAGATGGCAAGAAAATGGTGGGACTGCAGCTTTGGGAAGACCTAAAGCTGGCATCAAATAATCCTCAAGAATGGCCAGGGAAGTAGTTGATTCAGATGAAGGTGAATTAGAGTGCAAAAATGCATCATTTTAGACTTCTACTTGAGGTCCCTTGATGTCACAAGAACTTGCTGTAATTGTCTTATGAGTAGGCAGCCAGTAGATAAGTAGGCAGTCAGTAGGCAGCAGGAGGGATGAGGCTAACGTGTTGCAGAGAAAGTTTGACATAAATTGACCTGGGCCTGTTGCAATCAATGGGAGTTTTGCTGATGACATCAACATCTGGCTAAAGCTCCACAGAAGGCTGTGGCTGAAGAGGTTTTTATTTATGAAGGGCTGACAGGTTTGGGGGAGCCTTGTGATACTTTACGGATAATACTGCTAGGTTGGCCTGCTTATTGGGATGTTTAGTATTTGAATGTTTGTTTAGCTCAACAGGAGTCAGTCAGGAAAAACTGACAGGAAGGAAAAGAATGCCTCGAGATAGCCATCTCACTACACAACTTAAGGGACAATGCCAGGATTAAATAACTTCAATGATTTTGCTTCTTCTCCAGCCAGCCTACAAAACTGATTTTGACCAGAAGGGTCAGCCCCGAAACTCTGAAGAATTACAGCAGGCTTACCAAGGACCCTCTCTCAAAAGAGGGGCAGTAGTTTTTTGGGGTGGAGGGAGACACCAGACTGAGGACAGGACTCCGTGGGAGTGTCTGAAGAAGTTAGGCCTGCCTAGGTTACCATCAGGGAATGGTAAGCCATTAGGTAAAATAGACATTTGTGCAGATTTTTTTTTAAATCTTTTTTTCTCAACAAGCTCTGTTTCTACCATGAAAATAAACAATACTTTTGTTTTAAGAAAACTGTTTTGTCACTCTATTCACCACTGGTCACAGACTCCCAAAGGGAAGAATCGCAGGTGCCTGAACTCAGACCTGCAGCATGGATACACAGGGTACTGTAGTCCAAGGCCAAATTTCAAAGTGTGCGAATTCCTAATTCCACCCCAGGAGATATATAGGCACGAGGCCTTACACCTGATGGCGTGCACTCAGAGGGACCCAAAAGTGGATAGAGTTGCAGCTAGCCTGTAATCATAACAAAAGGCTGTCTCGTTAATGGAACTATTGGCCATTTACTCTATACTTAATTCTTCTTCTCAGACCTACTGGAAATAGGAGGAACAGCCTTTAATATCTATATACTATTTTGTCAATTTTGCATTGTCTAGAGTTTTATTTGTTTTACCTGGATTTCAGATGATCCCTTTAACAGATCCCTTCCCATCACATGATCCAGGTGTGCATAATCTCCCTCTTTAAATGTCTCTGAAATACTGTGGATGAAAATACTTATCCCACCTGTAGCTTCCTTGCAAGCACCCAACCATCTTCCTTCTCAGATGCTTACCTTCTCACTCCTACCTCCCTGCACTTGCCACACACCCTAACCACTTTCCCAGCTGCTTAAGCTTCCCTCTACATTCTGCTTTCCCCTTGTTAAGTAACTTCCCCTACTACCTCCCCACCACTCTCAGCTACTTGAATGCCCTACCACTTCCTTCACATCACAAGATTGGTCTCCTCTCCCAGCTGCTTGCAAACTCCAACCATCATTTCAAAGCAATAACCCTGCTCAGCTCTGGTGAAGTTGCACATTACATCAGTTGCCACCACCAAACAATATTTTTTCTGGCTCCTAATCCCCCTATATCAAGTGCAACAAAATCTGAGCAACTTCTGCAAGCCCCCCTGCATTTGGCACACACTAGCAGTTACTGAGCTGGCTGCAAAGCCTTAAGACCAGTGAGCCCACTATTCATCCACCAGCACATGCTGGAAGGCCAGTGGAATTTTGAGGTTTGTTTTTTGTTTTATTTTGGTTAAGGTTTTTTTTTTAAAATGTGAATATGATTAATGATCAAATTTCAGCCACAAAAATGTTCCAGCTGGTTTGTGCTGATTTTTGTCAGACATAGGCTGGAGAATCCCCTGGATTATTTAGGTTTATTGGATGTTTTTGCTGCAAATAAGATGCAAAGAGTTTTATACATCTAGAGTCTAAAAGGTTAATTGCTTAGATACCATCTTCACTAGCAATACTAACAGAGCACTCAATACAAGTTTCTACTCATCCTTCCCTGAAAAGGCTACAAGAAGAAGAATAGCTGGTCCAGGGCATTGGAAGTAGGATATGGAACTTTTTTATCTCTACCTCACTGGCTCAAAGCCTGACCAGTTTGGTAATAACTGAACATTCCCACCACCCTGGTTTTGTTCATATAAAACCTCAACAATGAAGCCTCAGGCATTTTTTGCCTTTAATTTCTTTTTTTTTTTTAATGCTAAGGAATTACTATCTTGCATCCCTATCGCACCTTCTATTCAAGGATTGCAAAATGCTGTGCAACTATGAATGAATTAAGCCTCACATTTTCCCTGGGAGGTAGGTATTACTACCCCCATTATACAGGCAGGGAAAATAAAGCAAAGAGAAGGTAAAGTGATTTTCCCATAGTCACAAAGAGTGGTTGTAGCAGAGTGGGGAAAAAAAACTTAGATTTCTTGCCTCTTAATCCTCTGCTTTAGTAACAAGGCCATCCTGACTCAGGAATTGGGCTCTCTGGGATTGTGTACGTTCTGGAACTGCACTTTTCCACAGAGAGAGTAAAAAAACCCACAACCCTTAAAATAGGCAGTATCAAGCTCCAGCAGAAAAGCCGCGAGTTCAGCGGGACTCCTTCCATAGCTGTTTGCCATTCTCACCCAGACACTTAAGGTGGTATTAGAAGGGCCCAGTAGCTCTTACAACCTTTCTGCTGGTTTCTAGCACTGAGCATTTCAAATGGTGCTTGCTCTCGAATGCACAGTGCATTCTTAGGTGCACACTTCCCAAATTCCCAAATAAGCAAACTAAAGATAGACAAGAGGCAGTAAGTCACAGCTTGTGAGATATTACTAAAACAACACTGAGAACTCAAATAATCTGGAAAAAAAATTCAAAAACGAGAGAGTAAAAGTGGAGTAATGAGAAACGGGAATGTAAAATGAGGGCTTAGAAGACTAGGTTTTTCTCCCGTTTTTCTTACTCTGGATTCTAATGTACACAAGAAGCACAGATTGAATTGCTGGGACACCATTCTCATAGTAGACAACTTAAACGGATCAACTTTTCATTAACAAGTACCAAGGCAGACTCATTTGAGCAAAGGTTATGTGGCCTGGACTTGATCGCCCAAGTCTGTGTGTTGGTCACCTACAATGTATATTCTTCAGATCACAGAATTTGTCTTCTTGTGCTTGTTGGTAAAGCTTTGTGAATACACATGATGTTATAAAATAATACATAATCATTTTCCAACCTTGTGATCATGTTGTCATTATTAACAGAGATTTGCTGCCTGCACACTAATCACTGACCACTTAACTCCCTCTATGATGGAACATTAAGCTGGCAATGTCCAGTATCACCTCCATGATTGTTATCCAGCTGCTGTCCTTGCAAGAGGAAATGTTTGCAATCTGCCACTCAGGACAGCTCAGCAGAATACAGAATCACACTGACAGTGTGCAGATCAGGATCCTGCAGCAGCTGCTTGCAGACATTTACAAAAGCATACACATTTTAAAACTGGTGCTCAGCAATTTTCATGTTGTGTCTAAACATCTGGGAAATTCATGTTGGAATCATGAATTCTATCCATCACCATTGAGATTGTTCCTGAAACTGAAATGGTCCTTTAATAGCTCATTTCTAGAAACGCCTAAAGGAAAATGGCAAATAAAACCAGCAAATCTACAGGCTGTGCTTTCTTCTGCGCTGAGAAAGCATGCACAGAACAGTTAGGGGAGGAAAAATAGAGGGGAGGAAGGAAACAGAAGAGACAGGAAAGGTAAATGGGAAGGAAGGAGAGAGAGGGGGGAAAATTATACAGGGAGAAGAATTACAGCTAGGGTGATGGAAGTGGCTGAGAAAGAAAAGAATAAAAGATAAAGAAAAGTTCCTTTTGGAAAAAATCGCATCCCATGAAGCAGCTATCCGTGTTGAAGAAAGTGGCAGTGGTGTAGATGAAGCTGCCCTGTGAATGGTTGCGTGCTCTTTTGACTTCCCAGAGCCTAACTCGTGAAATAGGCAGAGTGTGTCCCAAAAAACAGATAGCATGAAAGAATCATTAGAACTTGTTGCGTCCTCAAGGGCATATTTGATGGAGAATTTTAATCAACCTTTCTGTCCCAAGAAGAACTGTTCAAAAATTTTCTGACAGAACATTTTTGTCAGAAAATATTGATTTATTAAAAGGTTAAATGTTCTGTGGGAATGAGTAAATCCTGACAAAATTTTGTTTTGAAAAAAATAAATAAAAATGAAGTATTTTGATAAGGTTGAAATATTCCATCTAGCCTTTCACACCAATGCAGGCATCCCCATTGCCTCCCTGTGTGATCCCATTTTCTCTTGAAAACCTCTATGAGGAGGTTTCAGCAGAGCTCAGGAACATTTGCTTTACCTGATTTTTTTTTCCATCTCCTTCTTTTGAAGCATCAGAAATGGCCATGGCTGGAGATAGGATGCTAGTCAGAATGGGCCAGTGTGCTGCTACTAATAATTCTCTTCTCAGGTGGGTCTTGCACATATGCTCAAGATTTAACTGATTGCCACATCCAGGGTATGGAAGGAATTTTCCCTCAGGTCAGATTGGCAGGGACCTTAGGTATTTTTGTTTCTTTTCCTCTGCAGCATGTGGTATGGTGGACTTGTTGGGATTATCTGGATATCTCTCACTAAATTAATCCCCAACAATTGAAGGGGGCTTGGGCATTGGTATCACTCGGTCCCTTCTATTCCCTGTCTGTGGCATGTAATAGTTTAGTCTTCTGTCGGTTGTAATATGTTGGTTTAATTGTGGTTGTTGGTTTGGTAGTGGGTGGCTGGGTCATATTTAGCAGCCTCTGAAATACTGGAGGTTGCACTAAATGATCTCGTGGTCCCCTCTGGCCTTAAACTCTATGAGGCTTTGCCTGCCTCCTTTGATAGATTGTTTCAATGTGTGGAATTCATTCATTCAAGTCATTTTCACTAATACCATAAGAAATCTGGACAGGGAGCAATGGTCTGATCATCTCTGACAAAAAGAGGTGTGTAGAAGAGCTGTCTGAAATGTTCCGGAAGCACTTTATAAACACTTATTAGTGAAACCTCACAAATCCACTGTGAGGCAAATAGGGTCACAGAGAGATTGAGTTACTTACATAAGGTTATGCAGTGAGTCATTTGTAGAGGGGGAATAGAACTGCAGGCACCCCAGCTCCTAGTCCCTAACTCTCACCATTAGACAGTATTTCTTGTTTCTCCACCTTGGCATAATTTGAGTATCCTGCAAGTTCCAAAATTAAATGAGTAGCTGAATTGTTATTCCATTAACAAAAAGCAGAGAGGAGGGCTGAACCTCCTTAAGTCAGTTCTGGTTGTTCTCTGGTGTATGTATACAGGTTACTGGATGGACTGTAATAGGCAGAGCAGGTATTTCAATACATATGATTGATATCCAATTTTAAACAACACAGTCTTTCTTGAATCTCTGACAAAGCCCATGCATCATGATGAGTTGCTTCTTGTCATACAGTCTGACCGAAGCCAATCCAGTGCATTGCTCCATATCAGAAATGTAAGCCATACAGAGTCCATTTCAGAGTCCTTGTGGAAGTAAAGGAGAATTTTTCTTCTCCTTGTGGGGACTTTCAGTGCAGTTTGAAATTTGTATTGTTGTGATATCATGAGACATGATCCCCTGACACAGCTGAGATTGCATGGGCAAAAACTGAAAGACAAACACTGCTTTGATTCACAGATGAGGAAATAGCTTTAATTTATGTTCCTTACTTGGTGGAAGTACATAACTAAAATTAAACAATTCAGGATGACTACATAAATATTTTTACACTGTTGTCTACTGCTGTCCTACCACATGATATAATGTAATAATAATACTTTATGCTGATGTCAGTTTTCATCTACAGATCTGAAAGCACTTTACAGGTGTTTATATATGAAAACTAACACACATTGTGTCACACTGGGTGGAATCAGTCATGTGTATATGAGGCAGAGGTGACTGTGTTGTTCAGCACACAGCACACCAGGAATATCCTGCTAATGTTTTTGGGTGCGTAGCGTATTTTGTATCACCAGTTTGGCAAAGACTCTGGAATCTGATTTTGAGAGGTCCACATGCCTCCTCAGTTACTTAAAGTGCCACCAATATGCAGGTCACACAGCTCTACTTATCCTTCATCAATATGAACATACCACTAGCAGCAGGATGGTCCAGTGTTTGGATGAGATTACTACATGGAAGAAGAACAGCTGGTTAAGCAGAACCTGATCAAGAAGGAGATGATGATGCTGAGCAGAAGAAAATGACTTTGCATTGTAGTTGCAAACTCTTCAATCTCCTTTGGTTGAAAGCATACACCCACAATTGGTCAAATTCAGCCCATAGTTTAGGAGTACTCCTGGATTCCTTGCTAATGCTAAACTCTTGGATGGCATCATCTGCTAGTAATGTTTTCTAGCATCTTCAGTTGGCTAGAATACTCTCCTATGTTGGTGTGATTATCTGTCCTTAATTGTACATTACTGTCATCTCCCATCTAGAGTACAACAATGTAATATACATGGCTATGAAACCTTTATCCCTTAGCAAATTCCACCAACTACAGAATGCTACAGCACATTTCCTCATAGTTACATAGACTGCCCCTTTGTCTTGTGCAAAAATCTGGAGTTTAGTAGTGTCTTGCTCTGTGGCATTGATGGCATACAAGATCATTTTAGTGTCAGCCTCCTCATTGGAACTATAAAGAAACTCCACAGAAAGTGTGAGCAGCTGCTTCATTTTGCCATGCAACAATGAAATTCTTCAAGCAATTCTTTGTTGGAGCATTTTTCCTGAAAAGCATTTGGTTATCTCATCCTTTGTGCAAGTATGAGACAGTAGCTTTTTCACTGTGACACTGGAGATGTTCATGGAGTCATTGATTTTGTATTGGACAGGTGCAATATTGTGGAGTCTCTTCTTTCTGGTAATATTTTTAATTAATTCGTCGGCATATATGTCAGACATGATGTGGACTTCATCTTAGGTGAAGTATTTTCTCTGTAGCCTTGTAATGAAGTGTTCAAGTCAAATCTCAGCCTGTGTTAACAGTTTCTGGTTTGTTGAGAGCTTGTACTTCAGCCATATCATCTATAATTGATACGCTGAAAAGCCTCTGCTGCATAAAGTTCTGATGATGTGGGTGCTGGCTAAGAAGAACATGCAAGGTATGCATTCATTTGCTTTTTGCCTGGCACATATGCATTGTTCCAATGCATTCAAACATTCACCGTGGTGCCATGGAGAACTCGTACTTTCTCCAAGTCTCACATAGATTAACATGATGCTTAGATATGGACATGACCAGGAGATGAGCTAACAATGATCTGCATGTAGTTAGTTCTGTAATAATCCTTGGCACCTTCACTCTGATTTTCTTCTTTGCATTTGAGCACAAATTTAGTCTATTCTTGATTAGAGCCCACATATTGACAGAGCTTTGGATAATTCTTTGGACTTCGAAGGCTTCATACAAGTCATGACCCAAAGTATCCATTTGACTGATATATTTAGCTATCTCATCACTGAAGACTGCTTTAGTCATGATATTAATGAGCTCTGGTCTGTCATACACAAATAGGTTGCCAGTGTGAGCAAGCTCATCTTGTAGCTTTAAAATTGCCCCTTCTTGGCATTTAACAGCACCCAAAGAGTCTAAATGGTGCTTGGTTACTTCTGGGGAAGTCATCCCAACCATGCTTAATGCTTTGTTCAAAATTCAATAAAATTCTGAGGTTGCCAGGAAAGAGCGTTTGGGTGCCGTGTTATGCCCACTAACCCCCAACGACTTTATTGCTCTGTTTTTGTGTTCTAGGGCTTTGTCCGAAACAAATACACAGAAGGGAACTGGCGACCTTTTAACAACTCAATTTCCTTTTCAGAATTCTTCCCATATATCAAGGTCAGACTTTTCTGCACTGCTGATTTCAGTGAGGTACCAGGCAATCATTGCAGAATAGTTAGTTAAATCTAAAGTAAAAAAGTATTTCACAAAGTCGTCCAGTGCTGTGAGGTGCAAATTCCAATTAGCCTCCCAGACAAATTGAATAAAGAGTAGCAAAAACTCAACCATCTTCATGAATCACCGTACCATCCCATGTGTTTGTCACCAATTCAACTTCATCAAATTGCTTGGTCCAGTTTGTGATATTGCAGCTCTTCATTGTGCTCAGTAGGTCATTAAGAACTACTAGTTGGTACTCTTCATCTCCCATTGATGCCTAAAAATGATCAAGACCAAAGTAAAACAAGGTTTTTATAATAAATAACTTGGGGATTGTACTAAATTATGTCATGTTATGATGTGCATACCATTTATGGATGGATTCCAGTAATTTGTGGTTGGATGCTGATGTCTTAATCAGTGCCCTTTACAACTCTTTCGGCATAATGAACAAAGCTGAGAATCAATATCACTGAACAGTTTCTTTTTTGCCAGTGATGGCAAATCAACTTGAAGCACTCCTTGCATTGATAGTAATGTATACCATTAAAAAATTAATCAGGTATCATGTTCTGAAAATTAACTGATACCACAGTACTGTCAATCAAGAGCCACAATTTAACTTTGTGAGGGCTGCATGCTTGACATGCCTGTGTTAAAGTACAAAGTATAGTTAAAGTTTTCAAAAAATATTTACTCAAGTATATAACTACATAATTGTTGTAGGTTTGTCATGTGTGGTACCATTGTGTTCATGGGAGAAAGAGCTTTCACATGACACCCAATTTAACCCATTTCCGACAAAACTGTATTTTCAAAATTTCCACCAACCAGAGGATCCAGAGGGGCAGCAAGTCCCCACCTGCCATGTGCAGAGGGTGACACAATTGAAATTAAGATTCTGTTGATTTTCACAAATCAGTGACACCTCCCTTATTTTTCTATCATTAACTTGCCAACAAAATCACACATGCTCCCAGATGTTCAGTGGAAAAGCAGAGCCTAAAATTCAGCAATCCTGAATTTCAGTTCCCTGTGTCAAGCAGTAGAGTATGCTACTTCCCTATCATGTGATAAATCTTGGAGCAGATTTATTGTGGTGGGGTGAATTATAGGTTACCATACTATGTTAAAGTCCTGAACAATTCTACTTTCAGAGACTCTTGTGCACCAAATTGCTGTCCTCATTGATAGATTCTGGTCTGATCACCAACCTATTACCTACCTAATATATTAATAACATGCCAATTACCTTGGCATTATAACAGGGAAGCCCAGATGTCAATAGCAACTATTTATATCTCCATATCCCAGCAGCCCGATAAAACAGGGAAGCAATCCTGCAGAGACTAAATATCAATGTTAAGATATAACGTAAGCATTTGAACTTTGACAACAGAACATCTATCTGGCAGACAATGTGAGGAAGCATGTTTTAGCTTTTCCACTCCTGAATCACGTGGTTTACCCTCAGGCACCTATTTTACTTTTCATAATAGAAGCTATCTGGACATTAAGAGACTATTTTCAAAGTTGTTCATTTTGGACTATAATAAAAAATGCCACAGTCCCATGGCCAGAAGTATCAAACTGTGACTAATCTCTCAAAGGAAGCAGTAGAAATCCTGTCACTTGAGTTATTGAAAACTAGATTGACAAAACACTGGAGAGCACAGTGTAGGGAACAAATCATTCAGTAGCTCCTAAAGGTTGGATGGGGGATGGGTCTTTTTCAGCCCTACTGAGTATGATTTTATGATTCAGATGGCTACTGTAACAGGATGCTCTCTGTGAGCAACAGAAGAAAACCCATTTCTTTTCGCATAATAGCAGATGCATAATCACAGCATACACTCAAAGAGGTGGGAGATTCACTATAGGTGCGCTCATACTTTCTGTTCAGGCTCCTCCTTCCCTTCCCTCACTCCCCCCACCTTCTTTTTTTCTTTGAGTCAAAGTATGAAGTCTTTGAATGCTGTAATCTCCTAGAGATAATAGTAAATTGTTACCTGAATAGGTTCCCATCACTTTAAGTTATGGACACCACTCTGTCTGGAGTTCCCAATAGTGGCAGTTTCTAATTATTGGGGAACCTTTTCCTCTAAGGATGAGGATCATTATCTGATATTATACAATGGAAACGACTGATGAGAAGAATATGATTAATCAGGAAAAGGCTCGAGAAGTTAGGCTCTTGGTGACAGACTCATAATAAGAATATGCACTAAAGCAATTGTCTGATTAGTATTTTTCTGGACAGTTCTGCATACAAAGCAAAATGTTGGGGATGAACAGGAGTACAAAAGGATAGAAATTCTTCTTTTCACAACCTTACTAACATCATTTGATCTTAATAGAAACAAAACTCCAATCTCCTCCCTGCCTTCAACCAATGGAAACTCCAGATACTACACAACAGTGAACTTCCCTTTCTCTCCCTGCTGAACTACTGACAGCTCCGATTTGCTCGGTGCACTCTGCTGCTGTACCAATGGGATAGGTGTTTGTGGGAGAACACACACTCTCTCTTGCTTAAAGAAGTTGGGAGTGTTCCAGAGGCACTCTCCAGTCACCTTGTCTGACTGATGCTCAATGATAAATTCCAGCAAGAAGAGGTGGTTTATGGAGCTTTGAGAAGCATGGCAATAGTATATGATTACTGCACCTTTTGTCATCTGGAACATATGGTGCAACAGAGCTCTAAAGCTTTGTTTGTCAGCAGTCAGTTGCAGCTAGAGCTAGGCTGGAGACTGAACCTAGGAACAGATTAGATGAAGCTTGCAAAAAAGATACTCATTGTTCTAACTTGATTACTTTGCTGTTGTTTTATTTTATTCAGTTGTTGTGGTTAATTAAGAAGGCATATCCGTCTTACTGGACATCAGGAAACAAAACAGAGGGTCACAATGAAGTGGTGTTTCTAGAGACTTATCAAAGAGGGACATCCTGGAAGATCTCCAGAAGACAAACATTATTGGTGTTTCAGCTTCCAGAGACTCCTGCCATAAAGGAAGGAAATGTATCCATGTGCAGACAAACTAAAAGTCAGCAGTTACGAGTTCTACCAATTGCTCATGGGGCCTCCCACAAGTTTTTGAACTCCTCTGTGCCTCATTTTCAGTAAAACTAGGATACACGGTGCTGTAGCAGAAGTGGCAAAAACATGAAACCAGTAAAGCTATTGACATAAATATCTGAGAAGGGAACCTACAGAAATGGCCATTACAAATGCCTTCACTCAAGGGTCAATAGTTCTGTGCTTAAAAACAGTTGGTTTGAAAACTCTTTGAGTCAGATTCTTTATTGCCCTGTACAATTTATCCTGGTGCAGAGTGGGTGTAAAATGTCATTAAACCAGAACAGTAGAATTTTAGCCCCACTTTTCACTGGTATAAATGACTAACAAGGTAAAGAGCAATGGATAATCTGTCCCTTTATAAATATTAATTCATGAAGCCTCACAATGCTTCTTTGTGGTAGCAAAGTATTATCTGCCGCATTCTACAGATGGTGTAGCGAGCAGTGAGCAAGGTTAATCTACTATAATCATCTCATTTTTTGTTTGAATTACTTTGTTTGTCCCCAAAAACAGCTAAAGTGACACAATGTTGTTATCTCTTCACCCAGGGAAAATGAGGCCCCCGAGTTCTAGATTCCCTGCGGCAAAAAGCTGTCAATGTCACAGCACAGCATGATCAGCCAGGGAAGGTTTCCCTTGGGACAAGAAGCATGACAGCCAACAAGCTAAACCAGAAGCTCTGGAGGGGTTTGTTGATGAAAGGTTAGTTTAAAAATAAACATTGTTATGTTAATCATGACATTTCAATTGAATCCCCAGAATTAAAAAACATAAAAATGCAAGCCAGTAACTGAGTGAGAACTATTATAAATTGCTGACGAATCTTAAAAGGTTCAGAGGTTTGGTTAAGCACTAAAGTCTGGATACTTTGCTGAACCTTAGCTAGACTTCTGAGGTTTGCAAAATTGGGCTGAATGGATACCTCATGAGAACATGCCTGATCTCTGCGCCTTCCTATTTCCAGCCTGGCCAGAAATACCCCATGAACAGGCTCTCTCGTGTTATTAGGTACTATGTCTCATCAAGATGGCAAATGAGAAGAGGAGAGACAAAAATTAAAAGTAATAGGACAAAGTGAAATTACCTGAGCATTTTGAACATCTCCTCAACCCCTCACCCACCCAAAAAAAAAATGATTACCGGTACCATTTTGGTGAAGATTTGGGCCAGTTTTTATTTTGTCTGAACTGGTTGACCCAGACCTACTGGCTAAAATTCAATCACCATTGAGCAGCACTAGCTGGAAAAGCAAAAGCAGAGTAGAGTGGTGGCACAGGCATTACCCGAGGCTTTGCTGAACCCAAAGCTCCTGGTGAATTTACTCTTTGCAAGGCGATGGTAGGAAATAGATCAATAGGGACATGCCATCTGGCCAACTGTTGATGCAAGCAGGCAAACAAAAGTGCTTTCACTAAAGGCTTCCACTTTATTTAGTATCCAGCACTTACACACGTCTGTAACTGGTTAGTACAGAACCCCAGATGAAACTACCCAGATTAATATTTACCCAAGGTCTTGAGGAGGTCTTGAGTGGATTTCTATAGATGTCCAGTGGCCAGCTTTCCATCTGCAGGGGAACTTGAGAGGTGTTCAAGTGTCCACTGAGCTTAGATTTCTTCCTGTTTTTATACCTAATTTGTTAGTATTACATAGCTTGTTCATCAAAAAAACTGCAGAGCAGAAGCTAAGTAAGTGTGGAGTTCTACAGCCTGTAGTGCAGTGTTTTCCAGCCTGTCAGGCATGGAATTTTCCATCAGTTAACCAGTTGTATTTCACATACCCATAGTTAACTATTGTCAGACTCTCCATCTTGCTAAACCACATTCTTCAGCTAAAAGCTCAAGTCAGGAGGGCACAGGGTCATGTTTTCTCCTTGTGGTCACTCACTTGCACCCTTTCCTCCTGGTCTGTTAGTTATGCTAAGGCAGGGGTTCTCAAACTTTTGTACTGGTGACCCCTTTCACATAGCAAGCCTCTGAGTGCAACCCCCCTTATCAATTAAAAACACTTTTAAATATATTTAACGCTATTATAAATGCTGGAGGCAAAGTGGTGTTTGGGGTGGAGGCTGACAGCTCGCGATCCCCCATGTAATAGCCTCATGACCCCCAGTTTGAGAACCTCTGTGCTAAGGCTTCAGAAATGGCTTTTCCAGCTGCTTTCAGCAATGAGTAGGGCCCTACCAAATTCACAGCCATGAAAAACACGCCATGGACCATGAAATCTGACTCTTGCAGAGGGGTCTGCAGAGCTGGGTGGCTGGAGAGCAGCAGCTGGGTATTGCCACCCATACTTCTGCGCTGCTGCTGGCATCAGCGCTGCCTTCAGAGCTGGGTTCTTAGCCAGCAGCTGCTACTCTCTGGCCACCCAGCTCTGAAGGCAGTGCAAAAGTAATGGCAGCAATACCACGACTCTCCTACTATAGCCTTGCCCACCCCATGACCCTCCTTTGGGTCAGGACCCCCATGGTTACACCACTGTGAAATTTAAGATTTAAAGATCTGAAATGTGAAATTCAAGATTTAAAAAATGCTCTGACTGTGAAATTTTCCAAAATGGACTGTGAATTTGGTTGGGCCCTAGCAATGAGCATAACAGTTGGTTTTCCAGCTGCAGGCAGTGGCCTGGGTTTGTT
This sequence comes from Mauremys reevesii, assembly GCF_016161935.1. Classification (NCBI taxonomy): domain Eukaryota; kingdom Metazoa; phylum Chordata; order Testudines; family Geoemydidae; genus Mauremys; species Mauremys reevesii. Next base: position 70,404,832 of record NC_052626.1, read on the forward strand.
ATTGGGCTCTGGGCTATCCAAAATTCCCCCCTCCTACACAGGACCTAGGAGACCAGGATTTATTAGCTAAAGGTTTTGTGCAGCAGAGCTCATAGTCACAGAACTCTGTTAGAAGCACCATGGTAGTTGATTTCTTTACACCACTTTTCCAACCATCTCCACAGCAGACCAAACACCAGAATGTCCCTTGGCACAACTTAGAGTAGCCTCAAGTAATGGTGACTTGCAGTAGCCTTATGGAAACCTTTATATTAGCCGGGGATTGTTGGAGCTCAGCATCCATCCATGCCCCACCCATCCTGGGCTCACCCTTTGTACCTGAAGAATCCTCAGATGCTTTAACCTATGCTAGGGACAACTCTAGTGCCCCGCTGGCCACAAAATCTGGGAGATGCAAAGGTAGGATGATGACAATTTTTCTCCCCAACCCCAGTATTCCGATGCTGAGCTAGTCTTGGCCTGGAACAGAAAACTGGGTCCTCAGCATTTAGTGGATTTGTGCTGGCACGAAGAGCCTAATTCTGCTCCTTGTGAAATAACTGAGGGTCTTTCAACTGGTTTCAGATGGTATTGAATCAGTCACTGAGCTTCTAACTGAAAGTGTCTTTTGCAAGACATTGAGCTGTAGTCAGAGACTTGGTGGACTTTTGGTTCTACAGATTTGTTTGTTATTTGAACTAGTTACATTTGCCTTAATACACAGTAAACAAAAACAAAAAAACACAATAATAGAGTTCCTGCCTGAGATTATTTCTTTGGAAACCATAGACAAGTCTTCAGAGGGGCTGTGTAGTTGTTTCATGACAATGTTAAGAAGTTAAACATCTGTTGAAATATTAACATATTGTCGATAATAGTTAAAGACAGCTTTAGAGAAGGATGGAAAGTGGTGTACGATCCCAGACAGCTTTTACTTGTAAGATTCATAAAATGAGTCAATACACATTCATCTGAAAAGCAGTTTGTGGCACACTGAAGTCTTGCCTAGACAGAGTTCTTAACACAAACAGAAAAAATAGCAAGAAAGATTAAGTTTATGCAATGCAAGCTAATTCTCAAAGAAATATAGACGTCCCCAACTTTTGTCCTGTGCCTCTATTGTTTGCTTTATTCAGGTGATTGAGCATTGGCTCTCCCAATATACCATATTCAATATTGACCTAAAGTAACCCCTACTATTTAACTCCTGGGCCTTCATGCATCTCAAGTCTAACAACATAAAAGTACAATAATTTCACTTTGTGAAGTATCTTCCAGCTTTCAGACAAAACAGCTGCAGAATTTAAAAATAAATTATAACCCAGGGAGAAAACTAAGAAAGGTTTGCTTTACTATGAAAAGTGACTCTAAAAATAGCCTGGTGGGGTTGCATTTTTACTGCATCTCAATGACTCTACATCAAATGTGCTCAGTTTACCAGTAAAAAAGTTGCTCTTTTCTAATTGACATCACTACCCCTACTAAAGGTGTCAAAGGACCAAACCAATAATCATACCATAAAACTAGTTTGGACAAAGCTCTAGAATGTATATGCATATGCATGAAAGAATCCTGAGCTTGTGAATGGGGAATTAATGAGATAGGACTTTAGGGCGGCTGTGAGTTTATCCTGGCTGCCTATGGCCTCAAAGCTAGCTCTGGATGCCAGAGAGTGCAAAGGCACTTTGCCCATTCTGCTTATGCTGCGAACCAGGAGTGGGGATGCCACACAATCACTATGCCAGCTCTATGACACCCAGGGATTACTCTGATGCCAGCACACTGCACAATAGTGGAAGTGGATAAAAAATTTTGGCCAAGAGTACCAGGGCTAACTCCCACAGTTGCAATAAGTGCGAGGGGATTTTTAGTGCCTATTCAGGGCAGTTAGTGCATCCAGTTTTAAAGTTTCATCTGAAAGATAAACTGGAAACTCATGGAGCTCTATTTATCTACTTCAGAAAAATGAAGGACTAAGTAATCTCTTCCAGGATTTGAATCAGTGGTACTACAAAATCTAGATATTTCAAGGCAGAGATTTCAAGCCAGAGACTGGGGCCATTAAGAGTTACTTAGCTATAGTGGTCACCAGTGAAGTAAACATTTACCTATAGTTACCACACAAAGACTTCTAATGTGGATCTTTCCACTGTGACCACTAATTATGAGTCATGGGGCTTTTGTGTGGCTTAATTAACTATTAACTATAAAGCACTGTGAAAATATGATGTGACCTTCCCCCTCCCCTTGGCCTGCCTTCCCATTCCCCTGCCTCACTACAAACTATCTCCACCCTTTTTTGTCACAGGTGCAGAAGTTTCTTGTCTGTGCTCCTCCTCTAAGCCCTCCACTTGCCCAAGTGACCCATCTCATCCATCTGATTTCCCTGGCATCCATGCTCATCTCCTCCCTTACTCTTTTCCTTCACCTTACTTCCTTCAGACTCTTCCCCTCACAATAAAGAATAATAAAGTTAATGATTAATACCACCTTATTATATAGCGCTTTACATCCACAATACAAGCATCTCTGTCATCTTAAAAAAGATAACATCGCTTGCCTCTCCATCTGCCCCATCTCTCTTACATCTCTAAGCTCACTGAATGCACTGTTTACAATCACTGTCTGGAGTTTCTCTCCTCCATTCCATCTAGATCCTCTCCATTTCAGCATCTGTCTCTTGCACTCAATTGAAAATGCTCTCACCAAAGTCTCTAATTTCCTTTTCTTGTCCAAAGCTCAAAACCAGCATTCTGTCTTCATCCTCCTTGACCGGTCAGCCACCTTTGACATCATCGACCATGCTCTTTTGTTTGGAAGCCAAGGGAGGACAAGATTTTGAGGCACCTGGTTATCCTCCTCTCTCTCTAATTTCTCCTTCAGCTTGTCCTTTGGAGGCTCCTCCTCATCTCTTCTTCACCTTTTTGTGGAGGTTCCATAGTGTTCTGTCCTTGGTCCCCTTATCTTCTCCTTTTATACATTGTCTCTGGGTAATCTCATCTGCAAACACAAATTCAACTACCATCTCTGTGAGGATGATTACAGATCTACCTCTCTACTCCAGACCTGTTTCATTCTGTCCAAATTACAATCTTATCCTGTCTCTTTGACATCTCGTTGTGGATGTGCAGCCATCAGCTCAAGCTCAACATGGCTAAAACAGAGCTCTTAATCTTTCCCCCAAACCTTTCCCCAGAAATGCCCCTTCTCCTGCAATCACTCTGGACAACACCACCAACCTGTCTGCCACTCACACCCATAACCTTGGTGTCATCTTCAACTCAGACCTCTCTCTAGGTCTTCACATTCATCTATATCTAATCTATCTATCTATAGCTTGCAAATTCTTTCTGCATAACATCTCTAAAATACAGCCTTTCCTATCCATGCCCACAGCCAAGACCCTTGTCCAGGCTCTCATCTTCTCAATTATTGAAATATCCTTTTCTCGGACCTTGACAAATGCAATCTTGCTCCACTTATATCTATTCAGAATGTTGTTTCAAAGATCATTTTCCTAGCTGTCGTTTTGACCACGTCACTTCTTTCTTTGCATCTCTCCCCTAGCTTCCCCTCCTCTAACACATCTAACATAAGCTACTTGTCTTCATTTTCAAATCCTTTCACAGCCTATCCCCACCCTACCTATCATCTCTCATTCACTAGTGAGATATTGACTCCCATTTTAAATAGGCCCGTGATGCCAGCCACCATCATCCACTTGTTAAATTTTCCAACAAGCACCTCTGTGCTTTCTCCCATGCTGCCACTCATGGTTGGAAGAAGCTCCCCATAAACATCTGCAAAACTAGCTCATTATCCTCCTCCAAACCCTCCTTTGCCATGATGTCTACAAAAACTTGACAACAGTTAGACTGGTTTCATATTGTCTCCTTGTACTCTCCTGTCTGTCTGTATCCATCTGTTGTCTCTTGTCTTATACTTAGATTGTAAACACTTGAGGCAGGGGGTATCTTTTTAGTCTGTGTTTTTACAGTATCTAGCACAATGGGGTAGTGGGTCAATCTCCCCACAAATTGGGTCCTGGTCCAGGACTAGGGTTCCTAGGTGCTACAGTAATACTACAATAAAATAATAAGGTCTGGGGTTGGAAGGTGCTGGATAAGTACAAGGGGTATTATTGAAAGGGGGGGGGAAGATGAAGAAGGATGGAATTATTTGTTTTATATTTTACACCCAAACACTTCTGTCTTGTCTTGTTTTGAGTTTGAAAGTAAAAAGTTATGATTCATTCTTGCCAAGTAGTAAAGTTATATAAGATGTGGAAATTAGTTTGTGTGGTAAACAGTTTGACACACAATTCACATCTGTATATTATTTCTACCCATTTAAAATTACTTTTACTGCAAAAATGTTCAAGGAATGGAGCCTATTGGGAGCTAAATGTCAGGAGAAGGAAGCTCTTTGTAGGTTCTGTAGGTACCAGATAATTCAAAGTTTCCACCATAGTTCAAACATTCCACAGATGCAGCTGTCCGATAGGAAATTCAATGCAATCCTTGTGATCTCATGATGTTACAATATCAAAGTGTCATCACTCTAAAGCTATTAGTGCTAGATGACACCATTGCCCCTGTGATGTCAGATAAATACATCAAAATGCCATCACTTTTCAATATATTGCCTAATGGGGTACAGGTCTCTAGTCACCTGGTCCCCAAGGCTGGCTTTGTCCAGCTAAATCCCAGCACCCAACTCTGAAAACATCCCGTTAGTGTCCACCTAAAGCATCTTTACTCGGGTGGTTGTTTTGGGGTTGGATTGTACCGAGACAGTGTTTGGCTAATGACAACAGTCTGAAGGTAGGAAGCAACGACATGTGCCCCAGTGATGCAGAGAAGATTCCACATATGAATCAGCCCTGGTTGTGAATCAACGTGCAACTTTTCTGACAATTGTTCATCTCCTGAGGGTAATATATTCCCCAGAAAACACACATCTCAGCACATTCACAGAGCTCTGTGCATGGTGAGGAATTGGGACTGTCAACTTCTCAAATTCTATAAATTCCTGCTAGTGGGTTGGGAAGTGCAAAATCTGATGGCTCTTACAGGACGCTAACTGGACAAAGCCCTGGGGACAATTATTAACTTGTATACAGGATTTCTCTCTTTCTTTAATGCAGACATTAAAAAGCACACACTGGCTGCAGATCCACTTTCATGTAAAAAAAAAAAAAAAAGAAACTGCCTTAGCGCAGAAGCAGGCAGATGGTAACCCTTGTATTAATATCTCACAGCATAGGCAAAATTCCTACTGGCACAGAGGAAGCCCCGAAATTGCAAAGAGCACACAGGATTTCATAAATAAGTACAGTTCAGAACATCCTCCCAATGCATTCTTCAGAGACACTAGCAAGGAATATTTCAACCTGGCCTTAATTCTCTGGACTCAGTGAAAAAGTCTCTCTCTCTCTCTCCCTCTCAGTTTCTGTCTCTATCTTTTTCTCTCATTCAGAACCTTGGCAAATGGCTGGCAGCAGGTGCATTCTGAGACTCAAGCCCAACTGAACAGCTTTACGCTAGCATTTGGTCCAAGAATAAATTGCTAGGCCTGTGGATCTTGCAATGCAGCTTAATGGTTTTTGGAAAAGCCGAGATGGGAAACACAACAATCAATGCTGAGAATTAAAATTAAAATGCTAAACCAACTGTGCATATGACTGTCAGCACTGTAAAAATGGCAAACACATATAAAGAGACAGCACCACCTCCTTACAAATTAATTCTCTTTCCCATTATTGTCTGTTACTATAACCAGCAAGCTCCCTAGACTGTACACATTTTTAATATTAAGTGGATTGTTGTAGGATCCAGTTAATCTCTTCCCATCATGCGTGGGGAGACAAATAATCTTGTCTACTATGTTCCCCATTCTTGAGTCCTGTATCACACTGACCCAATATTGCAAACCCCAAACATTCAAATATCATGAGTCAAACCCCAAAAGGTCATGAGATTGGTTTCAAAATAATGAGACTGTAAAAAATAATAAATGTAGGTGGTTTTTAATTTGCCTTCTTGTGGTGGGACATTTAGGATTCATGTTTTCAGGCTTTTCTCTGCAGCCACAAGGGCTAAAAACATTTTTTTTAAATGAAATCTGAGATTCTCAGGAAATAACTTGATTCCAGCAGTAGGGGCTCTAACAAAAATATCAAATATTGCAAGACTCGCAATAAAATCACAAGAGTTGGCAATCACAAGGCTCCCACCCAACAGTGTTTTAGCAATAATCCCAACCTCACTCCTCCTCTAACACATTCTACCCACTTCCTTGCTCACTCTCTCTTCCATAGAGAAAGACTGCACATGGTTCTCCCCTATGTCCACCAGTAACATTCCCAAGATGTCCAGAAGAGGGACTGCTAAGTGATGCAGGGCCAATGGAGACCACCAAGCTCCTTTGACGTGAGAAGCAAGGCCTTTTGAAATAAAATCAGCTCAGTACCTACAGCTGCAGCCATCCCGAATGGAGCTGTGAATCCATCAGATCTCAAAATCTCACCCCACAGTGTCTTAGCAATAGTCCCAACCTCACTCCTCCTCTTGCAGCGGGGAGTGTCTAACACATTCTACCCACCTCCCTCCTCCCCAGCTTTCCCAGTCAGTTTGTTGTCCAGGGTTGGAGGAGTCCAAGGATTCTGGCAGGACAGTGGCCAGCTCCTAAGGGAAGTGCTGCCTGGGCTGCTCCATAGCTTTACCACCTGGCCCAGCAGAAGTGATTTAACTTATATTACTGAGTACAGAAGCCCACATTGGAGTCTCTCAAGTAGGCTGCTGCTACCAGTGGCTTCACCTTAAGCCTTCTCAGTGCCATCCACCACCCCAAAGCCACCTCAGCTCTGCTCCATCTGCTGCTTCAAAGCCATCCACTATCTTGAAGTTACCTCTGTGCTGAGTCTTTAGAGAGGAATCAGTGGTATATAGACCCCTTAACAGGATCCTTATAATCAAGAGGCACTTCCAGCAGAAGGTAGGAGCCCTTCCCCTTACCTTCCTTTATCCCTGTCCAGGCTCCCTTACCCAATTGTACATGACTGAAACCTTGATCAGGGTGATGATTCCCCCCAGGCACGTTTGGTGCAGTTCTCTTGTCCTTGCATTTCCCAACACAAATAGTAGTATTTTATTGCTCCCAAACTCAAAACTTTAAGTGCATTTTATGCAAACTGTCACATAACAGAAACACAAATGAGGCCTGTGCCATCAGTCATTTCCTCTTGCTCACCAACAAGTGCTGACAGAGAATACCCTCCCCTATGGAGTCCCTGCCCATCTGGAGTTCTCAAGCAGTTCTGGGCTGCTTGTCCCCCTATTCATCAACAGGTCGGTAATGAGGTCCCTACTCTTCAGGCCACAGAGTTCACACAGATGAGATTAAAATTGATGGTCACTAGAGATCCACTGGCATTTTGTCAAGACTAGAGGAATTAGTCCTAGTTTCCAGGTTAAATTCCAATTTAGATAATTATATTCTATATTTTTAATTGGATTTAGGTTTCTTCTTTACTTCCTGTCTAAATTTATGTAGCATTGATATGAGCTGTTATCCAGCTGTCCTGTTCCATCCCAAGGTAGCTGTATTTTAGACGTGGGTGAAGTGAGATGTGTGTGTGTGTGTGTGTAGTTGTAAAGTACCTTGGGGTTTCTCTGGGTGAAAGTTGCTATAGAAATGTAATAATCCAATCCAAAGCAGAAGAATTGTCCTATGGGTGTCTACTGGAATGTTCTCCAGACAGCAGCAGTGATAACCCCAGCAAGAACATACTTACCGGCAAAGCAGAGCTTTTTGGAAGGAGCCTGTGCTGTGCAGACTCTAACTAATTGCATGTTGATGAAGTTCAGAAGTAGCGTATGAGTAAGAGGGGGCTGGAGGAATTCTTCCATTGCACCTCCTGATATGCTAGCAATTAGAAATAGCAATCTTTACCTTGTTGCAGTCCCCAAAGCACCAGGACCAGATGCTCTGAACACATGTAGCTCTGTGACCCCCTGCCAAGGAAAGAATAGAACTATCATTTGCTGAATATGGTTAGGGTGCCTGCTGATAGGATGCGCTGCTGCATAACAAGTGGCTGTACCACCTTCCTCAAAGCTCTAAATAATTTCTTAATTAAAAACACTCTTACTTTTTCATGCAGATTGTCCCACTTGTATGTGATTGTGAAAAGCTGTGAATGCTAAGAGCTGGTAAGAGGGAAACAGAGCCAAGCAGCAGGAACTGGACTGACTTGAAGAGAAAATAGTCCAGCCTAGCCATGAGTGGTAAGAAAAATGGAGGTTACTTGCCTATAACTAGAGGTTCTTTGAGATGTGTGGTACGTATCTGTATTCGCACGTGCACTATATGCCTGAGTTTGGAGATTTCTAGCAAGTTGTGTCTGTTGATCCACACATACACAGTTGTGCTCCTTGTGCTCCAAACCAAGGGAATAAGGGGCAGCGTGGACCAACGCTTTCCTGTATCTTACTATGAATCAGATAAGATCCAAAGCAGAGGGGAAGGAGGGTGGGTAGTGGAGTATGGATAGGGACCACACAGCTCAAAGAACTTCCAGTTACAGGTAAGTAACCTCCATTTCATCTTTGGAATATGCACAAAGATCAGCACTCACACATGGGTGATTAACAAGCAGTATTTAAAACAGGCGTGGGGTGGGAAGATGCAATTGGTATGGATGCTTGTAGTACTCCAGTCACAACAGCTGAATCTGCAGAGGATGTTTCAACTACTGGATAATGTTTCATGAATGTATGGATGGAGCTGCCCTAAAGATTTCTAGTATAGGTACCTGTCTAAGAGATGCTGTTGAGGTGGCTTGTGCCCTAGTGGAATGGGCTCTCACCCCATGCGGGGGAGGAATATGCACCAGTTGGTAACACATGATGATGCAGCCATAGATTCATGTACAGAGTCTTTGAGCAGATAAATGTTTGTCTTTTGGACTGTTCCATTATAGTCTTGGTGATTGTCTAATTTGTTTTGTCCCATGCAGGTAGAACACCAGAGCTTGTCTGATGTCCAGAGAGTCTGACATCCTTTCCTCATTGGAAGCATGAGGTTTTTGAGAAGAAAACTGGTAAGTGGATAGATTGATTGATGTGAAACTCAGAAATTACTTTCGGGATGAATTTCGGGAGAAGGTGAAGGGAAACCTTTTCCTTATGAAAAATATTGTATGGCAAATCAGCCACAAGTACTCCCAGTTCACTTACCTTTCTGGCCAATGCAATGGCAACGAAAATGGAAACTTTTATGGAAAGGTGGAACATAGAACATGTGGCCAGCGTTTCAAATGTTGGTCGGGTAAGTACTGACAGTATGAGATTGAGGTCCCCTTGTGGTGAAGATTTCATCACCAATGGGAATATCCTAACTAGACCCGTCAGGAATCTAACTGTTGGTGGGTGAGTAAAAACGGAGTGTCCCTCTACCAGAGCATAGATGGCACTGATCGCTGCTAGATGGATCCACAAGGAACCAATGGAAAGCTCTGAAGTCCTGAAGCCTTTCAAGGACAGAAGTAATCTAAAATCTGTAGATTCTGGAGATGACCGATTACTGTTGGAGAAATGCCATTGTTACACTGTCACGAGTGGCTCACAACTGTGAGTGCCTACCTCAGGGCAGACTGTCAAAAACAGGGCAAACTGGTGGTATTTTCTATAATTAGGTTTCACCAAGCCAGCAACAAATCTGAACTCCTGGATCACTATAACAGTCTTACCATGGTCAGTCCCCTTACACTCTCTAGTCTATCTTGCCACCCAGGAAAGCTGGACTGAACGTAAATGGTCACTTACATTTAAAAAAAAATCACAAAATATTCAGGTTGCTTTCCAAGAGACCAGTCAGTACCCCAGATCAATAGGTACCCTAGATCTTACATCAAAGACCATGCCAATCTAGAGGTTTATTAATTAGGAAAAAGAGAGTTATTTACAGGTTAAAGCAAGAAAACCTATGCACAAATGTGTTGCAATCTAAATCCCAAGAGTGACAGAGTTGTAGTGATCTGTCAATTCAAAGTGTCTTTCAGGACAGACCCAGGAGGTAACCCCTGGAGATTGCTGGATTCAGTTTAGTGTCTCTGGACCTGAGAGAGTTCAAACAGCAAAGAGATGGGAAATTTCCCTGTCTCTTTATTTTATTTCCTTCATTCAGGTTCCAAATCCATAGGATGAGCTTCCTTGCATGTAGCATTTCCAAGGCGTGATATGGTCATTTGTCAATCCTTTGTATTGCAATGTACCTTGATAGGCCATCTGATTCTGATAGTTCTTCTGGATGGGTGAAGGGACACACTCTTCCCATCTGAGTTCACAAGTTTAGAGCAAATGTTTTCAAAGTCACAAAGCAAAACTTACGTATTTCCTTATAGCATGGAATACAGGTGTTACAAATAAGATGAATGCAGAAGGACTTATAAAAATTCTATAGAGTCTAACCACTAAACACATTCTTATAAGACTAATACCTATTTTGAACAAAACTAACACATAAGTGAACTGGTCTGGTTGGCAAAGCTGCGCTGGACCAGTGAAAGGTGAATCTCTTGCTCATTTAGAGGATGTAAACAGATCCCAGTGTTCCCCACTGAGTGAAGATCTTATTCAGGACAGAATTGTGCATCTCCCACTCACAGTCTGTGGAGAAGTGCCTGCTGAGATTGGCCGTTAGAGAATTCTGGGCACCTGGTAGGTATGTAGCTGAGACCATTATGTGGTTTCTGATGCACAAGTTCTATAAATTGATGGCTTCCATACAGAGAGGAAGGGATTTTGCCCCATCCTGTTTGTTTATGTAAATGGAAGCGGTCATGTTGTCTGGCTGATTTGGACATGCAGGCTATATGTACTGCTCTCAGTTCTACTCGATGTGCCTTCTGTTTTCATGAGAAGGCCAAGTGCCTTGTGTGGTGTGGTGTCTACAGGGACACCCCATCCAATAAGGAATACATCTGTGACAATGGTTGCATTAGGTGTGGGAATGATGAAAGGAACTCCCATGCATACTTGTTCTGGGTTCGTCCACCAGTTGAGAGAAGCAATGACCATGATGGGAATTGTCACTCTGGTATTTATGTGGTCTCTGTCTGGTGAGTAAGTGGACTGGAGCCAAGTTTGCAGGCAATGTAGGTGAAGTCTGATGAATGATGTTACATAAGTACATGATGCTTGATAGCCTAGTAGGAGAAGGAAGACCGTGACAGTGGTTCATGGATTGAAAGTGACTTGTCTTATCAGAATGTTCATGGCCTGAAATCTTTTCTTAGGGAGGTAGTCCTTGCTGAGATCAAATATAGAGTGACTCCTATAATAGTCCTTGTGAGAGTCAAAATGGACTTTGTTTACACAGATTCCCAAAGCTTCCAAAAGATGGAGCAAGAACAGAGTCACCAACTGGGTATCCTGGACCTCCTCTAATGGAATCTGGAGGTCATTGACACTCTTTGCAGACGCTCCTGATGTTTCCTGTTGTCATCAGACAGGGATAACAAAGATGGGCCAATTGCCTCATCAGGTGAGGAAGATGAAACATCTGTTGGCACTGCTGGTACCTGGAGATCCAGCTCAATCTTCTCTTTCTCATGCTCTAACAGAGCTGGTATGTTTCACATGGGAGAGGTGCATTGGGACTCATGGACAGATCCAGTAGATCTACTGTAGGGATCCCATGAGGCCCAATAGGGCCAAGATGAAGGGTCAACCATTTGAGGGGGAGCCCATGGCATCAGGTACCATTGGTCCCTGGGGTAGTCGTATCTGAGTGGAGGACAGGCTCTAGATCTTCTTGAGCGTCTGTCTGAACTCACCTCCCCCTACTCAGGGATGAGGAATTGTCTGGAGCCTCCCACTTCTCTGAAGAGGTGATCAGTTCCCGTTCCACCAGTGGTGCCATTGGTACTGATGATTGAATGTTCATGCCTAAAGGCTGAGGAGGGAAACATTCCCATTTCCTCAAAGTGTCTTCCACTCCTGAGCTCATGATTGGAGGCTGCTCATCGCTTGAGGCTGGTGTACGGTCTCCCTATCCCGGATCATATTGATGTCTCATAACCTTTACCATCAGATGCTTTCTCAGCCAGGGCTCATGAGCCTCATGGGATCATGGGGGAAATAAGTGGCAAATGCTGAACTTAGCTGAGATATGTGCCTCCCCTCGACAATAGAGGCAGCGCTGTACTCATCACTCATGGATAAGGAATGGGGGCAGAAGACACAGTTCTTAAACTCTGGTACTCTGGCCATAGTCTTTGTCCACAGAGAGAAATTCCCTGAGACAAGGAGAATACTAAATGATACTAACTATGCTAAGACTAAAACTTTAACTACACTAAAATAGTAAAAACTAGTTTTAATATATTTACAGGTTTGTTAAGAGAAAGACACACAGAGAAATTCATGAACACAGAGAATTCCAATTCAGGCCAAGCAGTGGTAAGGAGAAACCGAAGAGGTGTCAATTTGCTCCGTCCCTTATACCCAGAGCACAAGGAGAACAACTGCATATGTGCAAACCAGTGAACACTACTTGGCTGAAAACTCAGGTGCGTGGTGTAAATGTGGAATACGTACAGGGACCAACAGTTGAAGAAAAACCTCTCTTTACAGCACCACCTCCCATGTTTGCATGAGAAACACCTGCTCATCACATCAGACCCCATGACACCTCAGTCATCAACTATCCTGCCACACTTTGTGGAGAGAGAAGTTCTGCTATCTCCTACCCATCCCCACATTCACTCCCCTCCACCATGCCCCTTCCTGCCCAACCCCACAGATAAAGGTGAAACACTACAATTTCTACAGAAGCGGAATCTCCAAATGCTTTACAGAGTTAAATATATAGGCCAAGAATAGTAATAGCTATGAGAAAGAGAAATTCCAAAGCCAGGGCAAAGGAGAAAAGACCTTTCCTGAAGAGATGTGAATTGAGATGGAGAGTCAATGAAGCATGTCATAAACTGATAGTTAAGGGTTAATGCCTCTTTTACCTGTAAAGGGTTAAGAAGTTCACCTAGCCTAGCTGACACCTGACCAGAGGAATCAATGGGGGAACAAGATGTTTCAAAAGGAAGGAGGGAAGTTTCCTTTGTTTAGTCAGTTTCAGTTTCAGCCGGAGTGAAAAAGATCAAGGAACCAGCCTCTTATCAGAGTAGGAAGTTTTAGAAAGGAATAAATAGGTTTATGTTTATTTCTTTGTAACCTGTCTTGTGCAATTAGAGGAAGAATCAAATTGGGTATTTGGGTATTTTTTTGGTGTAACTAAGGTTTTGCCCAGGGGAACATCCTCTGTGTTTGGAATCTGTTGTCTGTGAGAGTAGCTGGTATGCTAATCTCTCCCAGAGGGTTTTCTTTTACCTTTCTTTTCTTTAATTAAAAGCCTTCTTTTTAAAAACCTGATTGATTTTTCCTTGTTTTATGATCCAAGGGGATTGGATCTGGACTCACCAGGAATTGGTTGGGGGAAAGAAGGGGGATGGTTAAATTCTCCTTGTTTTAAGATCCAAGGGATTTGGATCAGTGTCCACCAGGGAATTGGTGGAGGAGTCTCTCAAGGCTACCCAGGGAAGGGAGTGCTTGTGGGGGGTGGCAGCCAGACCAGATCTAAGCAGAATCACTGGTGAAAAAAGAGGAGGCATAAACTGTCCAGAACACTGAGGAAATTCAGACTTACTTGGCACAAATCTGTGGATCTCAGATCAGCACCAGAGGATGTAGAGACATAAAAGGTGAGAAGGATCAGTTTGGTGATCTGTAGGGATCTGACAACAGCACTGGAATGGGAATGGACAATTAATACAGATATCATTCACTTCTTCATACCAGGAGATCCTGAGTCCTAGAATCATAAAACAGAACTCAAAGGGATGACTCACACAAGCTAACATATTGCTGGTGGAGATGGAGGGAGGGATCACCTCTTGAAGTGAGAAGGCAGTTTCAGCTCCATTCAGTCCTCGGACTCTTTGCTGAGACTGCTGATAGCAATTAGTGCCAATTATGTGGATGCTTGTCTAGCAGGAACCAGATTATGACTCTCTTCAAATCACTCCATTTTGGACACCAAGCAGCCATCAGAGTAATGTCTCTAAGTCACAGTCAACTAAAGCCAGATTCAAAGGGAAGAATTGAAGTAAAGGGCTGTGTGTGTCATTTTCAGTCCCCTAAGCTGTCTACCTAAATACTCGGAGGGAAATTTTTAGCTATCCAATAGACAGGTGCCCTATTTAGTCATCAGCTACCTGCCCTGAAATCTTCCTATTGAAAATTCAGTTGACCTAAATCAGGTACATAAATGTTCCTGAAGTGAGGAACAATATTTCCATACCATTGTGATAAGCACCATACAAATACTTAAGAGACAGACAGACAGTGGCTACCAGTCATTAAAGCAATTCTGAGTCAAGTAATCAGAGACCTCATTGGTGAGATCTTCGAGAAGGGCTGGCTAAAACCCTGAGAGGCACACACTGCTAACCTGTGGTGCTGCCCTAGTCAAACACTTCTGAAAGGTGATTCTGAAGAGTCTTTCATCTCACAGTGAGCTACGAATGGCTGATATCAATGGATGGCGAGGAACAGCAGTGAAAGTACTTTCTCCCTATTTTTGGCTATGGTTGGTATCATGAATAGATGACTAAGAGCAGCATGGAAGGGGCCTTCACTCCACATTGGAACCACAAACAGCTGATACAAATAGATGGGCAGGAACAGACTGACGACTTAGCATAAAAAAACAGCTCTGACAAAACTGAGTGCCAAATTCTTACTATGAGATCTTCATGATTTAACATAAAGTAAAACTCCTGTCACATAAGGGCATTGTAAATATTGATCTTGTCTCACACACATATATGGAGCAGCAGCAGAAGCCATCTGGGGTAACTGCATGCAGTCTCACTCTAGCAGGGGTAGCGGAAGTTGCATGGGACAGCTGCACATGGCCTGAGTCCCAGAAGTGACATCAGCCAGCAGCCCTCTGGCAGATGTTCATTGTCCAACCCCCTATATCAGGTGGAGGTCTGGAAATGATTAGGAGGCCAATAAGCAAGGGATTCTGAGAGCTTTAAGCAGCTAATTTGAGGATCTTTCAACTTTGACTGTTCCATTTAAGCAACAAACCACTTCCGTCTTGCATTCCTAACAGGATCAGTCCAGGAGCTTGGGCAGATTTGCATATAGAGCTATGAAGCATTATGCATCTGCAGAGACAGCTGGAAGTCCATACATTCCTAAATCCAACCCTAATTAAAGGGATTGAGAGAGTGGTTAGTCCACAAATAGACAAGCAGATAGCTGATCGTGGAAATGGGTTTAACTTGTATGAAAGAATTAGCAGCAATTTTTATATTGCTACTCAGGGAGTTTCTGTTAATCCAGTGGGTGCTAAGCAATGACTAGAATGATGGATTCTATTAGAAATAGCAACTCATTCTATTTAAATAAAGTTGCCGTGTTTATCTCCCCTGACAGAGGAGGTATGGAAGCATCTATATCACTTATTCTGGTAGAGATTCAAATTACAAAGAACCCTCTTTAGCTCCCGTTGGTGTGGATCTGTGGTAGATGGCAGTAGCCAGGAGAAACGTGGAGTGTTTCTGATACAGAAATTACTATTTTAAAGAACTGTTTGGGGTAAAAAATCCTGCTAATGAAAAGTGCCAGACTGAGAGCTCTGAAAACTAAAGCCTTTTAATTAATGGAACAGGTATATTATATTACAGGTTAATAGGCAGCAGATTTAAAACAAACAAAAGGACGTATTTTTTCACACAACACACAGTCAAGCTGTGGAACTCCTTACCAGAAGGTGCTGTGAAGGCCAAGACTATAACAGGGTTAAAAAAGAACTAGATAAATTAAGGGAGGATAGGTCC
Organism: Mauremys reevesii; assembly: GCF_016161935.1. NCBI lineage: Eukaryota > Metazoa > Chordata > Testudines > Geoemydidae > Mauremys > Mauremys reevesii. The sequence goes on from NC_052626.1 coordinate 70,420,718, forward strand.
ATCAATGGCTATTAGCCAGGATGGGCAGGGATGGTGTCCCTAGCCTCTGTTTGCCAGAAACTGGGAATGAGCGAAAGGGAATGGATCACTTGATGATTCTGTTCTGATAAACCTGTTCTGTTCATTCCCTCTGGGGCACCTGGCATTGGCCACTGTCAGAAGACAGGATACTGGGCTAGATGGACCTTTGGTCTGACCCAGTATGGTCATTCTTATGTTCTTATTTACAAACAGATAGTAGCCATACAAAACACTGCCCCACCTATATGCCGCAACTTGACCTCTAGTTTCATGGTCCACTCAGTCTGTGCTTTCTCTGCAGAGACTGCCAGCAAGGGTCAATAAGATTTAACTGTGACAATGATGATTCTAGTGATCTACACACTTGTCCACAAGGAACTGGATAAGACCCATTAAACTTATTTAACATAAGCCACTGACCAGCCACAAGAAGATACAAATTTCAATAAGTACTGATCTGTGTATCATTTTTACACCAACCTCATCTCCATAGTATCTGAACTCCCTATAAGTTTAAACATATTTTCCCCCAGGATGAGATATTTTAAGTTGATCTCCTTCCCTCCTCCCAGATAGTATTTTTTATTTATTTTGTTTTTACTGTGTGGATGCTGAATCAAATAAGTGTGTTTTGAATTTTGCTCTGAAGATGGTGAGGTATATAGTTATTCTGATGTGTCCTGACAGTGAATTTCACACTCTTGGGCTATCTGTCAAGAAAGTTCTGTCCAAACCACTCAAAAGTCTCACCTTTCTGGCTGACAGTTCCATTGTACCAGCGGAATATAACTGTTATGGGAGGTCATAGTCACATAAAGGAGGAAAATCCTCAAGTGGTCTGAGCTAATTTCATGGAGGGCTTTTAATACTGGAATCAGAACCTAGAATTTGATTCTGTATTCCACAGGGAGCAAATGCAAAGAGTGGCGCACTGGAATGATGTTCTCTCAGAGGTCTGTGTTATTGAGTAGGTGTGCTGCTGCATTCTGAATCAGCTAGAGATTTTTCATTGTCAGCTGCTTCGTTCCTACATATAATGAATTTCTAGAATCAGTGCTAGAGGTTACGACAGTATGAATTACTATGCTCAAATCAAGATCTGATAGGGTAGGAAGCACACTGATGGGTGACCTACTTTTATCCATAGACAAGTGGTACACTTCCATACAACAAAAAGGGCTGACGTTTGAAACTCTAGATTTGACCTGGGTGTAGAATATCTGCATTCACTGAGGACTAGGAACTTTGCTTGTTTTGATTTCAGAATAGGACTCTTTGAAAATTGTGCTATGAGAATGTCCCATAGAATTTTTTCTTTCCTCTATAGGTGTACAATAAAACAGATGGAGTGCAGCTAGTTATATGCACAGCTGATTAGATGCACCCTTGTTGATTCAAAGGTCTTAAAGCAGGGCAAGACAAATAGCTGTGGTACAAAGAAGTTGCAAGCTAATTACATCCAGACTTTTTCCCTTAACTTTTTCTTTTTTCTGCTTAAAAAGCTAAGTAGTGATAGTGTAATATTAACACTGGGAGAGCCAGCAATCGGAAGTCAGGTATTAACTTTTTCGCTAGTTAAACATAAACCTTTGATACACACCATAAAATTTACAGGACGTGCAAGGAGGCAAATGTAACGTTAAACATTTCTCAGCTTGTGGGTGTTGGAGATTGCAACTATGTTGTAAGCCTCTATGTTGGCACTATAGAAGCTGTTTAAAAATATATTCTGGGCCAGTTCCTCAACTACTGTAAATTATTCAGTGAAGCCATACCCCACTTACACTAGCTGAGGGCATGGTCCTTTATTTCCAGAGCTCATGCACACAGAAGGAAGCAAACACAAAGAGTTTTGTTGTTTTTAGCTCATTTGAATATGAAGGGGAAGAGTCAAATCGGAAAGGAAAGTGCTGATCAGGAATCAACTGTTAGTTTCCAGGTTCTTAAAAATCTAAAAGTGCAGCAGCCATAGTGGGATGATGGGAGGAAACTGCAAACAGTTAAGAATTAAAAAAACCCTATAAATTAAGGTCATTTTTTCTGAAATGCCTTTTGAAAGTTGATCTAACTGCTATAGAGAATTGGAAATTTGAAGAATCTGTTTGCTTCTCAATATCCTCCTGCTTTAGCTCAACATCAAAAACACTTCCAAGGCACAATAAGAAAGACAGTTCTACAAATGGTGCCTTTTAAAAAAGATTAAATGGACATGGACAAAAATGCACCTTTCCAATTACCCAATTCCACATTCTATTTTAATTAAATTGGGGCAGGTAGAGACACAACAAACAGAGAAGAAGCAAGAGCATGAGCAAAAGGAGAGAGGGAGACAAACGGTGATTAATCAATCATCACCATGCCCCACATCAGGTGTTTAAGTACAATATTATATCAGTATTAAGCACCTATTATTTTATAAAGTATTGTGACAGCTACAAACATTTAACTTTAAATGTTAAGAAAAAAGAAAGCAAAAGGGAAAAAAAGAGCTACATTCACAAGAGATTTTCAGTGCATTAGACTGTATTATATTAGAAAATATTATATTGTGTTGTGTAGAGTGAGTGAGTGTGTTATAAAGAGGACTGTGATCAATTGTTCTCCATGTCCACTGACCATAGGACAATAAGTAATGGGCTTAATCTGCAGCAAGAGACATTTTAGTTAGATATTAGGGAAAACTTTCTAAATATAAGGGTAGTTACATTCTGGAAGAGGTTACCAAAGAAGGTTGTGGAATCCCCATTATTGGAAGTTTTTAAGAACAGATTGGGCTAACATCTGTCAGGCATGGTCTAGGTTTACTTGGTCTTGCCTCAGAGCAGGGGACTGGACTTGATGACCCTTCAAGTTCCTTTCCAGCCCTATATTTCTATGATTCTAAGTCCTCTATACCTTCCCCTCCACAGCTTCCTAGTCCAGAGTGAAAATATTGTGACACAAATCTGTTTCTTCCATTTCTTTTTGGCATGTTCACGTTTCAAAGTACTCCTTCTTTGTGTTCTTGGGTTCTCATCACCATTTGCTGGGGACTGAGATTTACAGTCAGTACCTATTACTATTGTTTCCCAAGTAAATGTGTTACTTTTTAATTTAATTGAGTACCTCCAGGAGAGAGAAAAACTGGCTAGTCTTTTCTATCCTTTTCATTATTATATATGCTCCCTCAGAAAATAGAAGGAATGGGCAGGGAAGACCCTTCTAGCAAATGAACTTCTATTCTCTGCATTTTAATAAAGTTTAATGTTTTTGTCCCGCAAATGGTCCAATATTTCTCCTTCAAGGTAATGAACATTCATCAAATTGTTACTTAAAAAATTAAAAACTGTTTAATTAAGAAAGTTACTTAGGCCATGTCTACACTACAAAGTTAAGTCGACTTCATGTAAGTCGCCATTGAGCCTCCAATTTAAGCAAGTCAATCTTCCGTGTCCACACTACGCTCATTGTGTCGGTGGAGTATATCTTCACTAGCAGGCCTTGCATCAACGCACGGAGCACTGCACTGTGGGTAGCTATCCCACAGTGCACATAGCCAAGTGGAATTTTGGGTTGGGCTTGCCATGCCTTATGGGACCAAAACACTGGAGTGGGTGGTTATGGGAACATGGCGTTAGCCTCCCATGATGCACTTACCTCCCTTCCTGAAATCATAAGCCTGGGTTACCTGCATGGATGCCATGGCACCATAAGCATGGATCCCACTCAGCTGTACACTGTTGTTGTGAGCATTGCAAACACCTCACACACACCTCACACCTTATCCTGCAGTATTTACACAGCCGATACAGAAGCTGCCATGCCTAACAATGTAATGCCACTCAAGCAACTCTTATGGGAGACATGGAGTGGAGCAATTCACAGCTTCTGGTAACAGTCACACATCACCTTGACACAGTTGAGTGCCGTTTCTGGTCTCAGGAAACAAGCACTGACTGGTGTGACCGCATCATTATGTGGCAATGGGATGATGAGCAGCGGCTGCAGAACTCTTGAACGTGTAAGGCCACTTCCCAGGAACTGTGTGAAGAGCTTTCCCCAGCCCTGAAGCACAGCAGTACTAAAATGAGAGCTGCTCTGATAGTGGAGAAATGTGTGGCGATTGCTCTGTGGAAGCTTGCAATGCCAGACTGCTACCAGTCAGTGGGGCGTCAATTTGGAGTGGGTAAATCTACTTTGGGAGCTGTTGTGATCCAAGTTTGCAGGGCCATTAACAGACTTCTGCTAAGAGTAGTGACTCTGGGAAACGTGCAGGACATAGTGGATGGTTTTGCTGTGATGGGGATCCCTAACTGTGGAGGGGCTATAGACAAAATGCATATCCCTATCTTGACACCAGACCACCTTGCTGTCCGAAATAGATTGCGGTTCGATCAGCTTTATATTGGGAGAGGAAAATCAGGCAGGACCAGAATAAAATTTAAAGCCAAGTGGCTGCGTTTATTTGGGGGAAAGTTACAACTTGGGCCAAGGGAGAGAGGCAGTTTTTAGCTGGGATGTTGTTAGGCAATATAAAAAACCCCAAAATCATTAACAGTACAATTCTATACTGCTCACTGCACCACACTGGATAGGCAGACACACCAATCACACAAGATGGGAATCGGGTTCGTCAGGGCGGTGCCCGGTGCAACACAGGAAAGAGACCCACAGGCCACTGCCTCAACCGCCCTTGCTTTCACACTAAGGGTAAACCCAGAGTGTGGTGCGGCTGCAGTTGGGCAGATTCCACTCACACAGACCGCGGGGACAGGAACCCCTTGGTCAGCTAATCCCCAGGTGGAGACAGCTCCCAGACACAAACACTCCGGACAAAGACAGAGCAGTAACTCACACAACTTATAACAGTCTATAGTTAACCATCTACTAAAACCAGAACAACTACACAAACTAAACAAATGTGCAATTATGAGCTCAATACTTTAATCCTTAACACTGTGTACACACTTGGGGCAGGTCTACACTAAGAGCGGGGGTCGAACTAGGGTACGCAAGTTCAGCTACGTGAATAGCGTAGCTGAATTCGAAGTACCCTAGCTCGAACTACTCACCCATCCAGACGCCGCGGAATCGAAGTCCGCGGCTCCAAGGTCGACTCCGCCACCGCCTTTTGCAGTGGTGGAGTACCAAAGTCGACCCCGGCGCTTCCGCAGTTCGAACTATCGCGTCCAGATTAGACGCGATAGTTCGAACTCCGAGAAGTCGAACTCACCGCGTCGACCCGGCTGGTAAGTGTAGACTAGCCCTTAGTACTGGGTTAGGGAGGGGAAAAATAGGAGGCTAGATAAGCAAACTGCCAGAAATTAGAAAACAAATACCGCACTCCAGGCGCAGCTGACCAGCAGAGCAGACACCAGAAGCATGACGAGCTGATAGAATGGATCCAAATGACACGACACGAGCTAGCTATACCGGGAGGAGACCCTGGCTGAAAGGTTGATCAGGTCCTTCAGCTGACACGTGGATACTCCACACTACGAGCTAGACCGGGAGGAGACCCTGGCCAAAAGGTTGATCAGGCCCTTCAGCTGACACGCAGACACTCCACACAGATTTTGGGGGGAAATCTAGTTTTATAGAAAGGGTCTCACTCACTCGTGTCAACATCTGATTGGTCCCTGGTTCCCCCTCCCTCCAGGCTTCGAGCTGTTGCCCCCCACGCCGGCAGGATTTGCACACGGCACACTGGGGTATCTGGGCAGAATTAGGTCTCTGTATACAGTACTCTGGAGTTGCTGGGCAGAACTAGCCTGACCTCCAGACGACCGGGCCCCAAAAGAGCGGGAAAATGCATACTACGGAGTTGCTGGGCAGAATCAGGTCTTTGCACACTGCACTAGCCTGACCTTTAGACGGCCCAACAGAAAAAAAAAGCAGGAAAGTACATACAGCACTTTAGTGTTGCTGGGCAGGATTAGGTCTCTGCCCTTTCCTATGCAACAAGAACCTGGTCCAAGATGGAGGCTGCCTTGTCCTTTTAACAGGACAAGATGGCCGTGGACCGACAATTGGCCATACAGAGCCATAACTGCGTATCAGGTTGCGACACTTGCCAAAGAGTACATAAACCAAAAGGGTTACTTCTCAATGGTGTTGCAAGCACTGGCGGATCATAGGGGCCATTTTACCGACATCAATGTGGGATGGTCAAAAAAGGTGCATGATGCACACATCTTTAGGAACACAGGTCTTTTCAGAAAGCTGCAAGCAGGGACTTTCTTTCCAGACTACAAAATAACCATTGGTGATGTTGAAATATCAATCGTGATCTTGGGAGACCCAGCCTACTCCTTGCTCCCATGGTTCATGAAGCTGTACACAGGCAGCCTGGATAGCAGTAAGGACTGGTTCAACCATAGGCTGAGCAGGGGCGGCTCCAGGCACCAGCGCAGCAAGCATGTGCTTCGGGCGACAAGCCGTGGGTGGTGGGCTGTGGGTCACTGTGACGGCGGCAGTCAGGCGTTTCTGTGGGAGGTCCGCCAGTCCTGCGGTTTCAGTGGTAATTCGGTGGTGGGTATGCTGAAGGTGTGGGATCAGCGGACCTCCCGCAGATCCACCGCCGAATCTGCGTGACCAGGCGGACCTCCCGCAGAAACGCTGCTGAAGGCTCCCTGACTGCCAGGCTTGGGGCGGCAAAAAACATAGAGCCGCCCCTGAGGCTGAGCAAGTGAAGAATGGTGGTGAAATGTGCCTTTGGACATTTAAAAGGTTGTTGTCATTGTTTGCTTACTAGGTTAGCACAAGGGTAGCACTAACAGTGCATACATTGTTTCTGGTGCAAGGTTAATTCTTTTTTATAAAAAAAACACCCCTCAATACACTTCACTGCAAGCCACAACGTAATCACAGCCGCTGGCTATCACAAGACTCAGTTTGCTGTTCCAGCCATGGTGAGTAAGGCCAGAAGCTGCTGCTTTTGTGACAACATCCTTGGGGATCGCAGATTGGAACTTGAGAAAAGCCCTCTTTCCCCTAGCAACCTGGAGGGTGCTTGAGGACAGGCACCAGTGTAAAGCCCCCTCAAATAGCTTGCTTTTTACAAAAGCAGCACCAAGTTGGGGGGGAGGGAAGGGAGACAAACAGGAAGCCGCTGCCATTCCCCATTTTTTTCCATGCTGCTTGCAATACACGGTGATCCCTTCCAACCACAACCATGGCACATTTGGAAAGCGTGGTTGTGACACCCAGATTTCACCAAATGGGGGGCAGATTACTTGTTTAATTTTTTGCGGTTAAGGACTAGCATTGAAAACTTTCCCCATTTCCCCTTAGGTGACCCTCTGCAATATTATTTTCCTGAGGGTAACAGAGGAGGAAAGGGAGCAGATGCTGCAAGCCTCTGGGTACAGGCCTGGTCCTTGTGCTGCAATGATGCCAGCAGAGTTAATACTGAAGTGGCATGGGAAAGAGTCCTACCATAGTGGACGAAATAAGGCAGCCCTTCCCAGAAACCTTCTGCAAAGGATTGCAGAATACCTGCATGAAAGTTTCCTAGAGATCTCCACGGAGGATTCCCAGGCCATCCCTGTGCACATAAACAGTCTTTTTCAGAAAGCACCCTTTGCATAGCTGGAGTCGCCACCGACACCCACTACACCTACTTTTTTTTTTCAGATTAAACATAAAAACATAATATGAAACCCCTACAGTTTGATTGGAAATGTGTACTTACCAGAGGTGCCTTCCCCGGTATCATGCTCTGCCATCAACTGGTCCTGTGAAGGGATGGGATCCAGGGTTAAAAACAGTTCTTAGCTGTTGGGGAGAACAGATCCTCCGCTTGCCCGCCTCACATTCTCCTCTTTCTTGTCCACAATGTCCTCCTCGTTGTTGCTTGAGGTTGCCCAGGACTCCTAGAGGTATCCACAGAGTGTTTTGGGGTAGAGACGGGGACACCGCCAAGAATTGCATGCAGCTCCTCATAAAAGCGGCATGTCTGTGGGGCAGAACCAGAATGAGCGTTCACCTCCCTTGTCTTCTGGTATGCTTGCCAAAGCTCCCTTATTTTCACGCGGCACTGCTATGTGTCCCTGGTGTAGCCCGTCTCCCCCATTCCCCATGCAAAATTGGCATAGATGTCAGTGTTTCTTCTGCTGGATCAGAGCTCTGCCTGCAGAGACTCTTCTCCCTACACAGCAATAAGATCCACCACTTCCTGTGTGCTCCATGCTGGAGCACGTTTGCAGCCTTGTGTTTCCATGATCAACTGTGCTGGCAAGCTCTCCACGCTGATCAAACGGGAAATGAAATTTCAAACATTCCCAGGGCTTTAACAGGGGGCGGCTGTTTCCTGTGTGGCTGGCTGACACGCAGTGGAGTTGAAAGTGCTCTCCACAGCGGTCACAGTGGAGCACTGTGGGACACCTCCTGGTGGCCAATTCATTCGAATTACACAACACAGTGTCTACACACTATCCCCATGTCAACCCATGGCTGTCGAATCAAGCTCTACACCTCTCGCAGAGGTGAAGTACAGAAATTGACTTTAGAGGCCACTTAGGTCGGCAGAAGGGACTCGGTAGCGTAGACACATACCTTATTAGATCGACTTAACGCGGCTTATGTCAACCTAAGTTTGTAGTGTAGACCAGGCCTTAAAAATAAACATTAGCACTTGTCAACTATTAAAATTAAATTAGAAGAAGAATAAATGTAAAAGATAAAAGTAAAAAACCATTAGAATCCCTCAATTATTAAGATGTGTCAATTATGACATGACATGACATACAACAAAGCACAGGTATTCCTTAATTCAGTTATTTGTTACACATTTTGAATACGCACGTCACGCATTGGCACGTTTGAAAGTTGAGAAGCAAACCCAAGGCTGCTCTAAGCTAAACCAGGACAGGGTGAAGCCAGGAAGAGAATCAGGAAGCTGTAACTGGCTCCTTTTACTACAATGAGTAGATCTCTGTTGCAGCAGAGAATCTTGCTGTCTATTAACACACATACACAAAGCAATGTAAAGCCACAAGAAGGAAGAAGCCTCTAGATTTGAAGGATGTTTAGGAGTTGCAAGCATCTATTTAGTCTCCTAACAGATGATGCACATTTGCATGGCCTCTCCATAATTGCAACTGGACAGAATACTGGTTTGATAGTGATTTCTGCACTTTCTGTTATGCTTTTATTGCCAGATACAGATCATGTTTCCTTCCTCTCCCAGAGATGCTGAAACGATCAGTGTTGGAATAGGAGAAGAGAGTGGAGAAACACCCACTCTACATATTTGTGAATCTACATATTTATACTGTGCTTATCACCGCGATGTTTGACCTGGGTTTCTTGGCTTCTGAATATTTCACACACACTGCTCCACAACAGCCCAAGCTGCCAGTTTGGGCACTAAGCACTTCAATGTGTTCTCCCACTTCCAGTTAGTACATTTAGATCAAGCACTCCTAGACTCTGCCCACAAGGAACATGCCAACTTGGGCTCATTTCCCTTGTCACTTCAGCCTCATCGCTTTCATTTTCCAGAGACCGATATGTTTCCTGCAGAATGGAGAAATGAAGAGAGAACCACTGCATGAATAAGTGATAGTTGATGAATTAATAAACAACACTAGGAAGGCAGGGGACAAAATTGAATTAATTGGAGCTTCAGAGAGCTTTCCTACAAAGTGTTATAAATGCAGGAAAGGGACTAAAGTGCGGTAGTGCAGTGTTAAGAAAGCCCCTCTGCTAGCCTGAACAGCTCAGTAAATGTAGAAGTTATACATTTTTCATGTAATGTTCACAATTTATTTTTGCGACTTTTATTCATTGTGGTTTCACAATTTATTTCAGCAACATTGAGTTTCAGTCACTGGAATGCTGTGCTCCTTCCCCCCCCCCCCCCCGCCCAACTTTTTAAAAATAAAAGAAAGGACAGAATTTTTTTTTCATTGTGACTAGGTCTCTCTCACCTCCTGTCCCTTTATCCACATTTTTGACCCAAAATAATCTACCGAAGGTTATATTTTTTTAGAACGCTTGGTAAAACTAGCATTGTTGGTTATCAATGGCTGTGAAGTTTAAGGATCCCAAGTATGGTAACACCCATTGTTTCATTTTCTGTGTTTATATATATCTTCCTACTGTATTTTCCACTGCATGCATCCAATGAAGTGGGTTTTAGCCCATGAAAGCTTATGCTCAAATAAATGTTAGGCTCTAAGGTGCCACAAGTACTCCTGTTCTTTTTACACAAGGCTGGATATCAGCTGCCAAAGCAAGGAGAGGGAAGACACTGCATTAATGCAATCTGATCTTTCATCATGAGATATCAGAGTTCTTCCCTTGGGGTCCTCTGATTTAACTATCAGGGCTCTGCCCTACCATAATTTCAAGGCCACATATACACATACCACGAAAATTAGTACCAGCCACAGGGCAAACTTCTTTGCAGTCTTCTCTAGTCAATTGCATTTATGTGACCAAAATGGCTGTACAATTTGCAAAGAAAGATTTCTATCTGAACCATGCTTAGCACAGCTCTCACCAAGTTGACTAAGGCAGAGGTTCCATTTTATCTGTACCTGGTAAAGCTGCTACTGCTGCTTCCAGACCTCACAAAGATAATGGTTTAAATTTTGTTAACATACGGGGTGCCCATATTGTCCAGCCACTGTAGTAGAGTCGCTGAAAATTGGCAAAGGTCAATCTACTGTCTCAATCTGCGCACATCACAGCAGTTTAGTCTAACTACTGACTAGAGCTCAATGTAATGTCTCATCTGAAAGTCAGCATTTCCAGTAGCATAGATCTCCCTAACACCATGAAAGGGCATCATTTCTGTATTGACAGAAAGGAAAAAAGAATGTCTGTTAAATTGCTAATCCTTTTTTCTGCAGCATCTTGGTGTTCCCTGGTAGTAAGTCATCCAGTAATAAGTTGATCAAACTCTGCTTGGTGTGTGACCTCTGACAGATCAAAGCATAATGCAGGAAGGCTACAGACATGAGGGGTACGGCAAAGTTAGAGGGGTCAGGGATTTAGACTGATCATAACTGGTACTGAGCATCTGCCATTCACACTGACATGCATGGGAATAGAAGGTAATCAGCAACTCTCATGATTAGGCCCTTATTAGTAAGTGATGTTCCTAAGCTTTACTTATTTACTTGTGACTTTTAGAAAATATCCCCACTGACCCAGCTTCTATATTTAGAGAAAAAACACAGAGTTCAATACAGAGAAGCAATTATCCATGCAAAATTCATTAAAATGTAAAAGTAGATTAAGACAGAAATGTCATTTTTGTTACATTTAAAAGTCCATGAAAAATATTCTCTCCTTGTTCTTCCTTTGCTGAATATACACTTATCTCAACCACTTGTTTACTTCTCTTAATTTCCTTGTAAAGTGATTAGTGTACAGCAGCAACCACCAGGGGCAGCTCTAGGAATTCCGCCGCCCCAAGCACGGCGGCACACCACGGGGGGCGCGCTGGCGGTCGCCGGTCCCGCGGCTCCGGTGTACCTCTTGCAGATGTGCCCGTGGAGGGTCCACTGGTCCCGCGGCTCCGGTGGAGCATCCGCAGGCATGGCTGCAGGAGGTCCACCGGAGCCGCGGGACCAGTGGGCCCTCCGCAGTCATGCCTGCGGGAGGTCCACCGGAGCCGCCTGCCGCCCTCCCGGCGGCATGCTGCCCCAAGCGCGCGCTTGACGCGCTGGGGTCTGGAGCCAGCCCTGGCAACCACTGAAAAAAGCAATTTAGGAAGAGGGAAAGGGGGGCAGGTGAGCAGCTTTGGTTGCTGAAGTGAATGGCAAACCCTTATTAAGAGCTAGAAAGCTAGTTTCCAGTTAGTGATGAACTGATGAAATTTTCTTCCACATGGAGCCAGAAGCTTGTTAGGGAAGGGGAAATATTTATGGTCAGATCCCACAAACATTACTAGGCATAACACCCACAGGGGCATGTGTTTTCAGGACTGGGCCTTTAAACTTTGTACTCCTAGAGAAAAAGAATGGTCTCAGAGTTACCAATTGAGCTAGTTACAAGAACTGAATAAAACGATACACCTCACTTCCTGTATAAACACTACTAGTAAATACATAGGATTCTCCATCCCACGAGACATCAATCTGAAGCTTTCCGTGCTGTTAGAAGATCTTCACTGAAGAACTATTCTGGATAGATTCAGTTCAGTTCATGGCCCCTTTAATGCCTGTTCTTATTAGCCATTGAGGAAAGTTGACAACGAGCAGCTGGTGTTAAAAGAGAGTTAACCGTGTATGCTCAAACCTAATTATTGACAAGTCACGCTTCTCTGAACAGGAGCTGTGCTTGCACACCTTCTGTTCCTTTTCTAGTTAGAAACATTTCTTATTTTTCCTATTTTGTGGGGCAGACCTCAACTGTAACCTAATCAAAATAAAATGTGGCTGTGACAGTGTTGTAGCCTCAAAGCCTGATCTAGTCATCATGGGCTCATGGTTTTGTTTTTTTTTAATCAGAAATCAGAATACTGCTGTAATTAAAATACATATATGTGTATATCTACACAAGTGAACAATACATCCCAACCCCCCAGCTCATCATTGAGCCTTTTCTTTAGCTAGAGACTTCCATAGATCAATAGCCTGGCATGTGAAATTCAAATGCAAGTGGGTTTGAGATTTTTGGCTAAACAGTTATTTCAGATGAAGAAACAAAAATGCTAAGCTCAGGCTCTCATTCATATTATATATGGCCACTTTACAAATGTAATTTGGACAGAGTTTTCAGTTATAACCTAAACGTTCAGTATCACTGCACTATAATTCTCTGGAGTGCATCCCCATGAAAATTGTTTCTGCTCAGTCAGATATCATAACATTTGGAAAGAAAGCATCTCTGCCACACATTGCCTGCTGTATTATGGGTTTGTTTTTACAGCAGTTCAAATGAAAGCTTAAGTATCAGGTTCATTTTAGTACATAATCATGGTAAATGTGTAAGCACTGCTGAGCTGAGAGACAAACGCGTACAGTTTACATTATAGGTAATATAAGTGAGTGTTGTATTTTACAAATGAGCAACAGCCAACAGGTGTGAAATTATAATGAAATCTGGGTCCCAGATTTGCAATTGACTACAACTTGCCCCAGATAGTCCTGATCCTAATCCCATGTTAGCAGTGGTGCATTGAAATTGGTTAGCATTGGTAGGCGGGAAAAATGCCCCATACACTCTGGAGGAAATGCTGTGGATGTTCCAGTTATTAAGGCTACGTGCACATCAGACACATGGTGGATTCACCCAACGGAGGACATTCACCGTCTTCAAACATACAAGGATCTTTACTCCCAATGGGAATGAGATAAAGTAAAAGACATGTACTGATAGTGAGTCAGTGGGATCCATAAGAATCACAGCCTTAAATAACAATAAGACAAAAAAATTAACAGGTCCTCTAACAACCAAATAATGATGCCCAACATTCTCTTCTGGAACACATTCTAGGAGAATTAAACTCTTTCCCAAAATGAAATTCTTAAGTCTAGAGGCTAAGGCATCTTTCCTCAGAGATCCTCCTACATGAGAGAGGCTTCTTGTCCATTCCTGTTTTAGGCTTTTTGGAGCTTCCCCCAAAACAATCTGATTGGCCAAGGGGAGGGACTCAGCTGTCCATCTAAAGCATCCTCTAATTGTAATATGTATATTTGCATTATACCATTCAGTCACTGGATTACTCAGAGTGTCAGTGACCAGGACATGGACGGTCAGCTAGCATGTGGAGCAGGAGTCAGGCTTCATGACCAGAGCCAGGGTTGGTAGCCAGGAATCAGAGCCCAGGGTGAGAGCCCAAATGCCAGAGCTAAGAGTCAGAGCTAAAGTCAAAAGTCAGGAATTGGAGCCAAAGGTTAGGACCAAGTTACCTGGAGTGACATGAGGCTGGAGCAGGGCTGGAATAAGCAGACAGAACTAACACCGACATAGGTGAATGCTTTGAGCAGCCACTGAACTGCTGCTGCCAGGCTTCAGAGCTGGTCCGCTAACTCTTCCAACCAATAAATCAGGCAGCCTACTACAGACCACCTCCCCTCATTAGTGCGCCCAGGAGCTGATTCTGCTGCAGGCCCTGATTCCTCACAAGACAGGATGTGGTCCTTGGTAAACAAGAGACACAAAGCTGAAACTAAACCATATGAAAGTCTGTTTGTCTGTAGTTATAAGCCCCAGGATTTTGCTCACATATTGCTGCTGTCTGGAAAATGTGCACAGAAACACTCTCTCTCTCTCCTCCCACTCCTCCCCCAACCCCCATCTTCATCCGGATACCTGTGAACTTTTTAAAGCTTCCTTCACAGTGCATTTCAAATTTGAATCAGGATCATTGGCCAGCTCATGAGATGGAAAGTCTCCTATTAATTTTTCGCGTGTCCGTGATTACCTACATTTGCTCTGTGCAATCAGGAGTCTGTCTAGTTTAGCAGAAACTGATTTCAACTGGTTTCTTAGCAAGAAGCTGCTGCTCAGTTGAGATAGCTAACCAAAACTGGAAAAATTCAGAAAAAAATTCTAACCCTGTGCATGTCTCAGAGTAATCTTCCAAGCACTTATTATTTACAAGAGAATTTAGATATTGCCTTGTATTTCTGAGTCTGGGCAGAGGCCTAAATTACCCATTAAGCTTGTTCCACTGTCTACTAGAGTTTCTTCAGTTGCCTAAGAATGATTTTATTATTTCCTCTGATTATGGTTTGTTTAGTGAGGACAGTGTGCTCAGGGCTGTACAATACACAAAATAAAGATATCCCCCACACCAAACAGCTGACAATCTAAAAGAGAGACATACAGAATAAAGTATCAGAGGGGTAGTAGTAGTAGTCTCTTTAGAGAAGAGCAGCAAAGTGGTGTGGCATAGATAGACAGAGACTGCTGCTGCATCAAGAAGTGTATTCACACCACCCAAAGCTCATGCTGCAAAACATCTGTTAGTCTATAAGGTGCCACAGGATTCTTTGCTGCTTATACAGAATAAAGAATGCACTGGGGAAAAAACTGATGGATAATTTAAATGTGTATGCTGCCCTCTTTTTAGAGAGATTTGAGTGAAGAAAACGCGGTGGTTTGGGAAGGGCATTCAGAGCACAAAGGCCAGTTTGGAATAATGCATAGATACAGGAGTGAGGCAAGGAAGTAAAGTGGGAACTGAAGTTGGTGTCATTGGCAGAATGAAGAAAGTGAGAGGTGGGTGTAGCAGAATGTGGGAGATCATGATACACTATGGTGTCCAACACCAGCCACATGCTGACAAAGCCCAGCTCTAAATGGTTTTCATCTCAAGTATAGAGAACACCATCTCCCAGCTATCCCAGCATCTGTGATAAGAAAAGCTCCTGGATAAAGTGCAACTGGTTAAAACACACCTGGGCAATGTTGGTAGGAAGAGGAAAACATTTTGAAGAATTAGTCATATCTATAATGTCAAGCCTCATTTGAGGGCATTTGTCCTCTGTCAAGGTGAATACACAATCTTGGGCCATAATCAATTCTATTACTCTCAGATACCCAAATAGTGACAGTGGCAGACATGGGGCTCTCCATCTTTGGTTCATCTCTTCCTACTAGATGTGGAAATGACCATAGTGATCTATACATTTGCTACCTCCAGGATAGACTGTTGCAATGTGCTATGCCTGAGAATGAAAGTGGAGGCTTTAAGTAAGCTCTAGCTAGGTCAACAGACTCTCTATTAAGAAACAGAGGTGACAACTGTATATCCCCCGCAAAGCTCCACACACTGTCCAGTAATCTATCCATTTCCTGGTTTTGACATTCAAAGCCCTCAAATAGCTGAGTCCTGGTGACATCAGGCACTGCTTCGCTTACCACAACAGATGAGTTCAGTAGGGATTCCAAAGCTGGTGGTACCAGGCAGAAACTCACAGAACAGGACTTCTTCAGTTTTTGGCCCCCGGCAGTAGATTGCTGCTTTCAGAGCTGAATGAGCCACTTATCTGTTCCTAATAGCCTTCCCCACAACCTTAATAGAAAGGCCTGGCACCACTTCACTCAAAACGTATGTCACATACTCCAAAGCTTAGTTTTAAAAACACAAAAACAAACTAACAAAGCTCTCAGGAATAACAGGAAGGGACAGAGCTCCTGAGACCGACTGTTTTTTATAATTTTGTTGACAGCCACCTACCGTGGCAAAGGGTGCATTATAAATACCAAATTTATAGCTAGGTAGAATATTAACCTAAGGGAAATAAAGAAAAATACTGCAAAATAAAATTATGCTTCAGACTTGTCCCCCTGTATCTTAATATGTTTGTGCCAGTTTTACAGCTAAAATGGCAGAAAAACAGCATATGTCCATATAGGGAACCTCTTGGTATTTTTTAGTTTTTGTAACATTAGAAAATGTCTCTATTACATAAACAAAAGCCTTTCAAGCAAAAACTCCTATATTCAGGAATCCCAAACCCTCAATGTAAAGGTTTATTAATTCCAGCTACTGTATGTCACAGGTAGGGCTGCTCTGCGTCATGGTATGGAAGGCACTCCCTGCCTTCCTTCGTCCACAAGTTTTGGCTGCCTGCTTGGAGCAGGGTGGCCACTACCAGTGTTTACGCAGTTAAATAGAAATTAACTCAGAATTTGGCTGCCTGAATCTATAAATAGAGAAAACAAAACAAAACCTTAAGGGGACGTGCTTAGTTGCAGCACTTAAAAGGCAAGGCCCTGACATTCTGGACTAGCCCTGAGCAGCTCCTTCTCTGTCCCAATCTCACCCAGCCCTGCCCCTGAGAAGTAGCAGGCAAGCCTTCTTAACTAGCCTGCAGGGTCCCAATTGATTAGTGCCTCCTCCTGGCCCTTCTAGGCCTCTGGAGGACTAAGTCTGGTTGGTAGTTGGCTTGAACGGGTGGGTGTAAGGGTGCTGATGGCCCAAGCAGCAAGCAAGGAGGCCTGATAGACCCCATCACATCATATAATTTTCAGGGAGGCACAGATGAAAATTCAGGCAGTTAGCTCAGCCTTGAGGGATTTGTCTAGTTTTACAGAATTGATATTTATTCACAAGCAAAAATTATTAAAAAAAATATGCCAGAGCACTATAAACTCCTTCTGAGCCAGGAAGAATCACTGCCTGTGTCAGTTTAATTCCACATGCTTTAACTCATCGCTTCGGTATACTAACTCTACTCTCAAGTGAAATCAAATACAAATTTTATAGATGTTACAGAGTAACTACATATTTAACATTATCATATTGCCACAGTCCATTCTCCAATAATATGCTCAAGTGGCTAGACAAATTATATTCCCATTTACTGGCTAATTAGTTGTCTGTGGCTTGGTTGAGACAGCATGAATGCTGGGTGCCTCTTCATTCACTGACAGACAAGGCAGCCAAAAACCATCCAGGCGCTTCCCATTTTCTAGGGCTCCCTCTTCTGCTTCTTCAGTTTGATTCCTGCTGCTTGCAAAGATATCTGTTAGCCTACTCTGCTTCCCTATCTTGTGGAAAGCCTGGGAGACTGCACTATCATCTCTGAGGTAGTAGGGGATGGGATTTCCATGACACCAGACACTGAGGTCTATATAGCTGTATCCCATGAGAAAAAACTGTGAGGAGGGAGAACAAGAAAACTGAGGGTGACTAGACAAGGAAGCCTAAGTTTGACAGAGGGTGAAGAAAGGGAATGGGGATTTCTGACTTTGTCCACCCCCTCCAAAAGGGACAGCCTCTCACTGCAGTTCTGCGTTACGCACTTTGCAATCAAGGACTGTGTCCGCAGACACCTGCACAATAAGCTGATAGTGGAGGGAATGCTAGGTAGTAGCTCTGCAAAACTTGACCAGTGATGATCTCTCCAGCCTAGGAGCTGTCTATGGATCTAGTGGAATGGGCAATAAGTCTCCCTAGACAAGGAATTTCAATGGCCTTGTAAATCTCATGGATACTGCACCTGACCCATTTGATCATGAGGCTTTTCCTTAAGCCTTGGAAGAGAGTGAAAAAGGGGATCCATTCCCTTGAAGGTTTCTGATCTAAGTACATCTTGAGGGCCTTGTGAACTTCAATAGGTGCCAAGCTTTCCCCTTTCTAGCTAAAGATTTGGATAGAAAGAAACTGAGAAGGTAGGAATATTAGTTAGATGAAAGCAGGAAAAAGTCTTTTGGCAAAAATTAGGACAGGTGTGAACCTCCTTGTTGCTCGGAGAAGCCATATATGGACAACTAGTGGAAAGCATGAAGCACTCCTCACTTTTCCTGGCCAAAGTGATCACAACCCAGAAACTACCTTCAGAATGAGGAACAGCAAATCTACCAAGCAGAAAGGCCTGAAGGGAGGATCCTAACATGGAGGAAGACCAGGTTCAGATGTCCTGGATCAAGGAACTAATTTGAGGGCACAGAAGGTCACAGTTTTCAGGAAACGTAACACCACCATAGAGGATCCCACTGAGGCCTGCCACTACTGGATGCCTTAAGATGCTTGGGGCAAAGGTCTGAACTACTGGAGCAAGAGGTTAGTTCCTGTACATTTCCTGAAGGATATCTAAAATAGCTGGGATTTTGGTTTGTCTAGCTGGAAAAACAACCCAATAAAAACAAAACCTTAAAACCAAATTAAAACAAAAACAAAAAGCCCTTGTCATGCAACAGGTGGGAAAAAACACCAACATCCATAACTGATCAAGAATAGAAAAAAGTACTGTTTTTGTAGGTGCAATGTGGTCTGGCCAGCCCTATAGATCAGGGGTCGGCAACCTTTCAGAAGTGCTGTGCCGAGTCTTCATTCATTCACTCTAATTTAAGGTTTTGCATGCCAGTAAAACATTTTAACTTTCTTAGAAGGTCTCTTTCTATAAGTCTATAATATATAACTAAACTATTGTTGTATGTAAAGTAAATTAGGTTTTTAAAATGTTTAAGAAGCTTCATTTAAAATTAAATAAAACGCAGAGCCCTCCGGACCAGTGGCCAGGACCCAGACAGTGCGAGTGCCACTGAAAATCAGCTCGCGTGCCACCTTTGGCACCCGTGCCATAGGTTGCCTACCCTTGCTATAGATGATGCCCGCCTCTTTCTGGAACTCCTGAAGCAACTTTGGGCACACAGGCCTAACGGCATTTTTGCACCATGCTAAAGAACATCTTGGTATACAGGTAGAGGGATTTTTACACTTTGGGAGAGCATCAGCAGGTCTGCATATCAAGCCTGTCTCAGCCAGTCTAGGGCAATTATTATTATTAGAGGACTCTAGGGGGAAGCAGCTGTACCGTGAAGGAAGGAAAGGTGTAACCTAAGGGAAGGTTCCATGGAATAGCAAACATGTCCCAGCCCAACATTACTGGGTTTGGGTAGCTGCTGCCAAAAGGGAGCAGTAAGTTCTGTTGGAGGACCTCAGTCTTTAGGGACCAGTCCCTTGGAACAATTTTGGAGCTGCTTAGTTGCGCTGTTAAGATGGCAGAGTAGGCCTTTACCAAGTGGGGGATCATCTCATTCCAGGCAAACAAAAGAGGCAAATTCCGTAGCAGGCTTGGAAATTTTGTTTTACTCTGATGGTTCAATTACTGCAGTGTCATCAGACTTTATGAAAACATGTTTTGACCAGATTAGCCTTCAGAATACTATGAAGAAGGATAACCCAACTGCTTGCATTTTGGGTATTTTTGTGGATTTTTCTTTCCCTTAAGAGACCATGCTCTCTGTGCTGCATGGGCTTTGGGGTGAGTTCCTTACAGACTGTACTCTATTGGTGTGCTTCTTTTAATTATATTTATTTTTGTTCTATATGAAAACAAGTAAATTGAACAAAGCTGGTGCTCCCCAGTACTATTGCTGGTCCCAAGAGTGTCCTGTCCAAAAAACAGTCATCCAAATAAGGAATTACACCAAATTTTCTTGTGGGAAGGTTGCTGATATGAGCAACATTACTTCTATGAACACACTTGGGGCAAATGTTAAGCCAAATGGAAAAGAGCTGCATTGAAAATGGATTGCGTAGACTGGCATTCACAAGTCCACTTGATGCCAGCAAAACTCCCTGTCCCTCTGCAAGTAGAGTGGATCTAAAGGATTGTGTTTTCATTTTCTGAGGTTTTATAAACTGGTTCAGCTATTTCAATATTAAAAGCATGCTTTTGATCTGGGATAACGGGAAAGCTGACCACTATTGTGGGAAGAGCTGGATGCTGGAGGAAATTGAGAAGATAATGACAAGAGACCCAGGAGTCCAAAGAAAACTAGAACAAGTTTTAAACATGGGAGGGAACTTCCTGACCACCACGGAGTAGCTTTCCTCCAAGAAGAAAGCTTAGGCTTCTTTTCTGAGAAATTGAAACAGGAAGACAAAATTTGTCTGGCAATCTAGGGTTTTCTCCTGGAGAGGGAAATATCTTCCCATATGAACAAATCCATACTGCCTAACAATTCACTAGGGAGGAGGTGAGAGCACTGGCAGAAAAGCCTTGGGGAATCCCATGTAATACAGTTCTGGGTATTAGCTGTCAATGGGACTAGGACAGCTGAGGGTGAGGGTGCAGTTCGGTTCCCTATATACCTTAGAGAAGCCTCAGGGCTGCAGTCCTTGGCAATACATAAGGCTACATAAGTGAAAAATAGCGAAAAGTTTGTTAGCCTACCTGGAGAGAAGATTCCCTTTAGAAAGAAATAACTATAACTAGGTATAATGGAAAACAAATTATGACAGAAGATGTAATAAGTAGAGCTGTGTGAATAACTGATCTTTTCGTTTACTGATTGTTCTGAAAAAAAATAAAAATAATCATTTTAGGTTGAACAAAACATTTTGTTCCAAACTAATTTTTTTTTAAATTTTTAAAATAAAATTGAAGTAAATTTTGAAGCAAAAAGTTGTTTCAAATAAAAAAATGAAATTTAATTTTGAAAATGTTGTAACAAAACATTTTGATCTTTTTCAAAATGGTTTTTCCCCTAGTGAAACAATTTAGCAAAATCAGCACAAATTCACAAAATCTTTTGGTTGATCTGAATCTGCATTTTTTGAGTGAAAAAAGTTTTGGCCAAAAACCTTTGCCCAATTCTAATAATAAGCATATTACATGTATAGTAGGAAAGAAGGAAATTATACGGTTATATATTAAAATAAATTAAAAGGAGAGGAATTAAAACACTAGTTTGTATCAAAGAGTACATGAACTATAATTAGATGGGGGATTTATGCCAACAATTCTGTCTTTATAGAGATATGTCAGACTTGGAGCTCTGATACAGAGAAACAAAATGGACTTCTGCAAAACTAAGACTTTATCGGACCAAGTAAAATTTATAATTATTATGTAACTTAACTAATCACTAGTACCTTCATGAGATGCTCCATTCAAATTCCTTTCAGGAATTTAATAGATACAATCTTCTTATTTTCTGTTTTCTCTCTATTCCGTAAGCTATAATATTTACTGTAGAGCCTGATTCTCATTTACCCCTGGGCTCTTTACCACTGTGGTAGTGTAAAAGGGCTTTATGCCAACTGTGACTCAAGTCTGTAGTATTTATTTTGTTTAATCTAAAATGAATTGAGTTTTGGCTGTTTTATCTGGGGAACTTGTTAATTGGTACTCTTGAAGGAAATAGATCTCTGGAAAGCATATGACTGGGGCAGCGGGGCTGGTGGCAGGGGACCCTGCAGCTCCCAGCTGGCAGTGGCTCAAATCACGCAGGTCTTTGGAAGTCATGGAGTCTCAGCTGCCTTGTCCTTTGGCTGATATTTTTATTTGACTTACCTCATTCCTCAGGAATCTTGATATTTTAGTTCATTTGTGAAATTATTTCTGCACTGATCTCCAAGTGATGAGTAGGAAGCTTATAAAGTCTGCACTGGTAAACAAAGAGCTTAGAACTTTTTATAGTAGTATACACTTATTTTACAAAATCTAAAAATATTGTATAGCAATTACAATATTTTATTGAGAAATAACTAAAAAAATAGGGATTCCAAAAGAGTTAAAACTATAGCTATTCACTAATATTCACTTTGAGATCAAAAGACAAAGGAGTTATTTCTGAAAAATTTAAAAACTAACAATTTTTCCAAGTCTTGTAATTCCAAATGGCTTTGTTCATCTCCCTCAAACTTAAGAAAAAAAACTTCTCCTCTAGCCTCAGACTGTGCATGTGAAAAACCAGGCCAGAAATGTTGCTAACTTAGTGGGGAGACTATCAAAATCACCTAGGAAACTACCTAACATAGAATTAATTCTGTTGCTCCAAAATAAAAAACTGTTAAATGGGAACAGGCCAGCTTAATCCCACAAGCCCATTAGCTTTAGGATTTCTCTCAAACACACTAGAGAAAAAGGGAAGTCTGGCTCTGAGTAGATACAGAGGAGCCTAACCTTTTGAAATGATATATTTGCTGACAAGTACTATAAGCAATATGTCATATTTTACTTACATTTCAAAGTGATTGCATTCAATGCCAAAATAATAAATTAATGTTTATAATTCCCGAACAGAACTTTATATTTCAGAAGAGAAATAGAGAAGATGGAGTGTTGGAGACTTAGAGAAAAAGATATCGACAAGAAATTCTGAACCACTGAAGCCTTTCTGCTGAAATCCATTCTCTGTAGAAGTCCTTGAGAAACAGTGACCCATTGGCAGTTATTCAACTGAGCAATGAGTATTTAAAAATATATAAAACTCCAGCTACACGTTTTTTAAATTTATTTTTTGTTATCAAAGACAATGTCCAGAAACATACAGTACTAAAGAATCTGTTCATGGCATTGTTTACAAAAGTTCCTAACAGACAGTGAATATTTTATTGTTTGGATGTATCCTTTATTATTAATGAGGTGAACTAATCAATGGAATTGTTTCTTTTAAATGTCTCTTTTAAAGAAAAAAGATCTAGTCTGATTTTTGAATCTGTTGGTTGGAGCAAGTTCACCGCTCGTGACAAGACCAGTTAAAGATCAATTCTTGCCTATCAGTGGAACTGGGCATGGCTCTTCTGAAAAGGTCACAGATCTTTCAAATATAGGCACCATGTTGTAAATTCCATACATACAAAATATGTTCATGTCGCTCAAATTACACAATATGGCAGTGTTGTAAGTCTGAGTAGTATAGTCAATTAATGGCAAAGAAGAGAGCACAAAGCTCACGCATGACTAATGATAGGGACAAATCTTGAAAGAGACAAATAGTATAAAACAACAGTTTTCCTGGGAGGATGTGTGCACGCGCATGTGTGAGAGTGCATATAACAAAAAAAAGTTCAACACGAAGTTCAAATAATGGCCTGTCCATTTGCTCCAAGCTTCTTATTCAGTCTGAATGCTAAAGGCTTTCATTTTAACTACATGTTAAAATGTGAATTCAAATCCCATATAAGCCTTCTGTATGTTGGTTGGTTCAAACAAATTAGAATTAAGAGTGAGTGACAACCCTCCTTCTTTTGTTCTATTTGTCAGCCTCTGGGTATGTAGGATACTTGACTGTTTCGATTTTCTCCTTTACTTTGTAAGATGGGTACAGGCCTGTTCTCCCTAATTTCCTATTGATGCCTTTAGAGTAACCATCCCAGTGGTTTCCAGCCACACCAATTATATCTTCAGGTTCCATGGGGATTTCATCAGCAGTTCGTGGATGGTGGGCATAAATGGCAATCTGGTTGTGTGCATTTTGTCCTCCAAAATAGTAGATATCATCCAAAGAGTGGAAATGTGCTGAAGCATCTGGATGCAAAGTCTGCATGATTTCATAGGCAACTCGACAAACCTTGGAAAAGAAAACAGAAAAGAAGCCAGGAGTGCAGTATGTCTCGAACTCAACACAACATTCAACACTCAACAACCTACACCCCACAGGTACATTGCACACAAAAGAAGTTCAAGCACTGGAATTTCCAGCTTAAACTCCCAAATTATTTAAATGGTATATTTGAAAAATACTGTACACTTGCTAACAAATACCAAGCAACTCTGCTGTTAGAATTCTTAACATCACATTTGTGAAAAAAGAAAATGAAAACTTTGCACTTTTCAATAAAGAGGTGAAAGCTGAAAAAAATCACGGATTTATAAATAATCACAAATTAGCTTTGTCTTTTTCCCCCCCTTTTAACAATCATTTGAAATAAAGCAACAGGTAAAATGTGTCATCTCTCTACATAGAAAATCTTGGAAATCAGCTTTCCCATCCCTCACAGGATTTAGAGTTTTACTGAAACAAAACATTAATCAAGGGCTTTACTTATCCACTGTCAATGTCCTGGATCACTCTCAGTTAGGTTTCAAGTCAAGTCCTGGAATAGAGTCAGCATTGGTGGTGCTGATGAATGACACCTGTCCTGTCCACAGAGGATGTCCATACCTACACTCCTGGGACTGTCTGCAGCTTTTGCTATCACTGAATACCACTGTTTCATCTCAGCGACATAGTAAGGAATAATGGAAACGCACTCATACTTCTAATCCTTTCTTGCAATCACTAATGACTCCACATTCCTTCACCTCCAGAGCATTCACCTCTGGCACCCCACAGCGCTCGATTTTCTCTCCTATCTTTTTTAACTTCTGCATGCAACCATTGGGCAGGATTGTAAGATATGATGTTCTACATGCTAGTTGCATGCAAATGACACCCAGTTCTGTCTCCTTTACCTCATATAAAAATATCACCATCTCCCAGCTATCCCAACACATGGCCAAGATCAGAACCTGAACAAAAAACAGTTCTTCTTCGAGTTCCAGTGCATGTGGCTCTCACTTATGGTGGGGCAGCACTCCTTGCACAGGAGTTTAGAAGTTAACTAAGTTATTAATTAGCTATTTAGTTTAAAAAAAAGACAGTTGTTTTAGTGCAGTCAGTGAGGCTAGTCAGTTACCTTGTCAGTTTCAGGCGTCAAGTCCTGTCTATTCCCTCATGGAGGGACACAACCATTGTCTTTTTTGCTTAAAGGAATCTCACATCCCCTCCAAGTGTGCTATCTCTAGAGCTTTTAAGAGGAGCACTCAGGGGTCCTGAGAACATAGATTGAGGATCTTTTTAATGGAAAACCTGTGAAACTTCAGTCAGACTGTGACTTACTACAGATACAAGGAGTCCCTGACCTACGTTTGGTGACCCAGTCAGTGAGTCTTCCAGCAATGAGGGAGGTAACACCAAGACTCAATGGCTGGAGCTGTCAGACACTTCTGCCGCCCAGAGAGTCAAGGACTACTCTGGCAGTTCTTCAGCCAGGATGAGGTGAAGTTCTTCAGCCAGACCCAAAGGTGTGACAGATATGGCAATTTCCTGCAATATACTATTTCAGTATCTCAGGAGTTGTATTGTATTGTATTAAAAATGCAAATGTGTGTAATATTGTGGGACTGTATGTAACCTCTCTAGGGAAGAGACATGGCTAATGTAATACCTGGGAGCTTCCAAGGACTCTCAAACAGTTTGCTAGACAAAGTTAAGTGTGATTTCTAAGAAAAGATGATCATCTGTTATATGAGGACAAGATCAGAAGCTCAAACAGCATAAAAGAATGACTCAGGTTCATGGGGGTGCTTATTATGAGCTAAGAGCTGTTATGAACTTGTGATCACAGAAAAACATCTTGATGGGGTTTGAAGGACTGATCACCTGCCAGAGCCCTTGTTGGGGAACTCCCAGTGTAGGCAGAGAACTCTGCAGTCTGGAAATACCCTGGTCAGAAGGGAGAGAAATGCATGTCTCCACCCTAGAGAGGTGATGTCTGGGGAGCTGGAAGCCTAAGGGTGGGTGCCCTTGTTGGATTATATATTCTGTGCAAATACAGGTGCAGTTTCTCTGAACTGTGACAGTGGGTACTGAAAGAACCACTTAAAACCGCATCTGGGAGGTCAGCATTAGGACTGAAGGTGGCACCACCAGATCCTCACCCCGTAACAGCTCCGACTTTGAAGAGATCTTGGACAGACTCTTCAGCATGGGCGTCCTCAGTACAGCAACAGCACCACATGCATTCCATGGTGCAGTCAGGGACTCTGGCATTGGAATGTACACAGTCTTATCCTGCCATACTGGCTGAGAGGATGACTGAAACCTCATTAACTCCTGGAGTGCCAAAGTGATTTTCTGCAGATAAGGAGGACCTGTCAGCTTCCTCTCCCTCTCAATTAGTGAAGGAATCATCTTCAATCACTACCTTTAGAAATGACATCAGAGTTACCCTGGAGTTATGGTCTCCATTGCTGGATTATTTTTCTTACCAACTACATCACTGACTTCATGGGAACATCTCAGGTTCCTGTCATAAGAATTTATCTGGATTCCAGGACCCATAGTCTGGTCAAAGTGCCTATTCCAAAAAAACTGGTAGTACCCTCAAGTGCAGATCCACACTTGCAGGACTCTTCATCCTCCTCTCAAGCACCCATTCAGGACCAATCATCAGATCGTCATCCATCTTCAGTTCTCTCTCAAGCTAGGGACTATTACCGAGAAAATTACCTCATTGACTCTGTGCTTAGAGCCCCTTCTTAAGATCCAGACATTACTCCCTGGGGTCCCTTATCCATATAGATTTCAGCCATGGCCTTATTTGCCTCCCTGGCCTCAACATTCAAGACCAGCAAGTAATTATTTGGCTTCCCTTCAAGTACCTCTTCAGGTTAACCATCCAATTTCTGTTCTTCCTCTGGTGCCTCCGAGTACCTAATCTCAACCTCTACCTGAGGAAGAGGATGGAGAAACACAGGATAACCCTTCTCCACCTGGAGATTTCTCTATACCAAGTGAAATGCTGCACCTTCATTGGGAGATGAGTTTAAAATATATCAGGCATTCTTAACAAGAATGTCAGAGGCTCTAAAACTTTCCTTGGAGTTAGTTCCAAGGACATGCAACTTACTTAATATTTTACAACTGTCCACAGACTAGACTAGCCCTTCCACTTAATGAAGGAATTACTGAACCCCACTAAGTTGTTGTGGGATACTCCAACGTCTATTTCAGCAACTTCAGAAAGAGCTGAGTGAAAGTATCAGGTCCTCTCCTTTGGGATTTGAATATTTCTATTCAAATCCATCACCCTACTTCATCTTGCAGTGAATGAACAATCCAAACAAAGTGTACACATCTGCCCCTTGAGATAAAGATAAAAAAAATTAGATCTCTTTGGGTGGAAAGTACATGCTCTGGCTTGGCTTAAAGTTAGAATCACAAACTACTTAGCCATGGTGACCAAATATAATTATATTCAGTGGGACAAAGCAGAGTTTTTTCTTCTAACAAGGTACCTCCTGACTTAGAGGAGTTTAAATCAATTTGGTCAGAGGATCATCTCACCACCAGAACCTCTCTTCAAGCTACCTTACACTCTGCAGACTCAGGGGGGGCTAGAACAGAATCAGACTTAGGACTGAAAATGAACCTAAAGAAATCTCAACTAACGCCGTACCCACGGGCGGCTCTACAGTTTTGGCCGCCCCAAGCAGTCATGCGTGGGAGGCGCCCCGGAGCCGCGGGAGCAGCGGACCTCCCGCGGGCATGACTGCAGAGGGACCGCTGGTCCCGCGTGGCTCGGCTGGACCTCCCGCGGCTGCGGACGGTTCGCGGGTCCGGCGGCTCCGCTTGAGCTGCCGCAGCCATGCCTGCGGGAGGTCCAGCCGAGCCGCGGGACGAGCGCCCCCTCCGCAGTCATACCTGCGGCAGGTCCGGTCGTCCCGGGGCTCCGGTGGACCTCCCGCAGGCATGACTGCGGCAGGTCCGCCGGCGCAGCCTGCCGCCCCCTAGATTTGGCCGCCCTAGGCACCAGCTTGTTTTGCTAGTGCCTAGAGCCACCCCTGGCCGTACCAACCCCAGACTCAGACTCCAGGTGACGCCAACTCCAACTCTCCTAGACTCCAAGTGATGCCTTTTGCCAGATTGAGACTGAGGCCTCTTAATTCTTGGATCAGACCAGTTTATCATCCAATCACTTACAGCATGAACTGGCAAGTCACGATCCCTCGGTCAAATCTCTTGTCCCTCTGTTGGTGGTTAGAGACAGGTAATGTTTGTAGATGTATCTCCAACCCAGACATTAGTCACCAGATCCACAAGCTGATGGGGTGTGCATCTGGGTCAATTCCAGACGTATGACCTATCGAACTCTGCAGATCGATCAGCTCATATAAATGTGTTGAAGCTCAGAGTGATTTGCTTCACTTGAAAATCATTCCTATCACTGTTGAGAAACCAAGCTGTGCAGCTTTTGACAACTCCACAGCCGGGGAGGAGCAAAATCAGACTCCTTTGTCAAGAAGCCATTCTGCTCTGGGAATGATGCATCAATCATTGCATAGATCTCATAGTGATACATATCCCAGGGGAATAAAATGCTCTGGCAGATCAACTAAGCTGATCCACTCACAAATGGTCTTTAAAGGAGTCGGTGCTGAAACACATCTTCCAAACATGGGGATTTCCGAAAACAGATCTCAAAAAACACCCTCTGTTTTGCTCTTGAGGGGGTCGGAGTAAGGGTGCACTAGCAGATGAATTTCTAATCTCCTAATCACATCACCTGGGCTATGCATTTTCTGCTTTTCCTTTAATTCTCGGGTTTCTAAGTAAAGTGAAGCAGGACAGGACTCAGATGATCCTTGTGGCCCCAGCATGGCCTTGTCAGTTTTGGTATCTCTCCAATAATCAGTTCATAGCTCTCCCGTTTCTACTGGACTTAATTACTCCAGACTCAGGACCCATACTCCATCTGGACCCAAAGTCTCTTCACCTCACAGCCAGGAGACTCTCTGGTTAACATCAATCAATGTTCCAATGAAATCCAAACTAGGAAAGTGTATT
This sequence comes from Mauremys reevesii, assembly GCF_016161935.1. Taxonomy (NCBI): domain Eukaryota; kingdom Metazoa; phylum Chordata; order Testudines; family Geoemydidae; genus Mauremys; species Mauremys reevesii. Next base: position 70,449,476 of record NC_052626.1, read on the forward strand.
TGGAAATATTTTTCCTATGAATACAGTCAAAACAATCTGATCCTCTTCGGGCATCTACTCCATTAATCCTGGACTATCTTCTATTGCTAAAACAGTCAAGACTTTCATTGAACTTGAATAAAGTTCACCTGGCAGCCTTTTATCCTCCTATTCAAGGTTCCTTGGTGTTTTCTTATACAACTTATGAGATATCAAAAGATTTCTTATGGGCTTATTGCACATGTATCCACCAATAAATAAAATTTTATTGGGACTTAAACTTAGAGCTCCCATCTGAGCCTCTGCCATCTTGCTCCCTCCATCATTTATCAAGCAAAATGGCATTTCTGGTGGCAATCATTTCTGCGCATAAAGTGAGTGAGATCTAGGTGCTCATGTCTAACCCACCAAATACAATATTCCATGCAGATAGGGTAATTATACAACCTCACCCTAGATTTATCCCTAAAATTGTCTTGCTCTTTCATATTAACCAAATATACACATACCTATATTTATTTCCAGGCCTTGCTCATCCCCAGATGAGGCAAAGTTACATACTCTAGATGTCAGAAGAGCCCTGTTGTGCTATCTTAGTAGAAAAAGATCATTCAGAAAATCTCCTAGACTCTTCATAGCATATGGGAATGCATCAAAAGGTAGACCAATCTCCTCTACAATATTATCCAAATGGATCATATATCAAGATTTCTTACATCATCAATAAATTACAACTACCAAGTAGTGTGATTGCTCGTTGTACCAGAGCCCAAGCTACCGTAGCAGCCTGCTTCAGCAGAGTTGCAATCATTGAAATTTGTAGATCAGCAAATTTACCACATTTACCAACCATTACTCTCAAGTATCAGCATCCAGAGGAGATGCTCAACCATTTTATATGAAAGTCGGTTCCCTTTATAAATGAATTAAATGTTTTTGATATTTCCAGCATACTAGCAATTGTAAAATCAGTAGCCCTACAGTGTAAACTAGAAGAATCAATTTGCTGAAAAAGACTGATAATGTCTTTTTGCAAGGTCATCATGCAAAACCTCATGCTTGACAGTGAAAGTTGACACATTTGCTGCAGTATAAAACTGCCATTTAAACAAATATTGAAATAAATGGCCATACCATTTTGTCAATAATAATATCTTAGTAGCAGAAGCAAACCTTTCCACCCCAAGGAAATGTTAAATACACAGCAGATGATGTGCATATATGTAATGGGAAGCTTTGAATTCCATCCCACAGCTTTTTATATTCTGTGCAACTCATCTATCCATCTCTAGCTGTTAAATTATATCTGTTCATTCATTTTGGAAAACAACCCATTTTATGGCTATTTTTTAATAGAAATATTCTGTACCAGTATAATATTCACATATTACAGAATGCTCACTGAGTGGAGCATCTAGCAGGGAGCACATGGCACTGAGATTTGCACTGTTTACCTGTGGGCCTCTGTGTAGCATTTAAGATGTTTGTCATGACCTATAATGCTGAGAAGGGCCTGGGACCTGTCTAACTGAGGACTGCCTCTCCCTCCATGACATACCGCCACAGCTGTAGTCAGTGGAGACCCTCAAGCCGGATCACCCTTTTTATAAAAGAGAGAGCACTGATGACAGGATATTCTTGGTTAAGGCTCTGTGAGTTCCTCCTGCCTGGGTCTGAAATAGCCTGAATATGATGACTTTCAGAATAGGCTGAAAAAAAAACATTTGTTTGCCCGGGTTTTGGGGGCTGTATGAGGGTATGTTATGGGCTATAATTTGGGGATGAAAGGCTTTTCTGTATTTAGTTATTGTCTGCTGGCTCTGATAAATTGTTACCTCCATTTGATTATTTCTGTCAGAGTTAATTTATTTTTATATTAGTATTAATATTGATATGTGGTTATTGTATGTTTAATTATTGTTAGGGTGCAGAGGTGATCTTTATTTTGAGGTTGTGCAGCATATTCACCTCCTAAAGTGATTTCAGCACTTATTAGTATTATGCCTGTGAATCAATAAAAACAGGAGTACTCGTGGCACCTTAAAGACTAACAAATTTATTTAAGCATGAGCTTTCGTGAGCTACAGCTCACTTCTTCACGAAAGCTCATGCTTAAATAAATTTGTTAGTCTTTAAGGTGCCACAAGTACTCCTGGTTTTTTTGCGGATACAGACTAACATGGCTGCTACTCTGAAACCTGTGAATCAATGTAATAACACAATCATGTTGGCCTATGCGGCCAATATCCACAACTGAATTATCTCCCAATCAGCACTGCCACTTAAGAGCATAAGTGACAGCAGTAGGCCCTTTGCCTGATTTTAATCACACCTTTTAGCTTTTTCACTATACCCCATCTGCCTGAACTGATGTCTTTTGGATCAGATGTAGCATCACACCAGTGAGAAAACACTGCTTTTACTATACTAGTTGTATTTTAAAATCCTTAAGAATTTATCATGAAATTATATGTACACGTAAGAGAACAGAAAATACCACAATAACTATTGTATTATTCATATTCTCACTGGACTGAACTGCTTCATAAAGCTACTCAAGAAAACAAGCCTATAGCATGTAATTATTTGCACAAAAAATCTGAGTGGATTACAATGGATACTGTAAATTTACTGTACTGCTTCTGGTCTCATGGAAATGTAATTGACCCTGAAGAGGAATTACATTTCTTCCTTTCCCCTCCTCTGAATCCTATAAAGTAATCAACTGAGGCCAAAGGCTGAGGTGTTTAAACCTCTCAATATCAGTGCACTGAAGTGCAGAAAAGGATATATTTGGGTTATATACTGACTGTATGCAAAATAATAGAGTATTATACAAGCCTAATTACCTTCTGCTTCTTTTAAATGCCCTGACTAAGCCAAGTACATTAAACAACTACAATGGCTGACTTCAGCGTAGAAGGTGTAATCAACCAGTGCTAACAAATAGTTCAATATGCAGATAATATTATACAGAATCTTGTAATTCTTTTATGAAATTTTCACTACAAAACATGGAGAACCTGGTACTGTAGATGCACTAGCTAGCATTAAGTAACAAAAACAACTCAGACTTTTAAAATAATTGACTGATGAAATGTATATTTAGATGTTACATTGCAGTTTACCTGTGAGGAAAACGTACAGACCAGGAAGTCTGCCTGAGACAGAAAGTGGATATCCAGAATAACACCCCGCAGTGAGTTTTCCGTGTATCGATTATGTAGTCCAGCTGACCAAGATATGGAGTTATCACTGATAAATTCATAATTTGGATATCTGGAAAAAATATAATCTACAATTAATAACAAAGCCTTAAAATTAAAATTTTACAAACCAGAAGCACCAACCTAATCGTAAGAGCAAGTAGTTTTAAGTCACAATTCTCATTTACAGGGAATTTACCATTGCCTTTTTGACCATCTAGGATTTTAGCCCTCTGGCCTCCCCTTTGCCACCTCACAAGGCCACCTTCTCCCCCCTCACCCCCACCCACCACCACCAAAAAAGCCCTTCACCAAGCAAAGTTTTGACCCTGTAAAGGGAGAAGTGCCAGAGACTCCATGTGGTCGACTAGGGACTTTGTTATGTCTATTGATTGTATGTGTTAAGGCACTCAGATACTACACTAATGGGCATCAGGATGAAACCCTAAGATAGATACATAGATAGATAGATAGTATGGCACTGTGTCTTGATTTTAGTATACTTTTACCCATATTTACTACCATACTTTCTTGGAGGCTTTTAATTAGAGCATTCCATATGGAAATCAATTACTGGTGATAGTGTCTATCAAATAAACAAATGAGTAGAAACTGAAAAAAATCAGTTGCACTTTATAACAAAGTGATTTAAATTACAGCACTGTTCAACCACAGTTACAGTGTAATTATGAAGCATACCCCATATAGTTAAAAAAAATCCAATAATTGGCAGGTTAACTAAGTGCATTTATCAAAATGTATAACTTTATAGTAATTACAGGGTAACGTATTAAGTATGATACTAATAGAATAAATAATGAGTAATTCAGTCATATAGTTAACAGTCTAGTTATATGAATTAATGGTACCTGCAGTATCAAGAGTTCATAATTTAGAGCAGCCCCTAACACTGGGGCCAGAGCAGCTACTGGTCCAGAATCAAGGTGCTATAACTGGCTCTCTCAGTACCTTCCCTTCTCCTGTGCTGAGCACAGCTCAGAGTAAGAGAGATTAGGTCCAAGTGCTTGGACAATGACTGAAGTTAGAATCTTCAAACACACTTTGTTTTATACATCAGAGGACACTTAAATATCAAGCCCTATTTGGTGGGAATATGCCTAATTTAAACCCTCACAACACAAGAACTTCTGGAGTAATTTTCTTCAAAGGTGAAACAGGTCATACACAAGTAGGCTTTTCTTTCTGAAATTAATTAGCTGTGGCCATTGAGACAGGGAAAACCCTTTGTCTAACGACAACAGCTGGGATTGCACAAAACAAGAGAGAGTTTTATCTGCTCTTAAATACTTTGTTTGAAGCATCTGGCTTTGGGGGAGATTTAATTAGAATTTTGTGGCTTGAAGGAAACATTTGTTTCAACATAAAAATGAATACATTAATGGAAAACACTCCAGAGTTAATGACTCAGTTTTAAAGTAGACTTGGTTATACATAGAACATGGAAGCAGAGGTTAGATGAGAAAAGGAAGAAACTCTCAATTTTGAGAAGATGCTGCTGCTGTTACTGAAGAGAAATAGACAGGGCCATGGTGACAGGATACAGGGGTCATATATATGTCAGAGAGAGAGGAGCTGTAACTAGCAATATTTTTCTTCTCGTCTTCCCCATTGTGGCCAATAGCTTCTGCCAATGTTGCATTACTGCTCAAAATAAAGTAGATGATAATACTAGGGCTGTTGATAAATTGCAATTAACTCACGTGATTAACTAAAAAAATCAATCATGATTAAAAAAATTAAATTGTGATTAATCACACTGTTAAAAGACTGCCAATTGAAATTTAGAAAAACATCCAAAATATTTAATACATTTTCATATATATTTTATTCTGTGTTGTAATTGAAATCAAAGTGTATACTATTTTTAATTATAAATATTTGCTGAGTAAAAATGATAAACAAAAAAAATAGTATTTTTCAATTCACCTCATACAAGTACTGTAGTGCAACCTCTTTACTGTGAAACTGCAACTTACAAATATAGATTTGTTTTTAGAGCAATTATATAGCAAAAAAAAAAAAAGGTAAAACTTCAGAGCCTACAAGTCAACTTAGTCCTACTTCTTGTTCAGCCAATCGCTAAGACAAACAAGTTTGTTTGCATTTATAGGAGATAACGCTGCCCTCTTCTTATTTACAATGTCACCAGAAAGTGAAAACAGGCATTTGCATGGCACTTTTGTAACCGGCATTGCAAGGTATTTATGTGCCATATATGCTAAACATTCGTATGCCCCTTCATGCTTCGGCCACTATTGCAGAGGACATACTTCCCTGCTGATGACGCTCGTTAAAAAAAGAATACGTTAATTAAATTTGTGACTGAACTCCTTGGGGGAGAATTGTATGTCCCCTGCTCTGTTTTACCCAGATTCTGCCATACATTTCATGTTATAGCAGTTTTAGATGATGACCCAGCATGTTGTTAGTTTTAAGAACACTTTCACTACAGATTTGACAAAACGCAAAGAAGGTACCAATGTGAGATTTCTAAAGATAGCTACAGCACTCGACCCAAGGCTTAAGAATCTGAAGTGCCGTCCAAAATCTGAGAGGGACGAGGTGTGAAGAAGTCATGCTTTCAGAAGTCTTAAAAGAGCAACACTCCAATGTGGAAACTACAGGACCCGAAGCACCAAAAAAGAAAATCAACTTTCTGCTGGTGGCAGCTGACTCAGATAATGAAAATGACCATGCATCGGTCTGCACTGCTTTGGATAGTTATTGAGCAGAACCTGTCATCAGCATGGATGCATGTCCCCTGGAATGGTGGTTGAAGCATGAAGGGACATATGAATCTTTAGTGCATCTGGCTGGTAAATATCTTACAACGCCAGCTACACCAGTGCCATGCGAACACCTGTTCTCACTTTAAGGTGACATTGTACACAAGAAGTGGGAAGCACTAGCTCCTGCAAATGTAAACAAACTTGTTTGTCTGAGCAATAGGCTGAACAAGAAGTAGGACTGAGTGGACTTGCAGGCTCTAAAATTGTATATTGTTTTATTTTTGAATGCAAGTTTTTTTATACATAATTCTACATTTGTAAGTTAACTTCCATGATAAAAAGATTGCACTAAAGTACTTTTAATAGGTGAATTGAAAAATACTATTTCTTTTGTTTTTTACAGTGCAAATACTTGTAATAAAAAATAAATATAAAGTGAGTACTGTACACTTTGTATTCTGTGTTGTAATTGAAATCAATATATTTGAAAATGTAGAAAACATCCAAAAATATGTAAATAAATGGCATTCTATTATTAACAGTGTGATTAATTGCAATTAATTTTTTTAATCACTTGACAACCCTAGATAATACTATTATTGTTTAAAATATATTTTATTTGTTTTCCTAATGCAAGTTTAGCTTGCCAGCATGCTTTTATACAGAAAAATAGCAAGAGCAATAATTTTTAATTTTATTTGTCAGGAAAAAAAAGAATACAATTTATCTGTAATCTGAACTTTTTTGATATATATAGTACATCATCACACTTTTGTGGAACTTATAAAAAGCCAAATCTCACAAAATCACTTTTGAGAATCCAGATAACTGTAATGATCAATCCCTTCTTATACAGCATAACAAGGGCATCTTGAAAAAAGACTGTGGAAAGTTGAATATCCTGTAGTTGAACATACATTCTGTGTGATATGTTACTATGATATTATGGCGATAACATGATGATATTGACACATCCAATTGCAACTTCTTGTCACCATGAGCACTAAGAACAGGTGACTTTCCTCAACCTATTCTAGAACTAAGTCCACATACCATGTAAAGTCAAAACCTCACCTCATTTCCTGGGAATTGACTTTAGTTACAAACAAAAGTAACAATAACTTAAAAATTCAGCTCAAGCCTTCTCCCCAAGGTTCTTACTTTAGTACTACTTAGGCCATATCCTAGATCAGTGGTTCTCAAAGCCTTTCTGACGCTTGTTCAGGGAAAGTCCCCAGCAGGCTGGGCCGGTTTGTTTACCTGCCGTGTCCACAGGTTCGGCCGATCACAGCTTCCATGGCCACGGTGCGCCACTCCAGGCCAATGGGGGCTGCAGGAAGGGCGGCCAGCACATCCCTCGGCCCGTGCCGCTTTCTGCAACCCCCATTGGCGAACTGTGGCCAGTGAGAGCTGCGATCAGCCGAACTTGCGGATGGGGAAGGTAAACAAACCGGCCCAGCCTGCTGGGGGCTTTTCCTGAACAAGCGGCAGCCTGGCTTTGAGAATCACTGTTCTAGATCCTCTCTTTCTACAGAGCCAGCTCACTTTTGTCAGCATAGGGTAACCTGCCACCTATTTCAGAGATTTAGAACCCATTTACTCTTTCACAGCAGGATCGACACTTTTTAAGAAGGTGAGTTCAAGTGGAAGAGATTCCAAATAACTTGTTGATTTTCAAAGGAACACTAGAGAATTTCTGTAAATGTTCCCAGAAATCCTACCGTGTTCAACCCCACCACTGTAAGCTCTATATACCACAGAGAATTGTGACTTAAAACAGAAAAACGGCATTTCATACTTTAAATCTATTTAAATTTCTTGTTAACTTGAGCTTCACTGCACACAGTGGAATCTTCTAGCCCCTTGTATTTACATAAGTTTATTCAGAAGAGAACTTCTCATTTTTTTCTGTCTCCATCTGTTCAGGAACCCCAGGCTTCTAGATGTTTCTGAATCTGGTCAACCTCCATTTCATGAATTTGATTTTGAATCACCTTATAGTATTTTGTCAGCTCTTCAATTCAATCTAGGTCATATTCTGGCTAGTTAAACACATCAGAATATAATACAGGATTCCTTAGGTCTCTATCTCTCTGCAGAAATTATCAACCACTTCTCTTCACTGTAATACCAACGAACCAGATTGTGAAAATCAAGCAAAATAATTAAAACTGGCATCTCAAAGCTTTCTTCATATTGAATTATCTGTAAGCATTATTTCTTCCCCGCTCATAGTTATCAGTTTCTGGTAGTTCATTTAAACTTCATTATACATCTCCTCGCACTGCATTCAGAAACAGAGGGTTTTATTGATTTTGGGGGGAGGGGATACTTTTTAAAATATTTTCTTCCTTCAGAGACCATTTATCTTGGATGTGACAAACTACAGCACAGTTGAGGGACTAATTCAAGCTTCAGTGTGTTGGAATAGAGTGGTTTAATTGATTTAGAAGTTACTAATGCTGATGTTTCTGCAAGACAAACTACGGCCATTACATAGCAAAAAAAAAAGTTTTAAGTTTATGTAGCAGGAGTAAGGAAGCAACAGTGAAGTGCTGTGGAAATTCTCCAGATGTGCTGGGGAAATTAAAATTAAAGAAGAGAAACAGTTTGTGTAATGCAACAGAAGTTGAAAATTAAAAAAAAAAAGCATAAAGTGCTCAAAATTGTATTCATTTTTAAATATTTTCACCCTCTTTTTCTGCTTTACAATACTAAAAATATAAATTATATTGGCCGAAGAGATTATACTCAATTTACAAAGTCTTACTGATGAGCTGAGGCCAAACATGGAAAGATTCAGCCCCAACTAAAGAATTTCTGAGAAAATGATCAACAAATTACAAGAAGGGCAATAGTGAAAACTGAACTGTAATCTCAACTATAAATTAAACCACAGATACTAAGTTGAAATACCTACATTAAGAATTCTACCCACAAAGGGTCAGGAATTGTAGGACTCTTCCTAACTGACATGAACACTTCCATTGCACATCTATGTACTGCAAATGTAATTCATCTTACTTTGATTTTGCCTCTTGTAGTAGCGAAGGGTCATCCGTAGCCAAATAAACTCGTTTTTTGTCTATATGCATTCTGCGGGCAAGAAGCTGGAAACGTTCTTCAACATGTACCATGTACTCTTCAATGGGATGAAATGCTGCCTCTGTTCCCACTTTGTCTGTCCTTCGGACATGAACACTGAAAAGAAAGGCAGACACTTGGGATTCAACTTGTAAATGTTTTATATTTTTTATAATAGTTTGGCAATTGAAATTTAGATTTTATCTTAGAATAAACATTTTTGCCCCATTATGATGTTCAGATGAGCCTTAAAATGAAGCAATAAATAAAATGAAAAAGGATTAAATATCAATAGTGTCTACAGACAAATATTCTCCAAATGTGAAATTACTAATTGCAAAGTCTGAAATATGCCAGGAACCACAGGACATACTAGATTCGTTATGTAGCACCATGGGAGGTAACTTCCATCCTGCCCTTGAAAATAGAATACAATTATTATTTTTGGAGGCGAAATGCTAATATGCTCCACGTCTGTCAGAGAGGAATCTTAGAGATATCGTTCTGTAAAGTCTCTGCTACTGAGTAGGCTGAGGCTGACCTTCCTTTGTTCTTTTCTACATACACCTAGCAGGTTTTATTTAGTTGCCACAGTGTAAAATTTAAATTTCTTCAGGAAAACTATGTATGAGCTGTCAGGACTAACAGTATTACATTTTCTCTGGTCTGCAAAGGAAGTGTATTTTTCAGATATGCTTGTCTCCTCCTACCTTTTACTAAGTCAAAACACTGCCAAGTAATTCCAATTTTCTGTATAGTGCTCCAAGCATTTCTCTTTTGGGTTTTAAATAGAACCTTATTTGTCCTCATCAGAACTGCATCAATTGTAACACCTTTTAGGATTTGTCAGACAGAAAGTGGGTTCACATACAACACTCTGACAAGCTGCTCTGAGCAGCGTGTTAAAGATGTCGGGCCAGGCCGGGGCTGAGAGGTTTGATAAGGGGCAGACAGCCTCGGGGGTGGTCAGGGGCTCCCCCCACCAGGATCTGGGGGGCAGGAGCTGTGGGAGGGCACTTTTGGGGGCCCCGCAGTCCCAGAGTGGCCGGTGGGATTAGCAGGGGGCCGAGAGCAGCCCACTCTGCTTCCCTTGCCCCGGTCCCAGCCATATCGCTCGGAGGAGAGGGCTTGGGGGAAGGGATCCCCCCTGCACTCACCAGCAGTGGCGGAAGCGGAGCAGCCTGGCCCCAGCCCGCTCCACTCCGCCAGCTCCCAGCCGCAGCGCTCCACTTCCCGCTGCAGGTGAGTACGGGGGGAAATCCTTTCCCCAACCTTCCTGCACTCACCTGCGGTGGGAAGCGGAGCACCACGGCTAGGAGGTGGCAGAGTGGAGTGGGCTGGGGCCGCGTTGCTCCGCTTCCCGCTGCCAGTGAGTGCGGAGGGCGTCCTTTCCCCAACCTCCCCGCACTCACCGGCGGCGGGAAGCGGAGCAGCCCAGACCCAGCCAGCTCCACTCTGCCAGCTCCCAGCCGTGGTGCTCCACTTCCCGCCGCAGGTGAGTGCAGGACCTTTCCCCAGCCACCCCCCAAGCGACACGGCTGGGGCCAGGGCAAGGAAAGCGGAGCAGGCTGGGGCTGCGTCGCTCCGCTTCCCGCCACGGGTGAGTGCAGGGGGGCATCCTTTCCCCAACCTCTCCGCACTCACTGACAGCGGGAAGCAGAGCACTGTGGCTGGGAGCTGGCAGGGTGGAGCAGACTGGGGCCAGGCTGCTCCGCTTCCACCGCTGCTGGTGAGTGCCCGTCAGGGGGCGGGGAGGGGTAGATAGGGGTCGGAGCAGTCAGGGGACGGGGGGTTCGGTAAGGGGTGGGGTCCTAGGGGTGATTAGGGATGGGGATCTCTGGAGGGGGCGGTCAGGGAACAAGGAATGGGGGGGGAGTGCAAGTTTGATATAACGCAATTTCACCTATAACACGGTGAGTTTTTTGTCTACTGAGGACCACGTTATATCAGGGTAAAGATGTACTTCCATTAAAAATCTATGGACATTATATTCCAAACAAGTGAGCTATATCATGACAAACAAATGGCTTCAGATACTGTTCAGGAATTCAAGGAGATTAAAACCAACAGGTGTGGCATGAAAAGGTACATTCACTGCCCTCATATGGACTGTTAGTTTACTCCACAACAGACAATATTTCTTTTCTTGCTCAATATTTTAAAAAAGATCATGTATTTACAGATTTCCTGGAAGCTGGCTATATAGTCTGCACATCAAGTCTGATGGGAAAATCTAGAGGGAGCAATGCACAGGCAAGGAGAAATTTCAGCTATTAGCATAGGTGTAACAGAACATGCTTGTCCTTTAGGGTCAGGTGCATCCTAGCACACCTGCTACAGGGCCATAACCCTTTGAGAGCAGATGTTCTGGTACTTCTAGTCTCCAGGAAGTCTGCTGAAACCAAAGCCTCCTCGGAGATGAAGCAGGTTATAAAAGTCAAGCTATGGTATCAGTGGGAGAAAGACATGGAGTCTCTCTCCTGGAATACCTGAAGGAAAACAGGTGTGTTTTTTAGGTCTCTCTTGGCAAGGGCCTGGGGAAGGAGCTTGAGTGACCTAGGGTCAGAAGCCAATGAGCAGGCCAGGGTTTTCCTTCAACTGGTGAGGACCCCTAGAGCCAAGAGGAGCAAAGAAGACTATTCAGACCCTAGTGAGAAGGCTGTAAAGGACATCTGTAGTCAAGGGGTAAAAGAAATGTTGTGAACCCTGATAAAAATGGAGGGGGAAAGTATTTGCAGGCCCTAGCAGAAGGGCTGTGGACACCTAAGTAGAAGACATAGATAGGAAGATTATAGGAATATAGATTGGATTGTAAATTATTGGCATATAATTTGTATATTAATAAACCAGACCAGAGAATTGGAGATATTATCTTTAAATTCTATTTGTATGAGATGTGATCACCAGAGGCACTGAAGAAGGTAGGAGAGAACTGATGCTCAGCTGTGCACCTAACATCATAGAAGTAAGCAACTGTAATACAGTGTAAAATGATTGATGTGAGATTTCTAAATATATGGAATCTGGTTTTGTATCTATCATATTTTGGAAATTTATTTATAGTTAACATTTACGATGTGCAATAACACATGTACAATTTCTAGGCTAACACCAAAATAAATTTCCTACCCAATAACTGGATGTTTGAAACCAAGTTTCCTTGTTGCTTCTTCGATTTCCTTTTCTAGCCATGGTTGTGGGCGAATCAAATATTTGACAAACTGCGAGACCCACCACACCGCAGGATCCCCATGGACACGAATTAGTCTATCAGCCAAGTCTTCTGGGACAGCCAATGGCAAATAAGGTGGTCGTGGGTGTAGACTGTCAACGATGGGAAGTTCCACCACCTGAACATTCTTATCATTTGCCTCACCTGTACCAGAATACAAATAGGATGAACCAAGTGTTTCAGTTCAATAACAATCTAAATATGAGCTATACGCAGGGCTGGCTCCAGGGTTTTTGCCGCCCCAAGCAGCAAAAAGAAAAAAAAAAAAAAAGCAGCCGCGATCACGATCTGCACGTCAAATGGCTTCAGATACTGTTCAGGAATTCAGTCCGAGAGGGACCGAGGGACCCGCTGCCGAATTGCCACCGAAGAGCCGGATGTGCCGCCCCTCTCCCTGGGCCACCCCAAGGACCCGCTTGCTGGGCTGGTGCCTGGAGCCAGCCCTGGATATACGAGAATATATAACATTCCAGATGGATCACCAGAACGGCATTTTCAACTTGTTAACAATGAGGTTTTTGTTGAAACTTTATTTATAGTAATGGATTAATATTATGCCATTTTTGTGCTTCTAACAACCTATGCCACCACAATGCCTCTTCATTGTTATTAGGTGGATTATATATACAATAGACCAGAGGTTCTCTAACTGTGGTGGTCTGCGAGCTCCATTAAGGTGGTCCACGGATAGTTCCCTCTAAGGTGTGTGCCTGGGTGGCCACACACAAGAGAACAAAGGGCCACCCACCTACTTAGTGGAGCCGTGCAGGCGCGGCTCCATTAATTAGGTGCCTGGACCCTGGAGAGGACGCACCTGTAAGGTGAGGTGGTGGCCTTGGGGGAATATGGTGTAAGTGGGAGGGGGCAGTGGGGTGAGAAAAGGGGATGGGGGGAATTTGGGATATGCAGGGCTGTGGCAGCCAGAGAAAAAGCCAACTTTCCCCAGCTCCAGGGCTGTGGATGCCAGGGAGAGATGACTCTCCTTCCCAGCCTTTGTGGCTGCTGTGGCGGGGGAGAGAGGGAGAGACCCCCCCTCCTTCCCAGCCCCAGCTTGGGAGCTGCTGCGGTGGGGAAGAGAGGGCATATCCATCGCATTAGAATGGTAAGACTACTGATATTAAAATAAGTTGTGTGCTTTTATTTGTAGAACAAAAAACGTTAATATTATTAAGCTATTTTTATATAGTGCTTTTATCCAAAGTGCTTTACAATAGTTAGCAAACGGTACAAACAACATTTGGAAAGATCATTAAGTGGTCTGCCAAGACCATCAGCAATTTTCAAGTGGTCCATGAAAAAAAAAATTGAGAACCACTGCAATAGACCAACAAACCCTCTTAAAATATCACTACTGTGCATCTAGGTCTACTTGGACATTCCTTACAATTCGGAATGCTCAGAATGAAGTTGAGTGTTTAAAAATAAATCAAAAACATTATTTCACACAGCAAGAACTGGATGACAGAAAAATGCAACCACTTGCATGAGGTGTTTCAATATGGGGACAGCTCTCAATGAAGGTCACTTATCAAACTTTTCCATATACTATTATTTAACGTTTATATTACAGTTGAACCCAAAAGCACCAGTCATGATTGTGGCTCTGTTGAGCTAGTTGCTGTACAGAGGTAGGAGAGAGGGAGACAATCAAATTCACATTGTATATACATGCATGAATTTGCCTTTTAAATATTAATTATAACAGAATTGGTTTGTACACACATTGGCTTGCACCACTGACAACTAAATGCCAGGGCAAAATCAGAGATATTTTAGATCTCAGGCACTACTATTAGGACAAAACTAATTCCATTAAATATTCTCTTAGACTAAATTTTCAAAAAAGAATAAAAATATCCATATTTCTGGTGCTCCCAGAGCTCATCTCACATGCTGAACATAAGCAATGATGATAAGAACCTAAGAAAGGCCGTACCGGGTCAGACCAAAGGTCCATCTAGCCCAGTATCTGTCTATCGACAGTGGCTAATGCCAGGTGCCCCAGAGGGAGTGAATCTAACAGGCAATGATCAAGTGATCTCTCTCCTGCCATCCATCTCCATCCTCTGACGAACAGAGGCTAGGGACACCATTCTTACCCATTCTGGCTAATAGCCATTTGTGGACTTAGCCACCATGAATTTATCCAGTCCCCTTTTAAACATTGTTATAGTCCTAGCCTTCACAACCTCCTCAGGTAAGGAGTTCCACAAGTTGACTGTGCGCTGCGTGAAGAAGAACTTCCTTTTATTTGTTTTAAACCTGCTGCCTATTAATTTCATTTGGTGACCCCTAGTTCTTGTATTATGGGAATAAGTAAATAACTTTTCCTTATCCACTTTCTCAACATCACTCATGATTTTATATACCTCTATCATGTCCCCCCTTAGTCTTCTCTTTTCCAAGCTGAAGAGTCCTAGCCTCTTTAATCTTTCCTCGTATGGGACCCTCTCTAAACCCCTAATCATTTTAGTTGCCCTTTTCTGAACACAGTATTCAAGATGTGGGCGTACCATGGATTTATATAAGGGCAATAATATATTCTCAGTCTTATTCTCTATCCCCTTTTTAATGATTCCTAACATCCTGTTTGCTTTTTTGACCGCCTCTGCACACTGCGTGGACATCTTCAGAGAACTATCCACGATGACGCCAAGATCTTTTTCCTGACTCATTGTAGCTAAATTAGCCCCCATCATGTTGTATGTATAGTTGGGGTTATTTTTTCCAATGTGCATTACTTTACATTTATCCACATTAAATTTCATTTGCCATTTTGTTGCCCAATCACTTAGTTTTGTGAGATCTTTTTGAAGTTCTTCACAATCTGCTTTGGTCTTAACTATCTTGAGAAGTTTAGTATCATCTGCAAACTTAGCCACCTCACTGTTTACCCCTTTCTCCAGATCATTTATGAATAAATTGAATAGGATTGGTCCAAGGACTGACCCTTGGGGAACACCACTAGTTACCCCTCTCCATTCTGAGAATTTACCATTAATTCCTACCCTTTGTTCCCTGTCCTTTAACCAGTTCTCAATCCATGAAAGGACCTTCCCTTTTATCCCCTGACAGCTTAATTCATGTAAGAGCCTTTGGTGAGGGACCTTGTCAAAGGCTTTCTGGAAATCCAAGTACACTATGTCCACCGGATCCCCCTTGTCCACATGTTTGTTGACCCCTTCAAAGAATTCTAATAGATTAGTAAGACACGATTTCCCTTTACAGAAACCATGTTGACTATTGCTCAAGAGTTTATGTTTTTCTATGTGTCTGACAATTTTATTCTTTACTATTGTTTCAACTAATTTGCCCGGTACCGATGTTAGACTTACCGGTCTGTAATTGCTGGGATCACCCCTAGAGCCCTTTTTAAATATTGGCGTTACATTAGCTAACTTCCAGTCATTGGGTACTGAAGCCGATTTAAAGGACAGGTTACAAACCTTAGTTAATAGTTCCGCAACTTCACATTTGAGTTCTTTCAGAACTCTTGGGTGAATGCCATCTGGTCCCGGTGACTTGTTAATGTTGAGTTTATCAATTAATTCCAAAACCTCCTCTAGTGACACTTCAATCTGTGACAGTTCCTCAGATTTGTCTCCTACAAAAGCGAGCTCAGGTTTGGGAATCTCCCTAACATCCTCAGCCGTGAAGACTGAAGCAAAGAATCAATTTAGTTTCTCCGCAATGACTTTATTGTCTTTAAGCGCTCCTTTTGTATTTTGATCATCAATTAGAAGCATCAGAATACAGTACTATACATTTTCATTTTTAAACATGCATTTCTAGTGGGTTGAACAACTCACAAAAGATGTTGTCATTGTCTGCAATGGATGCCAGTGCAGCACAGTGACAGCTGACCACTGGACCACTAAAGAAAGAATGCATTATGAGTGGCTCAGTGGATAAGTATATTTTCAATTTAAACCATCAGAAACAAACATGGTAAAATATTTTTCTGTACCAAGAATAAAGTATTCTACGGAGGTTTGAAGTTAAAATGATCAGAGAATAGTTGTCAACTATCAAGAAGGCTAATTGGCTGACAAAATCTATTTGGTGTAAGTAAGCATAATGAATCTGTGTCTTATTCAGTAAAAGGGGTAATTAGAAAATTCCCGTGGTTGCAACTGTTCTGTGTGTATGTAAAATTCATTTCAGTACACTTGTAAAACAAAGCCCATGAAACATGACATTTATTTTATGATTAAAAGCAAGCTGCAAGAATTTTTTCACTGGTACTGTACAGTACATCAAAGCTGGCAGTCAAGGTTCAGAAATAATAGCAATAACCTCTATGAGATATAGAACTTTAATTAGGAGCTGGTTGGTTAAGGTGAGGTTATTTTAAATTAATGTTTTCTGGAAAGAAGCCTACAAGTTATGTAGCTGCAAATTATTACTCTTGACTTTTAGAGATGAACCTGTATCTTCTTAGGATACGAGTCTCATACTATATAGAATACATTTAACTTGTATCTGATAAAGTTATTGAACCGATAACTGAAAATAGAATGATAACTTATGGCTTGCTACCGTAGGAGGGTTTTGCCAGTACAGTTATACTGGTTTAGCTAAACTAGCAAATTGTCCCAGTGTAGATGCAGTTATATCACTATAACTGGGCTTATACTCATATACCTTATGCCAGTTTGATGCTATTATAAATCAGTGTTTCACCCTCACCTGGAACACTGTGTTCAGTACTGGTCACCCCACCTTTAAAAGGATTTTGCAGAAGTAAATGGGGTTCAAAAACGAGCTCTTATATGAAGAGAGACTGAAAAGACTGATATGTTTACTTTAGAGAAAAGATCAATAACCGTTCACTATTATAAAATATACAAAATATTGAATTTTGAATGATATTGAGCAGGTGGATCTCAAAATACAAGAACAAGGGGACATTAAATAAGATTGAAAGGTGGCAAATGGAAAACTTATAGAAGGAAATACTTTTTCTCATAACACAAAATTAGACCACGAAACTCACTGTCATTATAATAGTAAATTTTTTTTAAAGTTTTTAAAAGGCTATGAAACCTCATGCTTCAATCTCTATTGAGGTTAGGAGACTAACAAAAGAGTGATGTCCTCAAAACAGTGCTGAAGTGCATTTTAAAAATAGTGCAGCCTTATACAGGCACTCTGCAGAGCAGTGAATTGCACCTGGAAACACACTATAGTTTTCAGACTATGGCTTTCTGGTGTACCGGCAGTTGAGTACAATACCCCTCACACATTCCATCACCACTGCCACTGAGCTCTCTCTATAACATTTCCTATCAGTCTTCTCTGAGAGGTCAGAAATGACTCTTCAGACAAAGATGCCATCAGAGAACCCATTCTGGTGGTAGTGCAGAAGCAGCACGTCAGAGATAAGATCGGAAGAAGGGCTAAAAGATGTGTCCACAATCATTAACATCTACTCACTTCCCAGGGAATTTGACCTCTCCCCTCCCCATCTTTCTGTTCAATGTATATATTGTGGCTAGGCATCTCCCTCGCCTCAGGGGGCTCAGTGTTTCCCTTTCTGGCAGTGTGGGCTGGAGTAAATCAGTCCCACTCCAGAGTTTTTAATTTCTCATTCGGGTTTTATTTTTCAATATTTACAAAGTGGGCTTCTGGGTAGGCCCAAGGAGTACTCTTTCAGCCAAACAAAAAAAACCAAATTCATAACACGCATCTGGATTTCTGAAATGGGAGTGGTCTGGTGCTGGAGGGTTGGTGCAAGCTCCTCACACATCTTGATGAAGGCCTGCTTCCTCACGCTGAAGTTCTGTACCCACCAGTCATCATCCCAAGTTTCCAAGTTTATGTGGTCCCACCACACCATAGTGGTTCTCTGGGACCAGAAACGGTGGTCAACCCATGGGCATACCATTGTAATCTCAGCACTTGACTCATCTGTTCCTTGGGACCATAGTGGATTTTCATTCCATCTCTGGATCAGCCAGCTTCATCATCTCAAAGTTTTCTGGACCAATTCTATCCTGTATCCAGTAATGTACTGCATGAACATTTGTTCAGCAAGCAGTAGCAGACCCACATCATCATATATTTGCTGTGTCTCTCCAGTGTTGTTTGGCAGAATGGAGAGATGAGTGGGAGCTGCAGTTGCCAAATGCATGAAGGTGGTGTATAGTACCAGCAACATGCAGCAAGGTGGTTGCCAGAGCATCTCCTATGACACACAGGACTCTGTGATACCACCCCTGAAATGGTAGTGCTAAATGTCACATACTGAAAAAGGGATGTGTGGACAACGGGTATGTGCCTGTGTACAACCTATACTGATGCCCAGCTAAGCAATGTGGACAGAACTGCCACCTGCTCCAGTGTCTATCTGTTCCTCACACAGAGGAGTATCTTCTCCCTCATTAAACCATTTTGTTTTTCTGAGTCTATCTGCCAAATGATTTTTTAAAAATTGAATGAAAACCAACAGCTAGTGTCTCTTTCATCGCCTACGATGATGGAAGAGAGAAATTTAAAGTAGAATGTTATCAACAGGATACCAGTACTGCACATTCCTCCATTTTATTTTTCTTCAAGTTGTTCTGATGATTTCATGGAGGAATGTTTCAGGTAAAGAGCTATGATTCTGAATTAACTGGCTTATGTATTTTGCCTAACCTTTGAAAAACCTAAAATGACATAACACATACGCCATTAATAAAAGACTGCATTTTGAAAACTGACTACTGAAATAATAATCATCTCATTTATTAAATTTTAGTTTTGCAGTTGGCTATGTGCATTGTCTCTTTCAAAAAAGCACTGCTCTATATCAGGAAAATAATTTATATTATGGTACGTTACATGTTAGACTGTAACACATGTGAAGTGATAATTGGATTTGTCCAATGTTCCATACAGCATTCTAAGTTTTAAAAAAATTATTAAAGGATGCCATTTGCACAGGATTCTCTATCTTGGAACTTGTGCTTCCAGGAACTAGGAATTCATGTGCATTCTAGCTTAACAAGAATGTGGAGGGAGCTGCAAGTATATCTGACATTCCTTGTGAAGGTCACCTTAACCAACCAGCTCCTAATTAAAGTTCTACATCTCATAGAGGTTATTGCTATTATTCCTGAACCTTGATCCCCCACCGAGCCTAACCCCCCCGCACCCAGACCCTCTCGCACCTAGTCCTCCCCTCCCCCAGAGCTTCCTGCAGCCAAGGGAAGTTTCTGGGGGTTGATCTGACCCAGCCCTGGCTGCTTTGTGCAGGGAAGGGAAGGGGAAGGGAGAGGGGGAGGGAGAACTCCATCTCCATCCTCCTCCCTTCCCCTAAGCTGTGACTAATGTCCTTGGGTGCCCCGGGGCATCCTCAGACCCACCTCCTGCAAGTGATTTCTCTCTCCCCTGGCTGCCTGAACAGAACATCTGAACTGCCAGGAGGGCTGAGTGAGTACCAGTGCAGCTTCTCTTTGCTTCCCCAGAAAAAACATTTTCTGCAAGGAAGCAAAGGGAATCTCCGGGGAGGGGACATTTTCTACTGCGTTGCAATGGCACAGATTTTCCCCAGGAGTGATAGTCAAAACTTCTGTATTTTTCCAAGGAGATCCTCAGTATCCAACTTGGAGTCCTAAAGATCCCTTCCACCCTGAAGAGATCATAACGCAACAAACCATCCTTCTGGCTGAGGACTGAGTATTGGAGCTGTCAGTATTAGTCAATCTTCCAAAGATGGCGCTATCAATCCCACCTCCTTTTGCCATTGAGAACAAGAGATTGGAAACTGGCTCTCCAGCACTAGTCAGGAGAAAACCAATAATGTGTGAAGTAATGTCCAATAGGCAATTTTTGTTACAAATCCAGAACAGACCTCTTGTTCATTTTCAACAGATAGAATTACATGAAAGTTATTGAAACCAAAGTAAAGTGTGATTTTATTTTAGTTGATTGAAGAAACAGGATTCATACATCATATCCTGAGTTTTCTCTCACTGACCCCACCAGCAATGACCACCTTCCCCAATGCAGGGATGCAGGATATATTAGAGAATAGGATTTTTATCCATTGCTTCTATTGGAGAAGCCAATTTCCAATGTAGACCCCAGCTGACTTTCTGTATACAGTACTTACACTATGCTGTGCTTAGAAACCATTAATAGGTTCTTCTTGTGCCATGTAGAGTTAAATCTGCTCAGAATGCCACTGGTCCTGAATTGTGTGGGGAGCAAGAGTCCCAAGATGGGTCCTACAGTAGAGAATTCACACCTCAGCCAAGCCAATGGGCAGCCAGAGTCTTTTGAAAAGATTGAGCCAAATTGTTTGCTGATATAAATTGGTGCAACTCCAACTGAAGTCAATGGAGTTGTACCAGTTTACACCAGCAGATATGATTAATGAATTATTTGTATTTGAAAGAAAATATAACTGACAAATTGCATTGTTAAAAATTACAGTATCACAATATGTTAAAGCAACCAAACTAATATTTAAAGAAGCTTGCAAATCAATGGGTTAGCATCTAAGGGGATCCAGCTAAAACCAGGAAATTATACAATTAATTCTGCACAAGCCTTGAAAGAAAATGCCACAGAGAAGAAATCTCTAAATAAAACTTTATTTGCAATCTGTAATGCCTTGTGAGAGCATGATTCTGACAGGTGTTTAGTATCTGAAACGGCCATTGGCATCAATAGAAGTAACAGTTGCTCAGCATCTCGCCGAAAAGACCCCCATTATATTAAAAAGAAATGTATGAAAAAAAATTGGATTTTTGAATCTGTGTGAGGAAAACCATGAAAAAAGATGAAACAATGATTTCCTGTCCTAATAGATGGCAACTATTGGGTAAAACTTAACAGATTGGCTAAATGACCATTTCAACAACAGTGTACTTTCATAAATATTTACTCAACACTGAATATATCACATCCTAATATGGAGGGGAATGCCTGTAATAGAAATCCTACATGTTCATTACTTTATTAGATTATTAGGGAAAGCAACATAACTCCACAGAGTAGGCACTAGAAATAACCTATGATGTTTTGATACTTTGGTTGCAATTTGGACATTAAAAAAAAGCACTGTCAATACGCTTGATTATATATAAAGAGTGAGATAGACTCCCTCTGCCCAGAGGAGTTTATAAACCAATTCAGAGATAGATGAAACAGTTCAGATTACAGCATAATACACCAGAAGGTAGTTCAGTGTCAAGTGGTGGGAATCTATTCTGAGAGATCAGCGTTGAAGGGATTTTGATAAGTGACTCTTGCACTCTAGCCAATAGTGTTGGCAAAAAATTCAGTGAAAAATATTGTATACTGTCCTAAAAGTTGGATAGCATATGCTCCATTATTCTTGATGAAGACAATGGGTGGCTTATCTATGACAAGCGAATCAGGCAGAAGTTGCCCGAAGATCCAGGAATGGAATATTTAAAAATGATATCACACAGGCCAACACTAATTCAGTAAGGTACTTAGCATATGCTTAACTTTAAGTGCATCAGTAGTCTCGCTGAACTCAGTTGGACTACTCAGGTGCTTCAAGTACATAGCTGGATCAGAGCCTAAATGGCTAAGTGGCTCTCCATTTCCACCCCATACAGTCTTTTCACAAAGAGCCATGAACTGAAACTTTTAACCCTAAACATGAATATAGTGCTCCGAGTATGAGGACATACTCCAAGTAGAGGGTCAAGAGAAAACATTATTTGGGTTCCACTGTTGGAACTATATGCACTGAGAGCAGATAGGAACAAGAATTGCCATAAAAAAAATCAGACCACATCAATTCCAGCTTCCTGTCTCTGATAGTGGCTATATACATAAGAAGTATATACTTACTTATTACTGGAGAAACACAAATTTGGCAATTATGGAATAATCTTCCAATTAGGAAGTTTATTTCTAACATCTTCAGTTGGAGTTTGACTTAGGCCTGGTCTACACTAGGAGGTTATGTCGAATTTAGCAGCGTTAAATCGAATTAACCCTGCACCCGTCCACACAACGAAGCTATTTAGTTCGACATACAGGTCTCTTTAGTTCGATTTCTGTACTCCTCCCCGACGAGGGGAGTAGCGCTAAATTCGACATGGCCATGTCGAATTAGGCTAGGTGTGGATGGAATTCGACGCTAATAGCTCCGGGAGCTATCCCACAGTGCACCACTCTGTTGACGCTCTGGACAGCAGTCCGAGCTCGGATGCTCTGACCAGCCACACAGGAAATGCCCCGGGAAAATTTGAATTCCTTTTCCTGTCTGGCCAGTTTGAATCTCATTTCCTGTTTGGACATCGTGGCGAGCTCAGCAGCACTGGCAGCGATGCAGATCTCTCCAGCAGAGGTGTCCATGCAATCTCAGAATAGAAAGAGGGCCCCAGCATGGACTGACCAGGAAGTCTTGGATTTGATCGCTGTGTGGGGCGATGAGTTCAGGCTTTCGAGCTGCGCCCAAAAACGGAATGCAAAGACCTACGAGAAGGTCTCCAAAGCCATGACAGACAGAGGATACAGCCGGGATACAACGCAGTGCCACGTGAAAATCAAGGACCTGAGACAAGGCTACCAAAAGATCAAAGCGGCAAATGGATGCTCCGGATCCCAACCCCAGACATGCCACTTCTATGAGGCACTGCATTTCATTCTAGGTGCGGCCGCCACCACTACCCCACCACTGACCGTGGACTCTGACGATGGGATAGTGTCGACGGCCGGTTCCTCGGAGATGTTCGCGGACGGGGAAGATGAGGAAGCAGATGAGGAGGACGAGGCAGTTGACAGCGCTTACAACGCTGATTTCCCCGACAGCCAGGATCTCTTCATCACCCTCACTGAGATCCCCTACCAACCCTCCCCAGCTGTTAACCCGGACCCTGAATCAGGGGAAGGATCAGTCGGTACATGCTTTAAAGATGTAAACATTTATTTTTAACAGAGCAGGAATATTAACTATGTGAAAAGAAGGTCAATATATATGGGGATAGAACAGAAATCCTCTTGGGAGATCTCCATGAAGCTCTCCTGGAGGTAATCGAAAAGCCTCCGCAGGAGGTTCCTGGGGAGAGCGGCCTTATTGGGTCCTCCGTGATAGGACACTTTTCCGCGCCAGGCTATCAGCAAGTACTCTGGGAGCATTGCCTCGACGAGCATGGTGGCATAGGCCCCTGGTTTGTGCTGGCTTTCATGCAGCACGCGGTCTCTATCTCTGTCAGTGATCCTCCTCAGGGTGATCTCGCTCAGGGCGTCCTGCTTTGAATTAGGGGAATGTTAGTATTGGGAATGCTTGACTGTTCCTTTACATAACAATAAGCGTCGGTTTACAGCCACATGGTGGAGGCGGTAGAGGGGCAGCATACAGGGATCTTTCCCGGGGACAGCCGCGAGGGGGTGGAACAGGGGCAGAGTTCATGCTTTCCGGATTGCCGGCAGCAGGAACTTGCAAACGCTATGACCATTGCTTTGAGCGTGAAAGGAGGGCACTGCTATACATTAAGTTTTAAGCAGCCAAAAGTCTACAGCTTACCATGTGTGCCTGCTCCACGAATTCTGCTGTCCTGCCCCACTTGTCTGATCTCCAGTGCAAGACCCCAGGCAATGAATGCGAAGGCCGAAAATTCGAACTTGTCCTGAGTGCGCATGAGATAGGTGCTGTGTATGGTATTGTTCACAGAGACAGACTAGACTATGTTCATTGTTCACAAAAATGTATCTTTGTAAGGAATTCACTCCCTTTCTCCCATCACACAGCTGCGACTGTTTCCCAACCTGCCCGGCATCCCCCTCACAGAGGCTGGCACAGATTAGGCGGCGAAAGAAAAGGACACGGGATGAGATGTTCTCTGAACTTATGGGCTGCTCCCGAGCCGAGGCGGCACAGCAGACCCAGTGGAGGGAGAACATGTCTCAGTACCAGCGCTCACACAGCGAACGGGAGGACAGGTGGCGGCAGGAAGACCAGCAGGCGACTCAAACGCTGCTTGGACTAATGAGGGAGCAAACGGACACGCTCCGGCACCTTGTGGATGTTCTGCAGACTGCAGGCAGGAGGACAGAGCCCCACTGCAGTGTATCTGTAACCGCCCTCCCCCGCCACAAAGTCCCATACCCCCCTCACCCAAAGTAACAAGAAGGAGGGGCGCCAGGGGCCATGAAAACTGTCACTCCACCCCTGCAGAGTGCTCAATTAACAAAAAGCTCTCATTCCCTAAATTTTGAGAAGTCCTTTCCTTCCTGCCTCACCCAAGCCCCCATCCCAGTTTCATCCCCTAACTGTCTAGGTGATAATAAAAAAGACTTTTCTGTTAATTACTGTTTCTGTCATGTTCTTTTAGAGGAGACTGTGTTTCAAGGGGGGAAGGGGGTTGGTAATTGGACAGGTCAGTCACCTTTACCAGGGTACAGACATGGGGGCAGGTTCAGCAGCAGGTCACACACACAGTGCAGTCACTAGGCACCCTGGTCAGTCTGGGAGGTGGTTTTCATGTTCGGGGGGGGGGGGGGCTATGTGACTTTGTGGCGGGGGAGGGTGGTTAGAGATCTTATGCAGCGGTCCTTCTCTTGGATCACAGAGCCACGCAGCAGCTGATCTGTAACCGTCCTCCCCCACCACAAAGTCACATAGCCCCCACACACAGAGTCCCGAGAAGGAGGGGTGGCAGGCTCTGTTGAAACAACCAGTCCGCCACCGCGCACCGCTCTAGGAGCAGGAGCCTGTCATTCCTCGAGTTTAGAAGCGGTCTTTGCAGCACTACACACCCTACCCACCACAGTCTGCGTCCCAGTTTTAACCCTTTACCGCGAAATCAGTACTAAAGAAAACTGTGTTAATTAAAGTTCCATGTATTTTATTTTTAAACGTGTGTTGGAAGGGGGTGAACAGGGTGAACGGGGTATGTAACTGCAGAGGATAGTCAACATTAACTGGGTAAAGAAATGGGGACAGGTTCAGCTTCTCTGTAAACAAACTTAATAGTCACAGGTTACCCTGCTCACTGAGGAACCTAGCTTTCAAAGCCTCCCGGATGCACAGCGCTTCCCGCTGGGCTCTTCTAATCGCACAGCTGTCTGGCTGGGCGTAATCAGCAGCCAGGCTATGTGCCTCAACCTCCCATCCCGCCATAAAGGTCTCCCCCTTGCTCTCACAGAGATTGTGGAGCACACAGCAATCTGCAATAACAACGGGGATATTGGTTTCGCTGAGATCAGAGCGAGTCAGTAAGCTTCTCCATCTCCCCTTGAGACGTCCAAAAGCACACTCCACCACCATTCTGCACTTGCTCAGCCGGTAGTTGAAGAGTTCTTTGCCACTGTCCATGGCACCTGTATAGGGCTTCATGAGCCAGGGCATTAGCGGGTAGGCTGGGTCCCCGAGGATCACTGTAGGCATCTCCACATCCCCAACAGTTATTTTGTGGTCCAGGAAGAAACTACCTTCCTGCAGGCATCTAAACAGACCAGAGTTCCTGAAAACACGCGCGTCATGAACCTTGCCCGGCCATCCGACGTTGATGTTGGTAAAACGTTCCCTATGATCCACCAGTGCTTGCAGCACCATTGAAAAGTAGCCCTTTCGGTTAATATACTGGCTGGCCTGGTGGTCCGGTCCCAGGATAGGGATGTGAGTTCCATCTATAGCCCCACCACAGTTTGGGAATCCCATCGCGGCGAAGCCATCTATGATGACCTGAACGTTTCCCAGGGTCACTACCTTTGAGAGCAGTAGCTCAACTATTGCGTTGGCAACTTGCATCACAGCAAACCCTACGGTAGATTTGCCCACGCCAAAGTGGTTCGCTACTGACCGGTAGCTGTCTGGCGTTGCAAGTTTCCAGAGGGCTATGGCCACTCGCTTCTGCACAGTCAGGGCTGCTCGCATCCGGGTGTCCTTGCGCTTCAGGGCAGGGGACAGCAAGTCACACAGTTCAAGGAAAGTGCCCTTACGCATGCGAAAATTTCGCAGCCACTGTGATTCATCCCAGACCTGCAGCACTATGCGGTCCCACCAGTCCATGCTTGTTTCCCGGGCCCAGAATCGCCGTTCTACAGCATGAACATGACCCATTGCCACCATGATGTCCACGGCGCGGGGTCCCGTGCTTTGTGAGAGGTCTGTG